>NC_135870.1:28095237-28465237 GCF_031162955.1 Sander vitreus | reverse complement strand
CTAAAAGCTAAAAGTACATCATGAAAATGTACAGTCACAGAATCACCAAAGTCAGCAGGATTCATCCTCTGGGGACCTTGAATGTCTTCTTAAAATGACATGTTAAACCATCCAGTAGTTAAATTTAGACTGGACTAAAGTTGTGGACCAACTAATTGACATTGCCATCCCATCAGACACACACCTATGTGACTAAAAAGCTTAGGTACATCATGGAAATCAACTTCAACAGACTTTGAACTTGCTTGATCCTTCAAAGTGAACATCATGTCTGCTTTGTAGTTGTAAAATGTAGTTTTCGGTACCGATACCACCAAAAGTACACAATACTCAAAGGTGCTCTAAGCGATGTTGGGTGACGGCACTTCTTGTTGACATTCAAAGTATTTTCAAACAAAACGAGGTTAGCTCGCCCCTCCCTCCTCCTCATCCCGTCCCCTCTTCCTCCCTTCCATGCTTCCGCGCACTAACCCCCCCAAGCCCCACCCCCAAATCCTTCTTGTCAGTTATTGGCAGGAATGAAGAAGTTTGTTATGTTTGGTGGTGCAGGTTGGCACAATTTGTTTTTGTTGGCGTTTGTGGAGCCTGGGCTGTCTACAGAGACCGTGTTTTTTTTACAGTGTATTCAGGGGACAGGCAGCTCGCCGATAGTGAGGAGATGTTTGCTGTTTGTGACAAAAAATGTTGTAGCCTAAAAGACGCGTGACATCGCTTAGAGCACCTTTAATATCAAAGTTGATGCCACGGTGTGTAAAAAAACAAACAAAAACGATACTTCATTATTAATTCCTTTATTTAAACATTTGAACACAATAAAAAAACATAACAATAGTGGCAACATTCACTTAATAAAAAAAGCAAGTACAAAATAGATATATGATAAATACTTAAAGAGTTGAACATTGTAAAAACACAACAATAGTGGCAAAAGTTCAACTTCTTTCTTGACTCTCCTGGTGGAAATCCTGGCTGAGAGAGAGAGATTTTAGTTATCAAACATATTGTCTGACAATGACTAATAAACAGTGGAGGCTACAGGTGCTAAGGCACCACCACACAAACACACACACACACACACACACACACACACACACACACACGCACGCACACACGCACGCACACACACACACACACACACACACACACACACACACACTTTATACTCTGAATGCAAGCATTAGTTTAAATTCACTAACATGGTGGCAGGCCAAAAAGATTTATTAAAACCATAAACAGTTCCATAATTATTAAATCCAGTTACATTGGGCTACATTTTGATGATAACGTTGCCATGCATTAGCATCGTTAACAAATAACTGGCTACCGCAAATATTACATGGAGCATAACGTTAACTGTTTTCACTTCAACGATGCCAGCTGCCTCAAACAAACATAATCTAGGGCATGTGTTTCAGGATAAGGATTAGAAGTTTTACAGTTTGTAAATGATGTTAATATGACTTGAAACTCACTCACTTTGAATTCTTAGACCCCACCTGTCTTTCAGGGGGGTCAGCCCTGTGTTCCCACAGCTCAGTGTTCCCACAGCCCTATGTTCCCACATTTCTAAAAATTATGTTAGGGTTAGGGTCAATCGAGGGAAAAACGAGTACCGTCACGTTTTAAGAATGTTGGAACCGACTTGGTACTGAAGTATCCGTTTTCATGACATCCCCACTGTTTTGTTGTCAAAGTTATGTTGTTGTGTGATAAATTGACAAAATGATAATTCCTAAAGCTGCATTAACTGTTGACATATCATCAGCAAACTATAGTTCATTTGGAGTTGTGATTATGGCCACCTGACTAATGCAGGTCCTAATCTTAAACTGACCTTTAGCACTATGTTCCCACCAACTCCTGACGGAAATATCTGGCTCTTCAGCTGTTAAAGGCGCCACTATGTTCACCAGCTACTTGCTTACTGTGGCTACATCCACACTAATACGTTTTCGTTTTAAAACGCATAACTTTTGTCACACTACTTTCAGAATACCTAAAATGGAGACACGCAGAAATTGCTGTTGACCCCGTTTTAGTTTGAAAATTCGGGGATTGCATTTTTGTCTGTACGGGCGGAAACAGAGACTTTTGAAAATGATGACGCAGACACCCACATATGCTTCCTTATTAGGTTTTATCAGTCACAACGTCTCCTTCTCTGATTTGTCACACCCCTCTATCGCGTGTCCCTTTTCCAAAAGAAAACAAACAACATCAGCCTTGACTGCCAGTGGTTAAAATGTCTGCTCTGCTTTCTGATGCTCCGAAACAGACATTAGAGGCAACACATGACTCTAGTTAACACTACACTTGGCAGCAGGTTACGTTAGCCTACCGTTAGCTAGTAGCTGGATTAAACACGGTAAAAAAGCTGACAGCTAGACGTGTAAAGTGTGACTGTATTTCACTGTAGAGGATTCCAAAACCGTGCCGTAGTCTGCAGTCTGTCATTTTTGGAAAAACAACACAAACGGCGTTTACTTGAAACTAGTAAGCCTCATGGTACATTCAAAGTTATTCTTAACAGCAATTTAGTAACGAAATAAGTTGTAATAAGTTATCACATTTTTTTTTATAAGTTATTGGTATTATTGCGTGAAGGTGCCTCCTTGTTAATTCCGTTTTTGTCTGCTAGCAAACAACAGTAAAAACCTAATAGCTGGGTAAAGAACCATTAACAATGTTTTTATAAGTTCCCGAACCAAAAAAACGGAGCCTTTAAGAAGACAAAAGTGGATACAGGCAATAAGATGTGACTCATCGTCAGGGAAGAATGAAAAAACTATGAAATCCTGACACTCAGTATTTAGCTAGCTACAGGCATTTTGTTAGTGTTTCATCCCTTGGTAGCATATTGTGGTGCCGATTGTTTTCCCCTCCAGTGGTGTGACGCGTATTAGTGTGAACGTAGTCTGTGTCTGCCGGCTGTTTGACTGTGGACACTGAACATGTCTTTGACCAATCTATGTAATGAACACACAGAGGTGAAACTGGTATTGATCTTCTCATGTAACCATATATATGTATATTAGTGCTGTCAGTTAAACGTGTTATTAACGGCGTTAAAGCAAACCCATTTTAACGGCGTCAATGTTTTTATCGCGAGATTAACGTTCTTTTTGGCCTAGCAAACTTTGTAGTTTTTTTTCACATGCTATTGTAACAACTACTAACATTAGAAAAACTACAACACCACACTGGATCTAGCTAGACCAGGGAACAAAACAACAGGCATGACGCACACACTTGTTTGGGCTTGCGAGCCGGCCAAAGAGTAGTAGGCTAATGTTACGTTTTGAGTGGATGGCGAGTGCGAGACGCCGAAATGGATGCCAATAAGATTGTGAATGGAAAGTTTACTTTTAAAAAGTTGCCAAATGGTTCCATCGACAAGACCAAAGTGATCTGTGTGTTTTGTCGTTGTGAACTGAGCTATCATCGCAGCACGTCCAGTCTGAAATACCACTTGATGGCCAAGCACACAGCTGATGCCAATTCTCCGCCCCCTCGTCAAAGCCAGGCCGAGCCACTTTTTCATGTTGATAAGAGCATTAAAATGAGAAAAAATAATTGGACAAAAAAAAATCTAGGGACATTTAGAATAGATAACAATGTGCGATTAATTGCGAGTTAACTATGACATTAATATATATATATTAATATGTGCCACATTAAAATGTCTAAAAACAGATGATACGTTAGAGAGTAATTGTAAATCATACAATGGCAGAGGATTATCTACCTTTTCTGGGGGTTGCTACTGTAAAATTATCATCACTATCATCATCATCATCATCATCATCATCATCATCATCATCGTCCACACAAACCCCATCATATCTACACTAAATTACACACTTTGCCAAGTGAATTGAGGAGTTACTACCTCCTCCCCCGGACCAAATTTACAAGTGAAATGGCTGTGGGGATGAAGGAGTGCTTGTACCTATTACTCTTAATCACAGGGAATCTGAACCTGGAGCCAGAAGACAAAATCTGAAAATCTGAGTAAAGGGGGTGATCGCTATCAGACAGAATGGCTTCAGCCTTCCTCCCTACTTGTCTGTTGAACAAATCAGTTAGCATACTCCGCTGTACCCCCAAGATCTTGCTGCTAACTTTCACTATCCTGGATAGTGCGTTTTTGGACTTGATGCTGAGGTTCCGGTACCAACCAACAGATTAAAGAAAAGGTTAAAACGGACTCTATATAACATCTGTAAAATAGGATCATGTGGGTCTTGTCAATATGAAACTGAGATAACTTCTGGAGGCAGAACAAACGTTGCTTGCCCTTTTTACATAGCATCTCAGTGTGATAATTAAAATTCAGCTTGTCATCAATAAAAATCCCCAGGTACTTGTAGTTATCTACAAAGTCTACCACCTGTCCTTTGATGATTCTAATGTCACGGGTTGATAGCTTGTGCCTAAAATCAATACTCATGTCCTTAGTTTTTGTTACATTCAGTTGAAGGAATGCACTGTCAAACCACTGTACAAACTCATCAACAACAGGACCATGGCTGTTTTCACCAGCATGAAGAAGACTGACTATGACAGAGTCGTCTGCGAACTTTAAAATGAATATGTTGTCGCAACGGCTGTGACAGTCATTAGTATAGAGAATATAGTTGCTATGCCCTGCTACGCTCTGCAGTGCCCTGATACACCCTGTTACGTCCTGCGACACCCTGCAGTGCCCTGCTATGCCCTGCAGTGCCCTGCTATGTCCTGCTACACCCTGCTACGCTCTGCAGTGCCCTGATACACCCTGCTACGTCCTGCTACGCCCTGCAGTGCCCTGCTAAGCCCTGCAGTGCCCTGCTACGCTCTGCTATGCCCTGCAGTGCCCTGCTACGCCATGAACTACTACAACTACTATTTCTAGTCATAGTTCCATTATCTTTATTGTGACTATTATTGCCACTGTTCATCATACCCCCAACCGGCACCGTCAGACACCGTTTTTCCTCGCCACTAAATGCTTGCTCTTGAGGGAATTACTGGAATTGTTGGGTCTTTGTAAATTATGGTTTGTGGTCTAGACCTACTCCATCTGTAAAGTGTCTTGAGATAACTCTTGTTATGATTTGATACTATAAATAAAATTGAATTGAATTGAAATAGAGTAGCGGAGAAAGGACGCAGCCCTGAGGGGACCCTGAAGATGAGCTTAATACTCCTGAAATGCATCCATTCACCCTCCCTCTCTGAGTTTTGTTAGTTAAAAAATCATGGATCCAGCCCGCAATATTAAAATCCAAACCAAATGAGTTTGTTTATTAAAATGTGGGGTTGGATTGTAATTAAAAGCAGACGAAAAATCCATGTATAGCAGCCTGGCGTACTTCCAGATGTTTAAAGACAAGGTTTGACAGAGTGGTGGTAGCATCTTCTACCCCTCGCCCAGTTCTATATGCAAACTGTAATGGGTCAAGCAGGTGCTCAGTTTTGGTGGCAAGTTCTCTATTCAACAGTTTTTCAACAAGATTTCATGACAAGGGAAGTCAGAGCAACAGGCCTAACATCTTCTTTCCTCTTCTGAGCTGCAAAATGCTAGTAATGTTTTTACCTCTTATGAGTTTCTCCTAATGTCAGCAATTGATTTAAATTTTTGTTTTTTATTCCAAATCACTTTAATTCTTCTCTTCAGATGTCTAAAGGAAGACACAAGGGTAAAATACAGTTAAGCATTGAGGCTTCGGAGCGTGTGTTGAGAAATCCCCGGCAGTTTTCCATGATGCGCTTATCAAGGCTTTTTTAGACCAATGACGTCATTGTTGACGTCCAAAGCCTCGCTGCCCGTCTATACCATGTGACTGGTTTAGAAAGTGGTTTGAATTATTACACTTCTATGATCTACACAAACAAATTCACCACTGCCACTTTCCAGTTTTAGAATACTAATATTGCCCCTCCTGCTATTGTTATATTATGACCAAAAGGACTGATTTACACACGTTTGATAGCCACATTCCTCTTTCAGGCAATTCATTTATTATACAGTTATTTGATACAATCATTATATACTACCAGAAAATACACACTTTATTAATATAAATAGATTACGTTATCGTTGACCTTTCCGCATGTTACTCAAGGGATCTAAGAGAAAACTAGACTTCTGCATCTCTGCTTGGCTCTGTTGTCAGGCTTTAGATAATTTAGCCATGAAAGGAGACTTTGGCCAATCAAAGGTCATTGATATCTTGGCCATAGTGACATTTTTGCACCTCACCACTGCGCAACCCAGACCACGCCCCACTACGCCCTGCAATGCCCTACTACGCCCTGCAATGCCCTGCTACGCCCTGAACTACTACGACTATTATTTCTAGTCATAGTTCCATTATATTTATTGTTACTATAATTGCCACTGTTCATCACACCCCCCAACTGGCACCTGCAGATGCCCGCCCACCAAGAGTCAGGGTCTCAACGAGGTTTCTGCCTATAAGGAAGTTGTTCCTCGCCACTTTTGCACTAAATGCTTGTTTTTGGGGGAACTATTGGAATTGTTGGGTCTTTGTAAATTATAGAAAGTGTCTTATAAATAACTGTTATGATTTGATACTATAAATTGAATCTATTTTCACCTCTTTGTTATCTCCTCGACCTGCTGTGCATTGCCTTTTTTTTTCTTCCAGGTTTAAACTATGTTGGCATGTAGTCCGACCTTTTTCATCGTGGAACTTCGACCATGAAATACTTTCAAAATGGCGGTTAGAGCCAAAATGCACTTTTGTTATTGCAAGTGTTACATCATCTGTCAAGAACCAATTACCAATTATCTTATAAAGCTGTTTTTATTTATTCATACATGTCAGTGGCATCCTTAAAGATACCCTCACTACTCCTGTATGTTTTTACTGTAGAGTCTCTCTCCTTAGCTTTCTCCATAGAGACGGGTGTGGATTGAGAAGTGAAGTGTAGAGGTAAACTACTGAATTTTCTCCCCTTCAGTCTTTCCACAACTCTCTCTCTGTCTCACGCTATTTATCCACATTCAATCAAACCTGACAGAACAGCAGGACAGAGCATACAGTTGTTCTGTGCTGGATATTTATTGGTTTATAATCAGCAGCAGTAACAGACCGAAACCTGTCAAACCAAACTTCTGTGATTTGAGGTGTGTGTGTGTGTGTGTGTGTGTGTGTGTGTGTGTGTGTGTGTGTGTGTGTGTGTGTGTGTGTGTGTGTTTTTGTTTAACTACACTCGTGGGGTCCAAAAACTGGGAGTCCAGTATACTTGTGGGGTCCGGACAACTTTAAAGGGCTGTTTGAGGGTTAAGACTTGGTTTTAGGATTAGGGTTAGAATTAGGTTACAGTTAGGGTTATGTTTGGGTTAAGGTTAGGCATTTAGTTGTGATGGTTAAGGTTAGGGTAAGGGGCCAGGGAATGCATTATGTCAATGACGGGTCCCCACAAAGATAGTGCCACGCATGGGTGTGGGTGTGTCTGTGTGTGTGTGTGTGTGTGTGTGTGTGTGTGTGTGTGTGTGTGTGTGTGTGTGTGTGTGTGTGTTGGAGGCGAGGGAACATTCCAGAGAAGGTAGACAAAAAGAGAAACAGAGAGGGACAGACATCATTGTAATGACTGCATGCAACTCGATACTCCTGCATACTAAATATTCCCCCCCGAGGGCTTTTTCCATTACCCAAGAACGGTATAGTCGTTTAGCTGATCCAGCCCAGCTTTTCCTCTCTTTCTTTCTTTTTTTTCTTTCACTCCCTCCCTACCTCTTCTTTGCTGTGTATTTTCTTTTTTCACAGACACATTGTGCAAATGTAACCTTTTGCAAGCCCCAACTCCCCCCCCCCCCACCCCGCTCCCCATCCCCAGGAAGTTGGCTAGCCTCTTTGCTGCCAAGAAATATGAAATACTGGCAGGCTGCCCATTTCATCTGCAAACACACAGCGGAGAAGGGAGCGAGGATGGAAGCAGCAGGAGATGGAGGGAGGCGGCGGGGGGTGACACAGAGGAGAATGAAATGCTGCTGCTGTGCTTGCCATGAGGAAGAAAAAAGGATTCAAGAGCAAAGCAGAGAGAAAGAGAGCTGCAGAGAGATAAGGATGGATTTTGCTTGCATAAAAATGGGCCACATTACTGACTGAAGATAAATCATGTGGAACATTTTCTTTGCAGCAGCAAACACCACACAGTCACTGATGAGAAGAGTAAGCTGGGTTATTAATACATGAGCATGCACAGACACCACACACATGCAACCACATTCTGCTCTACTTCTTCTACCAGGTGTAGATAGACACGTACCTACTGTAGCACACAGATGTGCCGATACATAATAATATAATACAATACAATAATAATATTTTATCAAGCACCTTTCAAGAAATGCAGTGAACTCGTACCAGATCGTTGTACTCCCAGTTACAGTTTTTGACGTCACACACACACATAAACAACAATGGCAACCCCTGTTGATGCTGTACAGACGCCGGTGATTAACAGAGAGAAATAGAAATAAATATATAGGCAACGTAAAGTAATTCCGCACATTGTAATCAAAACAATACACATACGATTGTGTACTTCTGCAGGTTATGTTTATTAAATGAAGGCCAAAATATGTCGCCGACTAGAAATCGCTAGTATCAGCTAGCGGTAGCTAACGTCAACGTTAGGTAGCCGGTAGCTAACGCTAGGTAACGCTAGCTAGAAGGGTTTGTCATTACTTTGCCTGGAACGCTACCAAGTCGTGAGTCGTGGCTTGAAGTCGTAACTTATGGGCAAAAAATTGTGTCTGGAACGCAGCATTATTCTCATTATTGTCAATTGACAATGGGTCATGCTAACTTTGCAGCCACATTTACACACCATTGAAAAATGACCAGAAAAACAACTTCCATAGATACTACAAAAACCTCCTGAAGCTTTAAAAGCAAACATCATTTTACATTAATTTTTTTTTAATTTAAAGTAAACACAGAAATGAGCTTCCTGGATTAGCTGTTGTAGCTAACTGCATAGGGAACTACTTACAGGCTAACCAAACTGAGCAGGATTTCCCTACCTGGTCTGGATCAACGACGGTTCATTTCCAGGATAATCATCCAGCGGTGTCATCACCTTCCACTCTCAGTGTTGTTGTTCTTAAACTCTGTCCGCTACGGTGAAACAACGACCAGAACTTCCCAGCTAAAGATGGCAAGTTTAAAAAAAAAATTAGATTTTGCAATAAGGCAGGCCTGCTTGGTTCTTTCGGGGAATGATTGTAAAGATACATTTCAATAAAAATGTTTGTACTATCTATCTGGGACGTTTTGGGACCGTTTGGCGGGGTTTGTTTATGGACAAAATACACACGGCGATTCACTGAGCAAATTACATTTAACCATGTATCCAGCTCATGTTACTGTATTGTACAGTAGAACAGTTAACTTAATTTAATGAATATGTGGCGTTTTTCTTTTCTTTTTGTTCCAACAACACAAGTTCTATTCTAAAGACTATTTTGGAGCTTGGCGCTGCCCAAGACGATTGTGAGTAGTTTATTAGTTTAACGCTCCTGTTGTCCTCAGGTCAAATTTGACCCTTTTTTGAAAATGTTTCCATATCAGAAATGTGGGTTTCTTTCAACCAAATTGTTAAAAGAAATAACGTGGATAGTTCCCTACAATGCTCTTTACAAGTAAAATAAATGATCAGCTACTTTCATTGAATTTGGGTGTTTTATTCAATTTTATAGCATTTGGATTTTTATTTATAAAAAAAAAACGTTGAAAAAAGTGACAAAAATAAAAGTACAGACAAAAACATCGGAAAAAGTGACATAAAAAATTGGAAAAAAGCTTCAAAAAACGTTGACAAAACGTTACATTTTGACCCAGAAAAACTAAAAGTTGCATGGTCGACGGGAAGACAACACAAGGGTTAAAGAAATGCAAACAGGTTTTTTTTTCTCCTACAGGGTTTTTCCTGCATAGAGAAATGTCCCTCGGGAGGACCCCCAGCTTCATATATGTCCCCCCCCCAAAGGCCCATATGTCCAATGTATGTGTGGGGGAGCCAGACCTTACTCTACAGCTCTGTGGAGTAAGGTCTGGCAACGCGAGACTATTCCCTACCAAACTAGTACTTGAATAAAGGAACTCTGATCCACCAGGATTCTTAGCTTTGTTTCGTTCGTTGACCCCCAACTGTGCTAACAGTTGCTGTGCCAAGTATAAAAAGCAGAACACTGGTCTCTTCCACAGAGAATTTAATGACATTAATTTTAACGGTTGCAAGCTAAGAGACAGATTGGTTCATTCTGACACTAAAACTATCTTACAACGTCTCCTGGCTGCTCAAATCAAGCTACTGGCTTTCTCCACTGTGGCCACTGTGCACAATGTTCAAACTCGTCAGACACTAAAATATTTTACACATCCACGTACTGGTGAAAAGAGCACCATAAAATCTTATCTTGCATAAACTGCAGCAGCACACATATTGTCTACATGCTGAGATGTCCCTGTGGTCTGGTTTATGTTGGAAAAACTAAAAGAGCTTTAAAGATTTTAATATCTGAACACAAAACTACAGTACGCATTAAAAAAAAAAATCACCCTACCCTAGTGCTGTGCAGAGAGGCATATTGGTTTCACACTTTTAACGCAGTTGAGCCTTTATGCCGTAAAGAACAACTGCAATTGTTTTCTTCGGATTTGTTACACTTGATGGATGCAGTACTTGTATGGGGTGGGGAACTTGCTAATCCCACCCTGGGATCCATTAGCTATGGTGGCCCTGAAGGGCAAAGCACAACGGTTGAACAGAAAATACAACAGAAACAGCAAAAGAGAAAACAGCATTTGGTGAGACTCGTCTATATCCACGACGTGGATTACTCCGTTGCCGTCGAAAATTCCGCCAGATTTCACGCGCCAGATGTCCGTTACCCTCCATTTTGTGTTGGAATTTTAAACTCTGGTGGATTTATGAGGACTATGGTTAACTGCTCCTCAGATCTCTGCAGGGTAAATCCAGACAGCTAGCTAGACTATCTGTCCAATCTGAGTTTTCTGTTGCACGACTAAAACTACTTTTGAACGTACACATGTTCCACCAAAACAAGTTCCTTCCTGAGACTATTTTGCAGAGGCACCATGGCTTTTCCCGGTGCTTAGCTTAGTGCCAATTGTGATTGGTTTAAAGAAATGCCAATAAACCAGAGCACGTTTTTCTCCTATCCCAGAATGCTGTGTGGACTAGCCGAACCTTCCTCCGCAGCGCTGTGGAGGAAGGTCTGGCAAAGTGAGACTAGTGAGACTCAAACCGAAATAGGTAGGTATTTATTGGCCAATGATTCCTTGTTGCTAATGGGATTGATAGGGATAGAACAGTTCAAGTTAAAAATCCAAACAGTTTTATTCCGCTAATCACGTTTCAGGGCATGTTTGTACTGTATACTTGTTTGGTACATTTTAGACTCACAGATTACTGTCAAAAGATCTTGTGCAGAAAAAAAACTTCAGATAAAGGTTAGGAAAAAACCCTTGAAAACACAGTTGGTACCGATGAGGTGCCATGTGCAGCTGTTGGTCAATCCCTGTCCACTGTATGGGAGCATTACGGCTTAAGTGTTACCTGACAGTCAGTACGTTTACATGCACACTAATATTCCACTATTATTATAAATAGTATAACTCCATTATAAATTTGACAATATTCCGAATTTGATACAGGTCATGTAAACAACATATTCCGGTTGGATATTCCGAATAAGGCTATTTTCCGAAAATAGCATTTTCTGATTAAGACGTGGGAAATTATTATTATTCGGGTTTGAGAGGCATTGTTTGAACATGTACACTTGTACGCGCTTTCGGAATATGCGACTCAATCTGGGTTTTCACCGCAGGCTTATGGTCAACTCTGTGCGTTGTTATGGTTTCTGTCCAACAGTTTGCAAGGCTGGAGACCCCATAAGAAGGAGAAACACAGCTACTTTTAAACATTATCAAAGACTTGGATATCAACAGGTTTTTGGATATGCGCACACATCGCTACACCGACCTTTTCAAGAAGCTGGTTAAAGGAATGAAAGAGGGACGCTGTGTTCGCACGGTTCAACAAGTCCACCGCCGCTGGAAATGTAAACGGGAATATTAGAGGAATACTCACTTTCATTAGCCATGTAACCAGCTTAGTCGGAATATCGTCTTTTTCGGAATTCGGGCAAAAAACGGAATATGATGTGCATGTAAACGTAGTCATTGACAGAAAAAAGTGGTGGATAAACAAAAACTGTGTGCAAGCACTGTGCAACATGTTTGGCTTATGCTAGTGGTAATAATTTTAACATGATGGTGAATTTACAAAGACATCACGCCAGTGTGTCTGTTGACAGAGCAAGTAAAAGAGAGTCGGGTAGGATAGAACAGCTCCTTCTCCCCACAGCATTTGAACAGCACTATTCAGATTCAGACAGAGCAATCCAATCCATAAATAAAGCATTGGGCGGATTTCAGCATATGATTAAAGTAATGTTACTGTTGTGATTATGTTGACTTTATGATAATGGCTTTGGTCTAAAATGTGGCCCTTTTTATATATAAAGGTTTTCTTTGTTTACACTAATATATATATATATATATATATATATATATATATGTTCCACCCCTAATGCACGTTTGTCAGTCTGCAATAAACGTAAGTATTTGTTCTTTTTAATCCGGCAGACTGGATGCCTTACACGTGCGGTATACTTGCCATTCCCGACCTGTCGATCTGTCAACAGTGTGACGTCATGGGAGTGCCGTAACTATTTATACCCGCGTGTGGTGGTCGCGACACTAGTTGCAGTCTTCTCCTGAACACAGGTGTTGCAACTGAGGAAAGGCTACCGACTTTCCTATTTCTACAGACTAGAAGAAGAAGAAAAAGGTAAACAATGGCAAAGAGAAAAAGCACTTTGAATACTTCAGAATGTCTGCACACGATTCGATGACTTCGTTGGATGAAGCCTTTCTAACTCAGTAAGTTTATAAGACAGACTTCAGTCACTCTGAGAGTCCTGGCATCCGGTTGCCCTCGAACTCGTCCATGCTTCCTGTTTTCCACTTTGTCGTGCGATGCTTAAAAAAATAGAGTGGTGCACGACCTCTGGTCATGCACTTAAAATCCTGGCGCGCCAGCAAGATCTACGTCATTTTGACGTCACATTGTCGCGCGACAGGTCGGGAACGGCGACTGTAAAGAGGCCTTAGCCATAGCACATTGCTGTCCCTCACAGGTTGGGATGATAAGATAAAATAAATCTTTATTCATCCCGAAGGAAATGGCTATGCAGCCATTGCCATACAAAGTGGGACCAGGCCCAGTTCTACGAGGGTGCAAAGCATGCATTGCACCATCAGTTTAATATTTTACACCCTCAGTTGAAATTTCAATAATAAATGCCAAACAAGGCGGTTAGATGCACGGACTGTATGAGCGTCTTCATGTGCACCTTCTGTTTTGGTACAAATCTAATTAACGTTACATAACAGTGTTTGTATTGCAATGTGTTTCAAGGATAAAAAATGCAACAATACTTTTGCTAAAAGAAAGTTGAAAAAGAGGCTGATGATGAACGCTGGTAACGGGACGTCCCCTTCATGAAAAAGCAGCGTATCAAGTTATAACTTGACAGCAGGGGGCTCAGTACAGAGCCTTGGGGGGGCTGAGGATGAGGGGGGATGAGACATGGTAGCTCACTCACATTACCTGTGGTCTGCTGGTCAGAAAGTCGAGGACCCAGCTGTACAGGGAGGAGTGCAAACCTAGGTCTCTCAGCTTAGTGGCCAGTCTGGGGGGGCTTATTGGGATTATTGTGTTACATTTAACACAATAAGCTATAGTCCACAAACAGCAGTCTAACATACTTTCACCTCTTGGTGTCTAAGTGGGCACTTTGTGGAGCATGTAGGAGGTGAAGTTAGTAGGTTTAGTACCACTATAGCAAGAAAAACAGACGGCGCAGGTACGACGGCTTACCAGCGACCATTTTCATCGCAAAATGCGATTAATCTTACAAATGGGGATATTGGTGCCCACTTTCAGGCAGTGAAAAGGCATTCTTGGTGTTGCGCTTAGCTGTTTACATGAAAAGTGACAGAGGTAGTTGTGAGAAGAATAAAAGTAAGAGATGTTCAAACCCTGCTTAATTTAACACCTCCACGCACCTGGTCAATCGCTACTGCACTAACCTGAGCAGGTTAGGGTCCCGTCTATCACCTTGCACACTTTTGGGAAGCTGGCAAAAATGATGTACTTAAAGTTGTCTCTTATTTTGGTCTTATACTTAAGGAATCCTTTATGAAACCGTTGCACAAAAGACCTTAGCAACCAAAGTAAGAAACAATACTTAAGATTCCTCTGACTCTGATGCTCCCAAAGTCTTTTAAATCTGTTTGTTTTTGTTTTTAGATTGTTGAATTTTCTGTTTTATTTGCTTTGTATGTTTATGCTTATGTAAAGCACTATGAATTGCCTTTGTGTCTGAATTGTGCTATATAAATAAATTGCCTTGCCTCTATCTTAACCATAACATGACAGAGTTTATGGCTATAAATGAAGAAAATAAATGCACCCTGCCACCGAGAGAAGTTAATGGATAGGCTTTGGCGCAATTCATTTTACACTATAGATTTCACTGGCAGTCAATTCAGGATTTGTCTGACCGTCTCGAGTTGGATCACTCTACTTTCCACAGCTGTGCTCTTCCAGCCCCATTGCAATTAATGATTGCTCTATGGTTTTATGCTACAGTATCTTTCCAGTCAGTAATAGACAAGGTATTTCATGTCCACAAGGCAATGGTGTGCCGCTTCATTTATCAAGTTTTAAATGCCCTACCCCTCTGCTGAACACTGTTGTGAAGTTCCCGCCAAAACAGAGAGATAACATAAGAGATGAGATAGCGGCACACTTCTTTAAAGGCATACTTTGCTGATATATTACCAACTTTGTATCATAATAACGTTGGTAGTATCTGTAAATGTTAAACGTCCAGTGCCCAGATCTTTCTACTCACAGGCCAGACATTTTTCTGCTGGCTCTAGGGCTGTTGCACGAACTACAGATTGTACTTCCGCATACGAACACAAAGAGTATAAAAAGTATAAACCTATTCTGATACAATCTCAAATTACAATTATGAACCTGAAAATGAGCATAATATGGGCACTTTAACACATGACAGACAGAAATGCTAAAACAGCAGTTTGGATGCAAATGGTTTAACAAAGAAACTGAAGCAAAACCATTCTAAGCATAACTTTTCTAACACATAGTCTGTGTTAGATGACTAAAAATATGTTTTACAATGTCTCTCAGACATTCTCCTTAACATCTTTCCTGGACCCTAATGACATTTTCTTTGAGTTCAAGAGTGCTGAGTGAAGAAAGAAGGGTCTATGCAAGTAGAGCCGTGCTTCTTCCATGGAACATCTGCGTGATGTTTCTTCCTGCAAGCTCTTCCTGTGGTTTTGACGTCTCCAAGTGATGCTCTTCCTGTCTGTTGCCTGGCAACAGCAGGGAAAAAAATAGATGAGGTGATGAGTGAAGGTGAACCAGAGGGAAATAGGAGGAGAGGAAGAGAGAAAGGGAAGAGATGCGGTGGGGGGTGGTTGTTGTGTTCTTCTTGGCAAGCTTTCGTAGATTGTTCCATTTCTGTCTTTAACATTCCTTTGAAAAAAAGCGATGTGACGTGCTGCCGAGTGCAAGATGATTACATCAACATTATACATGTCAGAATGTGGATTTCATGTCACATAAGTTTTTAGAAGTATCAATTGTATTAGATCGTGTAGTATATTAGTAGTATAGTCTTTAGTTTGCCTTTCTTAAATTGATAGATGTTATGCTACAGATGTATGTATGTATGTATGCACACACACACACACACACACACACACACACACACACACACACACACACACACTCACACACACACACACACATGAAAATATATCTGCAGAAATAATGTTGTAAGTCTTGTGATGGTTTTATGCCTTTTTATTGGCTTAATGCCAGAAATTACTTTTTCATTACAACCAACAGATTTGATTCACACACATTACACTGTTATTACATTGCTATATTGTATTTACATCCAGAAAAACTTTACAAAATATGGATAGACTAAGCCTTTATGTATTATGTCCTAGCACACAGTTGTACTACACAGACACATGGCCCCACAACAGAGAATAATAGAACGTAGATATTAAGTAGTTAAGTTTATGATAGCCGATTGGTCAGGGGATAGGACCTGAACAAATTGGGTTCTGTTACCTTGCGTAAGCATGGACGCCTGGCCAATAGCAGCGTGTGAATGCTATTGAAGGGCGGGCCTTGCCTAGAAGTTGCGTGGGTTCCATAATAACGCATAGATGAGCAGTGTGTATGTGCTTTGAAGAATGGGGATGTGTATGGATGAGCAGTGTGTATGCATGTTTTAAGAATTAGCATTTTGAGTAGCAGCGGTCCATGAGTTGATGTTTATGTTTTGGTGTTTTTGCCTGTGGTTTTACTGGCCGTGATGTGTTTGTTTATGTTTTTTATATTGTCCATGCAGCAACTTGCCCTTGTCCAACACAAATTTCACCCAACGGAGACAAATAAAGATACCTTGACCTTGATTGGGCAGTAATGCAAGACACACCTTTGCTGATAGTGGTGCGAATTGCTGTAGCCTAAGAGAGGGAGGCTCATATCCAGGGATTTCAATGCAATGCACTTGTACATAATGATATCGCATTATGCTCCTGTCTTTGTCTTTCTGGCAGAATGTTCAAGTACATTCTCACAGGTGATAAACAAGTAAACAAATACAATATGTTGAATTGAACATGGGCTCACATCTCACATGAAGGTATACTGTATGCAGCCCTGTAGAGGGAAAAGTCTTTAACCTGGAGCAGTCTAGCTTCCCTCTGAATCTCCTGTACTGTTGGGCCTTTGGAAAACAGTTTCGACATGCTCCCTACATTAAACCAGCTGCCTATAAAGAATTAATATCACAACAATGCCCAGAGTGCCTCTTTGTCCACTTGAGGTGATGGCTTGCAGGGGTGTGTCCGTGTGTCTGTAGCTCCTCTGTGCTTTACCAGCCAAGATTTCACATACTCCATTGGGTTCCACTTTGACAATGGAGGACCATTCAGGTCAACGATGAGACACTTTCGATCAGGAGTCTACATCTCAGTGGACACATGATGATATTCATTAAGTTGAATCCTCGCTCACATTCTGCACTGCTCACAGGGATCAGGCTGAGAATGTTCGTGAGTGGGTATCACACTAGAGTCGTCTTTGGAATCCCTGAAGCCCTCAAGCACTTTCCTTTGGTCAAGCCTGAACCTTAGTGTGAGCTCATGTAAGGGAACAGGCCAGTTTTCTGGATTGAGAACTTTAAAGTGATCAAGCAAATCTGTATACTGAGTGGTGTTCTCAGCTGATACGCCAGGGTGTCTGCTTGAGCCAGTGCTGAACAACCTGTCCTCTAGGTCTTACCCTCGGACTGGTTGTTAAGGGGATGCCATTAAACTCCTGTCTCTCTGCAGCTGTAAGAGCTTATTGTCTTTTATCACCTGGAGCGCTCATCATGGATGAAATAATGCAAATGGTTCTTCTCATAAGTTTGTCTGCTTTTGTGAGTGTCATTCCTCTTCCTTGCAAGTTCAGGGAAAGGTGTGCAATTTCCTCTAACGTGTCATACATTAAGGCTGAATCACACAGGAATTCTTGTGTCTCCATTTTGGCCATCAGACCCCTGAACATAGCCTTCTCATGTTCATCTCTTGTGCCATCCACAGAAGCAGCAGTAAAGTGCTGATGCAAAGCTTTGTACGAGTTCCATACAGCCTTAACTGTTGTGAAGCTGCTGGCTGCCCATCGAACATCAAGGACCCTCCCAATTTTCTGCAGACTTATTTCAAGTTGTTGTGCATGCTGGGCCAGTTCATGGTGACCGGTAGAGAGTGTAAATTTTGTCTAAAAATGACATGAAATGGTTTATGTTGTTAACACGTTTGACTGTATCAGTGCAGTGCCACACTATAACATTTGGATACATCTGTTGTAGACAGGTAGCAACCCCAGATTTCAGTGGCAGCTGCTGGTCTTTCAAAGAGGGGAAGCTCATTTTCGGCCTACATCATAAAAATTATCCATTTATTTATAATAATATAATACAATAATAATCTAATAATTATTATAATAATAATTTATAATATCCATGAGAAGGTTTCATCAAGAGATCGCTGTCAATGAACCCTCCAATCATCACGCAGAAGCCCAGCGTCCAGGCCAGCCCACTGCTCCATTGACCCCCAGAGACGCTGAGCGTCCGTGGGCGGGACATAATCAGCATTTATCCAATGACCGTCTAGTTTCGAAGCACTGAAAAAAACTGCTCAAAGCAGCCTCATTGAAGTCAATGGACGCTAGGCTTCAACAGGGAAATGCACCGAGACGCTACGGGAATGTATGAGAAGGAAATCTAGTCAGCTGATTCTGAACGAACTCGTCTTCGAGATGAACGTATTCTAACGCAGTTTTAGTCAATAAAATATTAACACCATAGGACATATTAGGGGAAGCTGAGCTTTCCTTGCAGTCTTAAAGAAATCGCCACTGCCATATTTCCTCCCTAGCATGGCACTTGCTCCATCACAAGCAAAAGCAATGGATGAAATTTTCATCTAGTCCCCAAGTTTGGACTAGAGCAAACTCTTTGTAATATTCTCAGCTGACCAAATCGAGGAATATAACTGTGGGCACATAATTTATTATGGACGTTAAATACACTACTTGTGCCGATTTCTTGCTAAGAGTTGTGGACTCGTCAATTAAAACACGGAACCTCTGGTCTTTAGTAGCATGTGGTGCAATATTTTTTGTCTCATTTCCTTTGCTGATCAATTATACATTTATCATATATCTGGAATGGAGAGTGGTGCCCATGTTGAGACCATTTTCTTGCTGGAGCACCACCAGCTCCTGGTAGTCTGTGTATGGCCTGTTGTTCTTTGCTATGATGTATGCTGTTCGAAACAGTGAGGCTGTCTTCTCTGCTTCCTCCTCCCACTTGTTTTTGTATGGAAACATCAATTGTGTTTTTTGTGTTCACTGTATTTTCTGCTGCCTTGTGACTTTTTGATGTCTCATGCTTGTAGATTTTGCTCCTTAAGCATGACAGCTGATATTGGTGATTGCCATTGCGGCTGTACGTAACTCTAGTCTGCGACCATTCATTCGAGAGAGACATGCCCATCTCTTTAAACACTCCAAGGGATTTGACAAATTGGCAAGTACGACACCCAAGAAAATCACCAAGCCAAGGGTTAGCTTTTTTAAACTGTGTTGCTTTTCAGTCCAAATGTGTGGGTGGCATCTGCTCTCGGTCTCTCCTCTCTCTGTTCCTTCGTCCTCAGCTTCTCCTCTCTCTGTCTCTCCTCTCTCTGTTCCTTCGTCCTCAGCTTCTCCTCTTTCGGTCTCTCCTCTCTCTGTTTGTTCTCTCTCAAATTGTCCTGTCTCTGTTTCTTCATTCTCTGTTTGTCTTACCTCTTTTCCTCCTCTTTCCTCATCTCCTCTCTCTATCTCCCTCCTCTCTATATCTCCTCTCTCTGTGCTCTCTGCATCATTGTCTGTCTCAGCTCTGTCTGTAAAATGAAAAAGACAAGAAAAGACGTTCAAGAAAAGCACACCACATCCTGTCAAGTAGCCGGTCACATTATAAGGCCTATAGGCTAACCCTTTCAGACAAACCATTAAAATAAATTATTTAGCATGCATTCAATGTTTAGGTATCCAGTCTGAATGATATAGCCTATCTACACCTTTAAAGTGCCCATATTATGAAAAAATCACTTTTTTCTGGGATTTGGGGTGTTATTTTCTCTGGTGCTTCCACACGCATACAAACTTTGAAAAAAAAACCATCTACGCTGTTTTGAGTGAGATACGGTTTCTGAATGTGTCCTGCCTTCAGTCTCCGGGTGAGCTGGTCAAAATCTGCACGGCTTTCTACGTCACTAGCCGAAACGAGGGTGCTAGGGGGCTAACCATTAGCATGCTAGTGCTCGTTCTCTAGCTCGTTCTCAATGGCAAAACACTGCAAGAACACACAAAAATTCACCCTAATCTACAAAATAAATTGTATAGGACTTACATGTCCCTGTTGGAAGTGCACCCTTGTTTAGAAGAAGTTAGCTAGCTAGCTAGCTAGCAATTGTGAGCTTACCTAGCTACTGCGCATGTGCAACTGCCAACAAAGATGTTACAGAAGTTGAGAGGTCTCACTCTGTAGCTAAAACAGAGACCTGAACACAGGGTGAAAAGAGGAGCTGCAGTGCAACAAAAATATGGTGTTTTTTGAAAATTAAACCATGTATACCTATTCTGATACAATCTCAAATTGCAATTATGAATCTGAAAATGAGCATAATATGGGCCACTTTAAGGTAACTGACTTAATATTGTCTCTGTGCCAGTACCATTTCGAGAAGGGCAAGGGGGAGGGGGGACTCCCCCGTCAATCATTTCAAATGGTAGCCAGTCAGAGTAAACTAGCCTAGTTATTTCTCTTAAGGACTTTATTATGTCTGGGATTTGAAGCCATGTAGCTGTTGTGAAGACATTGTACTCTAGCTTGTGCTTTATTGGTGAGCTAATTATAATAAATTAAACTCTATTTCAGGCTACACCGCAAATGTGGCTGGTTATTATTATTATAACAACTAGCTGACTAGCAAAGGGAGCTTGTTGTCACTAACTTTCAGTGGCTTAAATGCCAGAGAATGCATGAATCCAGTTATTTATCTGACAATATATCCTGAATTCTACTTGTAACATGGGCTAATGGGAAAAGGTAGAGGTGACTTGCAACTTTGTGTCTGAAAGGGGTAACCTAATCAACGCCGTGGCTTGTTGAGTCAGTGGCATGAATCTACCGTGAACCAAATTAACTGTTTTCCGAGCTCACTCACTTTGGGCTTGTAGCCGAGGCTGTTTGCTGGCAAAATCAATTCATTAACAGTTTATTAACATTTACAGCATGATGAACTATTACAATGTGAGAAACCTATGTGGGTTTATTGATGGCACAAATAAACGGTCGGAGTTTCTCACTTTGCAACAAGCCATCAAGTCATAAATTATAAATGTTTCATTAATAAACTGTTAATATCTACTACAATAATCTGTCAAGTCTGCAGCTGTAAATATTAAGTTACTAATAAATGGATGTTTTCATTGCATAAGTGATCATCCCAGGGCAGATCTTTGGGTGTCCTTCAGGCTGTCTCACACACACACACACACACACACACACAATCCTGTAGTGTCAGTGAGTCACCACAGAACATCTGTGGTCTGTTTGCTGTCTGAACATTTAGGGTTTCTACCTGTAACTTACTGTATATAAACTGTCAAATTAGTAAAGATGCTTTTTTAATATGCTTGTGTTTTGTATATTTGCATGTCTTTTCTTCATTTGCAGTGCATAGAGCTCCCAGGTCCACCGAACATATATGTCTTGTTCTGTGGTCGGAAATGAAGACACAGACAGAGAATATATAACGCAACTGAAATCTCAAAATGTCCAATTCTGGACGTGGGTGTTGCATTGTTTCTTCCATCTCATCCTTACAATGCTCCTCATGTCTTTGGTGTGAGGATGCAAATGATGGAAGCAAGGACGCACAAATAACAAAAGTCCCAATTGAGAAGAATCCCAAGATTGACAGAGAGAAAGAGAACGAGAGAGAGAGAGAGAGAGAGAGGAGGTCTAAATGAAAGAGAGGGAATCACCAGAAGGGAAAATGTGCAGTCCCAAAGCTCGAGAGAGAAAAGAGATGAAGAGAGGGGAGGTTGGGGAGGAGATGGAAGGATCAATATCTAATTTCAGTCCTGAGTTCACTGTGGACGGTTTTCCAATGAGACTAGGCTAGAACACCAAAGTTTGAATAGCTGTGTATCTGTCTGTCTCACTGTGCATCACACCTCCATCTGTCTCTGTGTCCACTTGTTAATAATGTGCAGGCTTGGAAACCAGCTATTAGTTTCACCAACTAGAGTCACTGTTAAGCCAATATGTGAAGTCGCTCCTAAAGAATGAGTAGCATCTACTGTATTTCTGAGCAGTGTTAATTATAATGAATGTGGCTGCAGAAGCTTTAATTAAAAGGAGATGGATTACTTACTGTGTATGTCTTGCATTGCCAGACCTTACTCCACAGCGGTGCGAAGTAAACCCTGGCCCCTCCAAACATACATTCCAGGATAGGAGGAAAAAAAGGCTCTGGGTTGCTTACATTTCTTTAAACCAATCACAATCGTCTTGGGCGGCGCTAAGCTCCGGTCGCAAAGACGGTGGATCGGCAAAATGGACTAGGGAAGGAGCTTGTTTTGGTGGAACATTTCCACCATGCAAAAGAAAACGCCACATAAAATATCAAATGAAGTTAACTGTTGACACAATACAGTAACGTGAGCTATTTAAATTAGCTGGATGTATGGCTAAACATAATTTGCTCTTACCGGTGTATGGCCGTGTATTTTGTTCATAGGAGATCCCCACCAATCAGTCCTAAATGTCCCAGTTAGACTGTTAAATGCTGTAAACACATTCTTTGTAAATCATTCCCCAAAAGAACCAAGCAGACCTGCCTTGTTGCATGATCCAAATTTTCTTCAAAACTTGCCATTTTCAGCGTGTAGCTTGCTCTACCAGGTGAGCTACCCAGCCGCCAGTGTTGCACTTTCATAATGTCAGAGGACTTAAGGCAGTTACACACCAACCAGACGGCCGACCGTTGGCAGAAAAGGCAGTTGGACTGATCAGTCTCCCCAAGTTAATCAAAAAAAGTTCCTCGGAACACACCAAAGCGACGAGACGTAATACGTCTCCATAACAGCAGGCAGCACTAATCTGTATTGTCGCCCAAAAATGAAAACCGGCAGCTGATTGGACGAACGTGGGTTTGTTTTCTCTGGAAATTCAAAGACAGACTGTCATGGCGGCTTGTTCAGAATACGACCTCATATTGTACTAAAAGAGTTCACTGAAACGTGTTTCGGAAAACATTTTAAGCGAGAAATAGGCCGTGCAGTTGCTGAATCTGTCTTCATTTCAGATCAACAAAGTTTAGTTAGTTCAGTTTAAAAGATTTTCATCAGATTTTGAGAGGCTTAGTCACGCTTATTCCGCTCGCCTTTTCCGGGTGAGTCCCGACTGCCCTGTCTCCGACTGAACACGTCAGGTCGGCCAAAATGGCCGACAGCCCCTCGGACGGACGACGGCACGGAACACACCGAACAGACTCGAGTCACCGACCTCGCCAGACTGTCCAACGGCCGATTATCGGCCCGGTGTGTAGCTGCCTTTAGAAGATAAGGATTAGAAAAAAACAATGGTCAAACTCTGTGGTGCAGAGGCTGAGATTTAGGCTTTAAGTTTAGGTCAAGCTCAGTTTTACACTGTAAAAGCAGCAGTGACGTCACCCTTTGGTTTGTGTACTGTTGTTTTGAAGCCTTGAGTTTGGCAATTTGGCCATCGCCATCTTGTTTTTTTTTAAAACGGACGTGATGATTTTCGGACGAGAGGGCAGAGCTGGAAAAGGATAACGGCAATGAGCCAGTGTTGTGTATGGTTGCAATAGCTGAGCTCAACGCTAAAGGGGGAAAGTTGCTGATTTTCAGTAGAGTTATGTGATAA
Source organism: Sander vitreus (assembly GCF_031162955.1). Classification (NCBI taxonomy): domain Eukaryota; kingdom Metazoa; phylum Chordata; class Actinopteri; order Perciformes; family Percidae; genus Sander; species Sander vitreus. The sequence continues at coordinate 28,441,521 of NC_135870.1, read as the reverse complement.
AAGTGCAGCTGTTTTAGGAAATCAGCTTAAAAAAAGATAAGAAACTATAAAATTGTGAGGCATTAAAGAAATAGTTTTTCATCTTAAGTAGGAACCTTTAAGGCCTTTTTACAGTCGGCCTGGCGCGCGCCAATGTGACGTCAAAATGACGTAGATCTCGCTGGCGCGCCAGGATCCAGAGGTCGCGCACCACTCTATTTTTTTCAGCGGCGTGCGACAAAGCGGAAACAGGTAGGTCATCGAATCAAATCGAAGCACTGACGTCAATGCTGCTGCCAGTTCTGCCTTTTTCTTCTTCTTCTAGTACATAGAAAGAGCAAAGTCGGTAGCCTTTGCTCATTAGCGCCACCTCTATTCAGGAGAAGACTGCAACTAGTGTCGCGACCACCACACGCAAGTATAAATAGTTACGGCAATCCCATGACGTCACATTGGCACACGACAGGTTAGCTGCGGCCAGCATACCGGACGCTTTAGGCTTGGAGCTGCGTGCCACAGACAGGGGTTAGGGAAGTCAGAAAGTACAGGCATTGGATTTGGACTTTTATGGGATTTGTTGCCAGTAAAAGATTATATATAATAACTTGCCTGGTTCAATAGCATAAACGTACAATGCTTTGGATCCAACAAAACCCCCTGAAGCAGTTTAGCATGCCATGAACACATTTAAAAGGAAAATGGGAATTTCCATTGCCTAATGTTCTGCATTTACCCTCATTTATCTTGTCTACTTGTATAAGGATTCCTTTAACTGTTTATGTGATGGCAAATGGAAAATGTTGTCTTATTTGTGAAAATGATAAAGTTAAAAAAGAAAAGATTTTCCAATCTACCACAGAAGATGTTTTTTTTAAATGTCTCTCTCTCTCTCTCTCTCTCTCTCTCTCTCTCTCTCTCTCTCTCTCTCTCTCTCTGCAGTCCAAACCGCAACAGTGAGTGCAGGATGGAGGTGTTGAGTGGGAGTTTACATCCCTGAAATATTTATGAGAAAATGCACCAATGCAATTGTGCAGCAGACAAAACTGTGGGGCTCCAGCTCTCTCCCACTATCTCTTTCCTTATCTCTTCCCTTTATGAATCTTGTTTCTCAAATCTCCCTCAGTGTGTCATTAGTTAGATTATTTTTTAATCTTCTCTAGCTTCATTATTTTTTCACTTAATGGATCGCCTTTATAAACAACAGGATATGCCCCCTGCACTACTCCTCTATTGCCATTGGTCTCTTTACCCAGTGTCTCACCATTCATTATGTGAGGAACATAATCTATTAGCAGCAGCCTTTAGAATGTATGTATTGGTACCCACATGTACGTGTTACGCAACTACAGAAACCCTCATTCATGTTAACCTCCCGTTTGGACTACTGCAATGGAGTCCTGTCTGGGGTCTCCAGCAAAACCCTAGACCAGGCTCCAGTATGGCCAAAACTCTGCCGCTAGGTTCCTCACCCACACCAAGACCTGGCAGCACATCTCCCCAACCCTCATCCACCTTCACTGGCTCCCAATTAAGTCCTGCATCAAATATAAAATCCTCCTTCTTACCTACAAATCCTTCCATGCCCTGGCCCCACAGTACCAGACTCTGTACCTTTGGAGACAGAGCCTTTAGTGTTACAGCCCCTCTGGAACACCCTCCCTGCAGATAACCGAAATGCTACTTCCCTGGATTTAAAAAAAAAAAAAATCCTGAAACACCACCTGTTCACCACAGCCTACAACCTTCTTTAGCTTAGCCACTGTAATTCTCTAAAGTGTCCTTGGGTTTCTTGAAAGGCGCTATATAAATAAAAGTTATTATTATTATTATTATTATTATTATTATTATTATTATTATTATTAGTATTATATAATACCACATTAATACACAGAAAACTTTGTCTCTACCAGGGTTTTATGAATACATTCTGCCACAGAAAAGGTTCAATTCTTAAAACACACAGCCTGTCCTCTTCTGGGACACCATTAAAGCTGCCAGTTTCTGTAGCTTATGTAGTGTATCTACACCTAGTCTCGCTTTGCCAGAACATCTGCACGCTGCGGAGCGGAGGAGGGTCTGGCTAGTCCACACAGCATTGCGGGTTGGGAGAAAAACATGCTCTGGTTTATTGGCATTTCTCTAAACCAATCACAATCGTCATGGGCGGCGCTAAGCTCCGCACGGAGTCGCTGTAAAATAGTCGCGTGAGAGAAATCTCAGATTGGATTGATAGTCCTAGCTAGCTGTCTGGATTTACCCAATAAATACATGGATCCGGCGGAATTTCCTGCGGCACCAGAGCAATCCCGGAAGTGGAACATTAAGGATATAGACCAGCTTAAACAAAACTGCAAACATATTTGACATTTGGTTCAATTCAGCTTCACAGAAATGTCTGGATCAACGACAGTACATTACCAGGATAACTGCCTCGTTCCGCCGGGTGGCCCCTCACCTTCCGCTCTCTGTGTGTTGCTGTTCTCAAACTCAACTTCAGTACGGGAAACAAAACATACCTTCAAGCTAGCATTGCTACATGCTGAAAATGCATTTCCTCTCTAACTGGGAAGTTTTGGGACCAATTGGGGGGAATGCTGTGGATGAAGTACACACGGCGATACACTGGTAAGAGCTCATGAGGTATTATAGTTTTGCATTTTTCATTAGTTTTTATTTTTATTCGTTTTGACTTTTTGTTTTCAAATTCAGTTTAGTTTTAATTAGTTTTTAAAGCGGGTTTGCTAGTTTAGTTTAGTTTTTATTAGTGTTAGTCTTTTTTTGTAATATGGGTTATTTGGGACCGTTCGGTATTTATGGAATGGACCACTGGAGGAAAACAGGGGAGGGTCGTGTCTTTTTATTCTTTGCTGAGGGGAGGGTCATCCAACGTTTTTTCAGATCTCAAAGACTACGTCATTTACAGAGCTGATAGAGCTTCCAGGGGTGGTGGTGTAGCCACATATGTGTCCTCTCACTTGGTCTCTGAGTTAATTGTCCCTGATGTTGATCTATCTCACTTTGAGTGTATTTTTGTAAAGATAACCCTGCATGATAATAAATACATAACTATTGGTAACATATATAGACCTCCCTCTGCACGAGCGGAATCATTTGATTGTATCATATCTACTATGGGAGGGTCATGTCTTTTTTGGCTAAAGGTCCCAAAACTCTTAAATAAATAACGAACAGTCCCTAATAATAACTCAACAAAAACATCATACAATTTTAGAAATATGTATTCACAATGTATTCAACAATAACACCAGTAAATAAAATTTAGCCTATGTATGGTCATAAATATGTAAACAGTCTACACAAGACGCAGTATGTGCAAAATGTATAAGTGATGTGTTCCAGGAAAAAAAACTAAATAGCCAACAGACTAAAGAAGACATGAACAGGTGTTTTCAACTTTGGTTCGAGTAAAGTGGCGAACTTTTTGAAGTCAATCGAGTCACACAGTTGTGTAGACATCCCAGTATCAATACACATATTAACCCACGCTTCCTCCCGCTTCTGGTGTTCCTGCGAATGTACTAACCAGCAGCTGTCAGGTCGCCGGTGAAAGCCGTCCTGTAGTGTTCTCTGTCCTGCGGTTGTCTCTGTCATGCTGCCTGGCCCTGTATCCATACATCCATGCCCGTAACGTTACCGGGGTTAGCTTCTGTTGTTTTGGTGACAAGTTCACCATATCTCTTAGTCTCATTTACAGATTTTGATAAAGTCTCCACACCTTGACGCAAAGGGAGTAAAAAACTATCCATTGCTAGCGTTAGACTCACTTCTCTAATCCTAACGGCTCCAAATATTGAGCTCTTCTTCTTCTTTGTGAATACGTTACTGCGGAAGTAAGGTCAAAAGTTCAATGTGTGCTGCACCCTTTGGCCGAATACGATCACCTGTGTGTTTTAGCCTAAAAATAAGTTTGTTTTATTAATGTATTTATTCATTTTTCAAATGTAAATTATACTATTTACACATTAACGATTTTTTATTTATTTATAAATCAACCACAGCAATTTCTTGGGGGTGCTAAGGGGGTGCTATGGCAATCCTAGGGGTAGCTACAGCACCCCCTAGCCCCTCCCTGGCGCCGCCTCTGATCTGGATCGATCTGGTTTTGTGCGCTGAAAACACTTGGGTTCAATATTGTGTGCAGTGAACAGTGAAGCTTGTGGGTGTGACCTCCAATCTGAAGGACCAACCTCACACATCAGGAATCAGTCATTCTGCTGTCCTCTTCCTTTGTGGGTTGATGTGAAAAGATGTGGTTCAAATTCTGGTGAAATGTTTGTAAAAGTTCATTCATTCTGCTGTCCTCCACCTGTGTGCAGAGTGTGGTGTGGGTGTGCTGGTGCTACTGCTGCAGGGGGCTACACCTTGAGGCACATCGGCACTTCTCTCGTCTTTTTTATTTTATTTTTTTTTCTTTATTTTTTTTTCTTTGTGTTTTTATGTCTGTCTTTTATGATTTGTTTGATTGTTCTATCCATGTGTATAAATGTTACTGATTATTATTATCTCATAATCTCCAATCTGATTATTCGGATTTTCCTAGCTCTGACATATCTCTTCATACTGGATAGTGTTAAAGGATTAAAAATAATTCATCTCAATATAAGAAGCCTCCTACCAAAAATCAACCTACTTCAAGCATGGGTTGAACAGTACAAACCAAATGTTATTACATTATCTGAAACCTTGCTCACCGATAAAATAGGTAGTCATGAAATAAATCTCAAAGACTACGTCATTTATAGAGCTGATAGAGCTTCCAGGGGTGGTGGTGTAGCCACATATGTGTCCTCTCACTTGGTCTCTGAGTTAATTGTCCCTGATGTTGATCTATCTCACTTTGAGTGTATTTTTGTAAAGATAACCCTGCATGATAATAAATACATAACTATTGGTAACATATATAGACCTCCCTCTGCACGAGCGGAATCATTTGATTGTATCATATCTACTATTAATTCAATTAAGTGCAGAAATGAAATTATCTTACTGGGAGACTTTAACAAGAACTGGACTGATAAATCCTCAAAAGAAAGAAACCTTTTTGGAAACTTAAACCTAACCCAGCTCATCAGAGAACCCACCCGTGTTACCCCCCGGAGTCAATCTCTTCTTGACTGGATATTGGTTTCTCATCCAAACAGATTCATTAAAGCAGGGAGTATATCCGACTGTTTCAGTGACCATGCCATGATATTGCATCTGGAAAATTAAATTGCCAAAATTACCACCCAGATTAATTAGAATTAGGCAATACAAGAAATTAAATACAAACCATTTTATAAATGACCTGATTTCAATTAATTGGGATAGGTTTCATCTTATTCCAGATGTAAATAATGCATGGGACTTTCTATATTTTGAATTTATTAACGTTGTAGATAAACACGCTCCCATGAAAACCACTAAAGTTAAGGGTGCGCATCTACCATGGATAACATCTGACCTTATAAGTATATTTAGACAGAGAGATAATGCCTGGGCTAACTTTCATAAAACCAAAGATCTGACTGACTGGGAAAGGTATAGGCAATTGCGAAATCATAGTAAAACTATGTCCAGAAATGCTAAATCTAACTATTATAAGGAATCCCTTGTACATGACTTTAAAAATCCTAAACAGTTCTGGAATACAATTAAAGATATAATTAATACATCCAAGAAATCCTTACCTACTAAACTCACAGTCAATAAAATCATTTTACAAGACCCACTACTAATTGCACAAGCATTCAATCAACATTTATCTCAGGTATCTTCAGCTACAGCTCCCAATCTCTTCATTGATTGCCATAAAAACAATATCCTGCCCAGTCATAGCTTTCAAGCATATAACACCTGTGGAGGTACAACATGCAACCAATGCTCTAAAAATGAGCAGTGGTCCTGGGTTGGATGGCATTGAAACCAGATTTCTCAAATTATCAGCTCATATCATTATGTATCCGCTATGTCATCTCTTTAATATGGCTTTATCCACATGTGAAATACCTGCCATATGGAAATGTTCCCGTATCACTCCACTTCATAAAGGCGGTGATGTTCTTGATCCCAATAATTATTGACCAATTTCAATCATCTGTTCTATTGCAAAAGTTTTCGAAAAAATTATTTATGATCAACTGTCCCATTATCTAGATAAGTGCAATATCTTATCGCCGTTTCAATCTGGCTTTCGATCAAATCATTCCACAACCACTGCACTATTAAAGCTTACAAATGATATTTTCTCTGCATCTAATAGCAGTCAACTAACTGGTGCAATTTTTATTGATTTCACAAAAGCATTCGACTTAGTTGATCATTACTTGCTCTTGGATAAATTGTTCTCTGCTGGTCTGTCAGGCAACGCACTACTCTGGTTCAATTCTTATCTCCATAACAGAAAACAATGTGTAACTAGAACTGCAAGCAGTTATGACGGGGCCCAAGCCACCCACGGCAGTCGCCCCCGACACCCCGGGGAGCGCGCAAAAGCGGAACCTGAAGCCCGGCGGCGGGGAGGCAAACGTCGGTAAATATCGAGAGGTGCGAGCCTCAAGGTCTGCGGTCCGTCGCCGTTGCAAACGTAGCAGTCAACAGTTCACCTCCACGCATATACAGACTACATTTAAGAATGCTCTACAATAAACAAACTTCTTAACCCCCTTGACCGCAGGGGACAGCAGAGAGAAATGAGAGAGTAACTGAGAGGGTGGAGGGGGGTGTGGTGGTTGAAGGAGCAGGGGAGGTGGTCAAGTTGTTGCAAATGGCGTCGTAGGCACCGATTTATGTTTTCCTCCGTGGGTGCTTCGTGGGAAATTAAGAATCAATGACACCAACATAACCAATCACACTATGACAGACGCTCCACTTAGCACCAACTGCAATGTTTAATTGCACGGTATCGGCGCCTATGAATGGTGTTGATTTTGGATTGAAAAAGTGAGAGAAAAGAGTTGCATTTGTCCACTGAAAGTTGTAGAAACTTTGTCAAGTGGGTTAAGAAGTTTGTTTATTGTAAAAAACCAGGGGAGCACACAAAAGCAAAAACCAAAACTGAAACCTAACGGTAGGAGGGAAACATCAGTAAATATTGAGAAGTGTGAGCTGCAAGGTCTGTGGTACATTTCCATTGCAAATATCCCATTAACATTGAGTAAAAGGGCCAAAACTCGTCTACGTTGATTATAGCGCCCCCTAATGGCCGATATTCGCCAGATTTGGTGGATAGCCTCCGAGCGTCATGCCAAACTACCATCACAAGTTTCGTGTTGATTGCATTTACTGTGGCAGAGATATTGTAATTGCAAATTTCCCATTTAAATGCATTGAGTTATTGGCCAAAACAAATAAACGTTGCTTATAGCGCCCCCTAAAGGCCGATCTTCGCCATGTTTGGTACGGAGCATCGTAGTGGGATGTTGAACAATGCTCTCAAGTTATTTGCTGATAACATTTAATTTGGTCGAGATATGATATGATATGTGTGTGGTAGCTAGCTAGGAAAATTTGTTTGGTTGTCAAATGCGCATACTTTAACATAGCAAAATTCCTTGAGTAACTTTTGGTCAGGTCCATCTGGAGATGCTACGTACCAGGTTTCGTGCTGATCCGTCGCATGGACTAGGACGAGTTCGAAAAAGTTGGTTTTGCGCATTGCGTGATATTGCAAAAAAACTTTTGAGAGGACATGGGCGTGGCCTATATCATGTGATTCAGCTTGATTCAAGGAACACGTGGATGTATGGTTTTCTAATGTGCGATGTGAAATGTGGGAGTTAAATGCAAAAAAACATTATAGCGCCACCTAGTGGTCCACATGTGTAATTTGTGGTAGGTGTGGTCCATGACCCATTGTCTATCTACCCTGTAAATTTAAAGTTGTTCACATTAGTGTAAGTAGTAAATTTAGACGTGGGTCCCATAGGCCACGCCCACTTTGACCCCTCAGTACCCCACTATAGAGATGGCCTCAGGAGTGGCCCTAGATGGTACCCAACACATTTTGTAAAAATCGGATGAGCAATTCATGAGATATAAACTTTTTGTACTTGTAGCGCCCCCTAGTGACCAATTTTCGTAAAACGCGTGAGCATCCTCCAGAGGGTCACGTCAAATAAGAATCTAACGTTTGGCGTTGATAGCATTTATTTTGGTTGAGATATAGCAAAGTTGGTGTTTTCATAGTTAATTTCTATTAACTTTTTGTCAGGCCCATCTGGAGATGCTACCTGCCAAATTTCGTACCGATCGGTCGCACGGTCTAGGAGGAATTCGAAAAAGTAGGTTTTTGATAAATCACGATTTTTCACACATAAAAGTTTAGGCGGAAATGGGCGTGGCCTATATCATGTGATTCAGTTGGATCCAGCGAACGAGTGGATGTATGGTTTTTGAATGTCCAGTACAGTGTTGGAGTTATAGGGCCGAACTCGGTTTTTCTGCTATAGCACCACCTAGTGGTGGAAGTGGGTAAATTGTTGCGCCTGAGGTCCTTGCGGAGTTTGGGACCAGTCCTGAAAATGGCAACCCCCCACCATGTACGGTTTAGGCTGTAGTCGGAGTTTTAGGCGGAGAAGAAAAATAATGTATGATTAATCAGTAGAAAAACAATTAGGGTTCCACAGCCCTGCTGTGCGAACGGCATAGCTTTGCTTGGACCCCTAATGATACAAGGATGCAAATCCAATATATTAATTCAGCAACGAGGTGTCCCTCAAGGTTCAACTCTTGGTCCACTTCTCTTTTCTATTTTTGTTATGACCTTCCATCAATCTGCTCTGAATGTTGTGTTCAGTTTTATGCAGATGATACAGTATTATACACTTCCAAAACTAATTTATTACAAATCAAATCAGCTCTGCAGTCTGACTTTGATAGCCTACAACAATGGCTCATAAGAAATAAATTATTACTTAACAAAACCAAATCTCACATTATGATTTTTGGAACTCCACAGACCATCAAATCTAAATTAAAAGGTCACACGTGTAATTACATGTTCTGATGGTAGTTCACTGCAAAAAGCTGAACACACCAAATACCTCGAACTTTGGCTAGACTCTGAGCTCTCATTTAGTATCATATTGATTATATTTTAAAAATAATCAATTTTGGTATTGGTGTTCTCTACCGATCCAGAAAATGTTTTTCTCTTACTGTTAGAAAGAAACTTGTGCAACAACTTATCTTACCAATTATGGACTATGCTGATGTTGTATATCAGGTTGCACCCAGCACTAATCTGCTCCCTCTCAATGTTGCTTACAATAGAATCTGTAGATTTGTTCTTGGATGTCCTTTTACTACTCATAATTGTATTATGTATGAAAAACTTGCTCTTCCATCACCCTCAATAAGAAGACATCAGCATTGGTTGCTGTTTATTTACAAATGTATACATTGCAATTACCCTAGCTATCCTAAACAACTTATGGCACCCTTTTCCTCTACCTACCACTTGAGACACTCTACACAACTTTTTTTTTCTGTTCTTGCTGTACGTTTCTCAACAGCTAAGAAAGCCTTTAGGTTTAAAGTCCCCCCTCAGATTGGAATAATCTACCTGTAAATATTCGATCCATTCTATCTCTCCCATCCTTTAACCTCACGAGGAAATCATGGGATGAGAGAGGAAATGTGTTTAAGAGGGATGAGACGTCCTTTCCTCTGTAGCATCAGGTGGATTTGTCAGCTGTATGGCGGAGTTAGCAACTCCTTCAGCTGCACGGCTTCCAGGAAGACGTCTCTCGTGTATCCTCGCTCATAGCTCCTCAGAGATCCATCCTCGCTTCTCGCTCGTCAGGGCAGAAGTAAGAGCTTTGAGACGGCCTTCAGGAAGGAGGGACAGAACAACTTCCAGTTCAGCCGAGGATCGAGGACTGAGGAACTATCAAATAAGGGAAGTGAGATGCACCCTCTGAGACGGCTGGGTTCATCTCTGAGGAACAGTGTGGTCCAGAGCAGTAACTGGATCACAGAGTCCCCAGATCAGAGAAGCGTGGAACAGACCAGCCCTGAACCGATGATCAGCTATAGCACAGCAGTCCTTGTCGTGACCTTTGGGTTTGCCACACACAGGGAAAGAAGCCTAGCAGCCCACCCCACCACAAGGAGCCCTATATTTCCCTTTATCTAATTGACTCTTTTAATTGAGATACTCTCCCCCAGCTTTTGCCGTGTTTTAGCTCACTTTTATCTTTAGCAATTATACAGTAAAGATATATATTTTTATACAACGTCAACTGTGGTCTTTGCCCATCGTTTCACACTGTTTGGTCAATTCCGAACTTTGTCCCACCTTTTACAATCTCACATTTCCAACATGACATTTCGCCACCTTGATTATACATGATGAGGACAGCTCACCGCAACATCATGGTCATACCAAGGCTACTTACCAAAAATGTTGGGCTGTTTTTAAATCAACATCCATTTTATAAGTGAGTGTAAGTTACCAACACTGAGTTAACTGGTAACATATTGTGAAACATCAGTATTGTTGCTATGGGTAACCATGCGCATTGTGTGTTCACTCGAAAAAACTCATGCACACTAGCTCTGCTTCATGTCGGAGTGTGCTGTTGATGTTCCACAACGCACAGTACATAGAGCAGCTAATCACAGCTGCAAGAAAATCTAGATCAATTGTGGGTGGTGGTGAAGCAGTTCCAAGATCTCAGAAAACCAATGCGTATTACATATTTGAAAACAATGTTGCTTTCTCTTTGTGAAGTGAAATTGGCAGTGACATGTCAAAGTCACAGTTTGAGTGACATCTTGGTTTAATAGATGGAAGTGAGGTGATTTACTCACTGCAAAAACGGTACACTATAATAATTAGTACATAATGCATATTATTAGTATGTAGTTTAGCATTGGGACACAGCTACATTAACCCATGTCTGTATTACATTATTTTTCCACTTGAATATGAATCCCCTCTACTTCCTTGTATGTTTATGTACAGTATATCTTTAGTCTTATTTTCCTGTAATTTGTCGTTCTTTCATGAGCCAACAAGAACCATATAATCTTAATTTGTATATTGTAAATACATACATGCATAATATTTGGGCATTGTTTTAAAACAGTCATCATGTATGGCAATATGAAAGTTATAGTCTTGCAATTTAAAGGAGCTGTACTGTATTCAGAACATGAATACTGTCCAGTAGCAAACAAATATTTGTTATGTGAGGATACAGTGGAGTAATGGCGTCCTGAGCAGAGAATGAAGTGTATTGTAATCTGAGCTTCTCTGTTCTCTGTGTTGATAGCCGGTCCGGCCGCGCTCACATGTAAAGGCGCTGAAACACCAACCCGATTATCGGCCATCAGACAGTCTGGCGAGGTCGGTGACTCGAGTCTGTTTGGTGTGTTCCGTGCCGTTGTCAGTTGGAGGAGCCATCGGCTTTAATTTGGGCCGATTTGAGTGGTTGAATCAGCCAGTGGGCAGTCAGACTCAATGACCAATCTGATTGGTGGAGTGCTAGCCCTTGACTAGCAAATCAGTGCACTTATGTTAAAACACTTAACGGAAATTACGAGCGGGATGAGCGTGACGAACGCCTCTCAAAATCTGACGAAAATCTTTCAAACTGACCTTTGTTGAGTAAAAAAACAAACAGATTCAGCAACTTCAGTGAACTATTTGTATTGTATTCTGAACGAGCTGCCATTATGGTCGGCTTTGGAATTTGGGAGAAGCCAGACCCACGTGACACGTTCGTCATTTCCAGTTTTCATTTTTTGGGCGACAATACAGATTAGCGCCGCCTGCTGTTATGGAGACGTATTACGCACGCGCAGAACGTACGCTCAAGTCGGCGTCGCTTCAGTGTGTTCCGAGGCATTTCTTGGACTGACGGGAGCCGAATGATCAGTCCGTCTGCCTTTTCTGCCGACGGTCGGCCGTTGGGTTGGTGTGTCAGAGCCTTTAGTGCCTTGTGCGTTGGTATCTGACGCAGAGGGCTGTGACAAAGCGTCTTTGACGAGTTAGTAAACTGTCTGCGAGAGCCGTGTGGAGGCAATCGCGTATTCCGAGTACAGCCCCTTTAAATAGATTTGTATTAATAAATAATAATGTTCACAATAAAACTGGCTGGCTGCACATACCGAGGCGGTTGCTATGGAACGTAGGTAACATTAGCCTACACTAGCAGCTAGCATAGGCTATTCACTTTTACTTAAAGCTATAGTGCGTAGTTTCTGTCACCCCCACGAGAATTCTAAGTAATGACAACAAAACTGTTGGCGCGTCCACATGTTACAAGCCTTCCATGATTGTGCACCTCCCCCTCCACACTGTTGCTAGTAGCCAAGGAGGACACGGAGGATTAAAAAAACATGATTAGAAGAGGTAATTATCTTCACTCAAGATTCTAAGCGTGAAAGTCACCGGACGACCCAATCTTCTGAACATAGCCATAATGAGTAGTAACTTTTTGCACTAGAACTCCCCTCACTGGTGACAGAATGCTCTGACATTCAGATAACAGCTCAAGCCTCGATATTCTGTTTGTCCCTAACTGCTTAATGAAAGATAGGAAAAACTACAGACACATTTATGACTGTTGTTGAGTTCTTAGCTTTAGAAAAAGGGCTTATATAGGCTAACTGAACGGAATGAAACATGACTGAACGTAATTAAAATCCAAGACCGAACTGAAGGCTGTCAGAAGCAGCCCCTTCATGTTTCAGTATGTTTCAACAAAGTGCTTGTTGGATCGTCTAACAGCATCTGAATCCCCTTTTCTGACGGCAGAATCAGGAGGGATTGCAGCTGACTTTCTGAAACAGACAATTTGTGCAACTTTCTGAAACAGACAATTTGACATTTGTGTGATCAGTCTTGTTGAGATTTCACGAACATTCTGACTTTTTTCCCGCTCTCTTTGTGGTATTACCAGAAAAGACGCTGTCGCAGACAGCAATTCTACACATAGTGGCATTAAAAAATTTGAATAATTGTAACCCTAGCTTCTTCTGGAGATTTCAGCCATATTTCATGGTCTTCATTAGCAGATGGAATTTGCTAATGAAGACAAAGTCACTGATTGCAAATCTTTGAACTGAATGAAATGAACTGCATTCAGTAAAGTGCCTCATAATTTCTATTATATAGTACATAAAGCAAGTTCATTGTATAAACCTACACATGTGTGAACATAGTGATACTGCTATTGTGTAAAAATCCTTTCCTTTCTCTTGGGATAAATTGACACTCGTTCACTCATTCACCACTAACATGAATAATTTTGGTGAATGAACATGTACAGTACACATTATGTTAATGATGTGGTGACATGTCAGATTACAGTTTTTCAGGGAAAACACTACAGGTATGAGGCAGAGCATGACTTACACCAGAGACGGTTTAGTGCCATGGATTTATTAAGAGAACCGAGATGCCCCAACTCGAGCTAGTTTCCTGTATCTGTGTCACGTGGGCTCCGCCACGGCCACGCCTCTTTAGGAGACTAGCGGCAGGTCCGAGTGTATTGATTCCAACGAAAGAAGTAAACGTGAACACAGATTATGAGCGATCTTTTTGCGCCATCGTCACCAAAGTAGATAGTGGACCCATTTCTCACAGGCCACATGTCTCCAGAACATTCTGACACTAAAATGGCATTTTTCATCAGGAGAAAATTAACTTTGTTTGAGACCTGTTTCTGTCTCAGGACCGAACTATCACAAGATCTGGCAACCCAGAGAAGCTAACGTCAGCTAACGTTCGTGAACGCCCTAACAAAACTAATCTCCGTGATGCTAAATATGTCTTTTAGCTGTGTAAATATCTAACGTTAGCAAAAGAACATATTAAGAAATTATTCAAACATCTATCATCCACAAGACGTTCACTACACGTTCAAACGAGGCCACGACTTTTTAGGAGACAGGAAGCATGTACTGTTTCATACCATTGTCGATGCTTGAAATGCGTTATCTTTAGAGCCCCTGCACACCGGCTGCGTGGCGTGAGCGTGTCAGCTGCGTGGCGTATCCGTTTTTATTTCGGCTCCCATGTTAACAGGTTAGAGCTTACACACTGCCTGCGTGACACGCACGTCTCAGGCGCAGCTCGAGCCGCGCCGACAACACGCACATGCTAGAAATAGGACCGACGCCGCCAAAAACGCGCACATGCACCAACACCTATTTTTCACGCGACATGCAAGCGTGTTGGAAGCGTTTCCATGCAACATAGAATACGAAAAGATGTTTATATGTCATTTTGACACAAATACATTTAATACATGACATTTTGATGTCTCTAGGTTTTGACATAAATGCAGATTTAAATTTAATTTAATTATTTAAATTAATATATAATTATCGATTTTTAAATATTGCACCTGTCAATACAGAACAAAATATTCTGTAGCCTATTTAGCCATCAATACTGCCGACGTTGTCTTTGCTGTAATCAAATCAGTTTATGTTTATGTTTAACATGAAGTATACTACTGCTTGAGTGCAGTACATTTCCACAACTCTCTCCCCATATGTCGAACAAGGGTGATCCAACAGCAGCAGCAGCACCACGTCAGACACGTTTCTGGTGTGCAAAGACATAGAAAACGCCACGCAGCCGCCACGCAACCACCATGCAACAGAAACGCCACGCTCACGCCACGCAGGCAGTGTGCAGGAGGCCTTAGTATAAAGGATCTTTGCTTAAACTGAGAGTAAACTGCTCTGACATAGATTTCACAAACCAGGACAGAAGTTGATCATTCATAGCTCTGTACTGCACTGCCCTCCTGTGGTCTATCTGCTACACTGCCGCCCTCCTGTAAGAATCTCCACCTCTTCTTGTTAATGATGACGATGCCTGCAGTAGTGTGCAGAAAGCGCCAGGAGTTTAAACTATTGCACAGAAATTGTCACACTCAGAGAGTTACGCACATTCACGACAGAACAACAGTCTCATACGGTTGTTAGGCTTTTTTTTTTTTACATTTTTGACTTGTCATCGTAGGAGAAACACAGGTGTTATTAATAACATTAAAGAATAACATATTGTTTTTGTGTCTAAGTGACTGATGGGAACAACTATCTTTGAAATTGGTCCGGTATTAAGCAAGACTGCTGCAGTCGTCAAGATCCTTTTTGTTTATGAAACATCCCCTTAATGGCTATCTCACCAGACGCCATTTAAATAAACAGTCATTTTAAAGAGCTCATACTATGCTTTTTGGCTTTTCCCCTCTCCTTTATTGTGTTATATATCTTTTTTGTGCACGTTATAGGTTTCCAAAGTGAAAAAGCCCAAAGTCCCCCCCAAAGGGACTTACCATCTCCAACAGAAAACACTGTTCACAAACTGCTCCAAACAGCTCTATTGTAGTCCAGCCTTTACTTCAGAGACAAACGTGATGTAACACAAGTTATAATGCTCGCCAATGCGCTTAAATCATTGTAAAGTACGGTTTATTCAAAGTCGACAGAAACAAAATAAGACAGTCAAAGGCCGTCTTGGTTCGTCTTTCCACTGTTCCAACAATCGTTGAAATAAACCCATAATTCAGTTATTTACATATACAAAAAATGCTGGCTCTATACTTGTTAAAATTATTGTTTCTTTTGGAGTCTGGCTAAACAAAAGGCTCTTACTTTTGACAAAAAGGCCATTCTCTGGAGGGATCCTGTTCATAATGTTGTCAGACACTTAGAATAATAATCTGAGCCTGGCAGTGGCATAAACAGCACTTTTAGTGGACGAAAGTAACGATGCACATTTGCCTTATATATTATATTGCAGCCCGGTATGCGGCTGCCGGTTATAGAGTTCTCGCTCAATACTGGACCAATTTCCAAGATTATTGTTCACATTAGTCACTAAGGTTACGTTCACACCGCAAGTCTTAATGCTTAATTCAGATTTTTTGTTCAGATCCGATTTTTTGTTTGGCTGTTCACATTACCTTTTAAAATGTGGCCTGTATCATATTCCAGTGTGAACTGTTTGCGGTTTCGAACTGACCCGCATGCCCAAAAGAACAATAACAATGACATCAGACACAGCACGCTGTTGCACTAAAGTTAGGGAGGTTATGGAAGAAGTAAGCATTTTCGCTTTTATTTCAAAATGTTTGTGAAATGGCAGCTGTAACATTAATGAGCAGGTGCTGAGGAGGAGAAGAATAAAGAGAATAGTTTCGATTGAATTGAAGTATCTCCCCATACACTAATTAGGTCTAACACCTCACTCTCCCTCCATTGACTTGCTCCATCGCTGTTCTCCATTTTGTAGGCCTAGTCAAGTTTTGAATTTAACTCCCGCCGGCGCATAATTGTGACAATGTCTATTTATGTCTATTTTTCACCGTTAATCACCGGCGTCTGTACAGCATCAACAGGGGTTGCCATTGTTGTTTATGTGTGTGTGACGTCAAAAACTGTAACTGGGAGTACAACGATCTGGTATGGCCATGGCATGGCTATATAAATATAGCCATGCTACACCTGTTCTTGTTTAAAGTTGACATGTTTATCTCATTTTATAGAAATAATTTATAATTCACACGACTCTTCCATTTTTCCGCCTCTAGTTTTCATTCCTTTTTAAGAGTATTGTGTGGTTTGGTTTAAAGTTTCTGACTGGGAGGTCACAAAAAAATAGTCCAAGTAACCCATTTCAAGTATAAGGTTTTTTTTAAATTAGATTTTTAAATATGCAATTGTTTATTTTCCCACTTTATATTAAAGCATTTTTACTGACGTTGAAATGTGCCTTTTTAAGACTTATCCATTGTTTTATGTTTTAATATCTAAAATAAAATTGTGTGTGTAAGGTATTTTATTGTGTTACATTTCAGTTGAAGGTTAAGAGGAAGTTACAGTAAACCAT
The DNA here is from genome assembly GCF_031162955.1 of Sander vitreus. NCBI lineage: Eukaryota > Metazoa > Chordata > Actinopteri > Perciformes > Percidae > Sander > Sander vitreus. Next base: position 28,424,684 of record NC_135870.1, on the reverse strand, counting down.
AGAGCTTTTATTGTGAAGGGGAAAACGGAAGTGGATAAAGTGTTGCATTGACTGTCCTTTGACTATGTTGTGTTTGGACAAAGTGAGACGTGCAGTGCCGTCTTGATCTGGTATTGGAAGCCCGTGTTTCTTTATTTTATAGTCAAACCTGAGTCTAAGGCAATATAATAAACTCTCTACTGGTGTATGAATGTTAAAGAAAAGACATTAGTGAAGTCAGCCAGAAGGGGCGCTGTTGTTACTTCTGCTCCCGGGAACCAAATAAGGAAATGACGTGCTGCAGAGCAGACGTGCAGGTTCTCAAATAGACAACTGAAACAGACTGACACTGACACCGGGACCGGGTTTGTGAGAGGCAGAGGAGGGTGTGGGACCTGGTGCGGACACAATACGAGGTTAGTGTTATTATAAAGAATCACTTTTATGAAGTTTAGACACCGGAGTCAGTCTTTTACCCTGGAAACAGAGTTATCGCCGGCTAAGTAGCTGCTTGGCTAAAACTACAACATCCAACGTTAACTTGGCACGTGCATGGCCTTTTTTTAGCGTCACAAGTAACGTTAATAAACAGTATGGAAATTAATTGAGAAACAAGCAGTTATCAATTTAAAACTCAACGGGGTGGGGGGAACGACCAGCATGTATAAAGTTTATTTTTGAAAATAACGTGGATAATTATTTGGTATTAATAGCGTATAACTTCTACAAGTTAGTTAAATGTCTCATATTTTAAAGGTTCCGCCACATTTAGCTAGGCTAACTTACAACTTTAACTTTCAACGTGCAAGTGGGCACGACGTTCTCTGTCCTTTGAGCTATAATGGCAGCTATAGCTAAGTTATTACTTTCAGTATGTATTGAGCAGTGCGTAAAATACATGTAATACCTTCAGTAGTCATAGAGTCGTGTTAACTTATATGGTGCAACTTTAGGAGGCATGCATCTGTGTTATTTTGTATAATTCCATTTCACATGGGCTGGGGTGATGTATTGAAAAGTCTCTAAGTTGTGTGATGTATTATATAGACTTCCTAATCAAGTTGGTCATCAACAACTGTGTACCACATCTGAAATCATTTTGAAATCTTTGAAAAGCCATTATAAATCCAGCTAGCTAGTATGGCAGACTTGATGAAGTGTGTATCGCCCAGCCTCTCATTCATTCTGCCTGTGCTCTCTGTGATGTTGGTCAGAGGAAAGGTATGCCCTCTGCCTGGTCACAAGATAGGTGCTGACAGCTGAACTACTGCAAGGCCTTGCCAGATTTGGCTTGTGTTGTGTCCAACACTGAATACTGTACATTTGCAAGGCTGTACCTTTTTAAAAGCAGAGAGGTATTTTTTTAGGCTTGAGTATTGTTCTTTCGTTCGATTCTGATTTGCCATTCTGCTTATTTTTTTTTTTAAGGGCGGTGAAAGCAACTTTCCATTTAGGCATAATATTCACAATCCACTTCATACGGTTTTTGGAACCTGTAAATAATTAATACAGTTTAATTTGGTTGCTGTTATTCAATATGATTCAATAATAATCTTTATTTTTTTTTATTCACTGTAACTAACCCCACCAAAATGTCCCAGGGTTTATATACAATCAACCAGTTGCCTGAAAAAGTGATCCAGACTGAGCAAGCTTTCTGTTCTTCTGGTCATTGAGTCTCCACACTTTGATTACTGCGACATAATCATATTTTTAGTTCAAAAAGGCTATTTTTTATATATTTTTTTATATATATATATATACAAGTAGTGAATAGTAGTTTGTGTACAATGAGTGAACAGTGTTGTCTGTGCAGGATGGGCGACATAACAGAAGTTGAGACAAGATTCTACTCCAAAGCAGAGGACTACTGGAGGGAGGTCCCCCCCACAGTGGATGGCATGCTGGGAGGCTACGGCAGCATCTCCAGCATCGATATCAATGGATCCAAGGCTTTCCTGCAGAAGTTCCTTGGTGTAAGGAACTTTGTAACCATGTCAGACAGCAATTCTTCCATTCAAATTGTAATTGTGAATCAATCGTACAAAGTTTAAATGTAGACACTTTACGTTTAAACTTTGTATTTTATCAGTCGTAAATCCCCGTAAATGCCCCTATTTTGCAACACACGGTAAAAAGACGTTTCAATAATTCCCGTCCACCCAGCGCGTGTGTAGCGCGTGTCAGAAAAGGCTTTTGTCCACACATACCCACTCACTTTAATCTGTGCAGCTGTGGCCATGGCTCCATCTCAACTGTCAGTTATTTTAGTAATACAGTATTCTACCCATTATTCCATCGTTTAAAGTGCTCATATTATGCTCATTTTCAGGTTCATGGCTATTGTTCAATTATGTTAGGAATATTTCAGTTACAATACCAATTTAGCTTGGATATGGAAGAGATTCAACAATAGTACAGTGTTCCCTCTAAGCTGCTGCATTCTTAAAAGTATCAATGTTTACATTAAGAACTGACCCCAAAGCAGTTACATTGATGTTATTATTTTTATTCAACATGAACGCACAATAAAGTGCAGCTCTACAGACTACGTTTCATTCAGATGTCTGGAGGTGACAGAGGGACCCCCTTTTTGAAAATGACATTGAAGGGTTATTTATATAGACATAGTTGGTACCAATGGATTCCTTAGGTCTTCTAGTTTTCTATGAAACAAAGATCGATTCTTGGATTTTATGAATTGATTTTTGGATCATTCAAATGAAAATCAATTTGAAATCAGAAAATCTTAACCCAGCCCTAGCGTTTAAAGTGAACTTGTTTGGAGTCGGCGCCGTGTAATGGATGAGTAAACTGAATGTTTTCTGCTGAGATGCTGTAGCGTTGACACCGTGCTATTGTGGTAAGCTAGTTCGACTTTACAATAGACACACTGTACAGAGTTTTCGTGGGGGGGGGGTTTTTGCAGCTTGAAATGATCCCAAACTTTCTGTCGTTTTCTCCGCCTGTCTCTTCTCTTAGCCCCTCATGTATTTTCGCTCTCTTCCTCCATTTTGTAATTCGTAGAGCTGTGTATTGGCAAGAATCTGGCGATACGATACGTATCACGATACATGGGTCACGATTCAATATATTGCGATATATTTCGATACTGTGCGTAAGGCGATGTATTGGGATTTAAAGTAGAATTTTAGAAAAACTAACTAAAAAGACATGATGTGCATAAAAGCCAAAGAAGTTTACTTTAGGTAAACAATTCAGTACACAGAAAATGAAACTGCCAGTTTGGGATTGTGGTTCCCAGGTTCTTAGTGAGCTAATGTTTAGATGCTAAAGTAGGCCAAAGTTCAGCCATAGCTACATTGTTAGCTTCTAGCAAAAAAGTCAGGCCCTGTTAGGCCCTGTAAGGCACTGCTAGGCACTGCTAGGCAAGGACACTAGTGGTGTCTCAGCATAGCCATCTAGCGGTAGGGGGTTTAAACAACATAAACGTGAACCACTGTCTTACATGAATATTTTTTAACGTAAACAAAAAAACAACACAGTATTGCAAAATAAAATATTGCGGTACTCAAGTGTATTGATTTTTTTTCTTACACCCCTAGTAATTCGTCAGTCTTCACGGCATGTTCACAGCAGCGTAGAGCCGCCGTGCGACAGTAATAATCATCCGTGCGGAAACACAGTGAGCGCTATGACGTTCGTTACATTGATTAAACGAAGCTTTGAGGCAAAGAATTTTGCCTCCATGATTTTTAGCAATCAAAACGATTTTGAGTTACCCGAGGAATGGTATCAGCCCTAACCATGACCTGAACTGAAGCGTCACTGGGCGGTTTTAATCACCCGCTGCAGAGCCCTGCCTGACAGTTTGTAGCGTTTCCATTGAGGATGCTTTCTATTGCTCCTCTGTAAAAGTTTCAGAGCCTTTTTCACAATGACAGAAGCAGCTTGGGTCACAGCTTTTATTCACCAGTGACCTCCTGTGTGTTTTGGCCATTGAAGGAAGGGGAAGGGAAGACGAGCGCAGGCTGTGCTCTGGACTGTGGAGCAGGCATCGGGAGGATCACCAAACGTTTACTGCTGCCTCTGTTCAAGACCGTGGACCTAGTGGACGTGACGCAGGAGTTCCTGGACAAAGCCAAGACATACCTGGGCGAGGAGGGCAACAGAGTGGGGAGGTACCTTTGCAGCGGCCTGCAGGACTTTGTACCAGAAAGTGGACGCTATGATGTCATCTGGATCCAGTGGGTCATTGGTGAGTCTGCCACAACGTACCAACGATGTAACCCGAGTACCCAGTCGGAGTCGAACCTCACAAATATTACACAATAAGATTTTTGATAAATTATTATCTGTAATGTGGATATAATGACTAAGTGGGTAAAGGCAAATAATAGAACACCTACAACAGTCCGTAAAATGACATCACTTTACTGTAATGCAGCCTTTAAAACCAGGAAAAGACAACACTTATGCCATATTACGATATCCAATATCTAGTCTCATATCACGATATCGATATAATATTGATATATTGCCCAGCTCTACTGTATTGCCTACTTCCCACCTAAAACGTTTTCAGGAAGTTATTTTAGTGGCTGTAGTAGGAGAGTTTGTGAACAGGAAGTGGGCACAAAACTGTTTCCTGTAATGCAAAAACAGAGGCTGAAAAAACTCAAATGAAATGGTTAAACTAGGCAGTGTTGATCAAATGTAATCCAGGAATCTGTTACTGCATTGCCTCAAATGTTTTCAGAAACATATTTTATCTTACCATTTAACTGTTACATAAGAGTTTTTTTACAGGCCGTCCGCCATATTGCTTTCTAGCCACCAGCCGGAGCATTTATTGTTTCGGGTCAACGTAGTGCATTCTGGTAGATGTAGGTTTTCAGTTGTACGTTTGAGAGAACGGGTAAACCACAGCCCATTTTCTCTGTTTTTTCTCTGGCCATGTAGCACCAATTTAAAAAAAAAAAAGAAGTTTGTGCCATTCTACTGCATAGACAGCCCAGTTTTCTGAAAAGACCCTCTTTCCAGCAGTAAAAGTGCTTTATGGTAAAAAAAGGTTACATTTTTCCTCCCGATTTTTTTTTCCCTTCAGGCCACCTGACAGACGACCACCTTGTGGACTTCCTGCGGCGTTGCCAGAAAGCCCTGCGGCCGAACGGCCTCGTCGTCATCAAGGACAATGTGGCGTACGAGGGCGTGGTCCCCGATGAGGTGGACAGCAGCGTCTGCCGCGACCTGGAAATAGTTCACAGTCTGGTGGGCAGAGCGGGCCTCCGCATCGTCCACGAGGAGCAACAGACTAACTTCCCAAAGGAGATCTACCAAGTCCACACACTGGCTCTCAGATAGGACGGGACAGAGGGGGGGGGGGGCTCGTATACACAGGATTTCTAATGTGGAAATGATGTTTTTCTAGTCAGCATTTCATACCTGTTTGGAAACGATCTGCAGTGCGACGTGTTGGCTGAACGTGTGTTGCTAACTCCGTGCATCAGTCTTCTGCTCGGTTCCTATTGCCGAGTCATCTTTTTCTGGGCTACCAGGCTTAAAGCTTTAGTGTGTCACTTTTTTTGATCTTAATGAACGTCCGTTGCATTCAAGCCATTGCCAAATGAGTTGATACAAAGCCAATTAAGACTTTCAACTCTCTGTCCATCATGTTTTTTTAATCCTCCGTGTCCTCCTTGGCTACTAGCAACTGTGTGGAAGGGGGGGGGGCGCGGTCACGGAAGGCTTGTATCATGACAGTTTTGTTGTCATTACTTAGAATTCGTCATGGGGGCGACAGAAACTACGCACTAGAGCTTTAAGGTAAGGCTACATTACACTTCTTTCTTAAGAATATATGCGCAGTCTCCCATCTAAGAGACACATTCTAGCATGTTGCATCTTGTATTTCCTGTCAGCTTAAACTTTGGCTGTGTGGATACGCACAGCCGGCCATTAGAAGCACTGATGCACCGCGTTAGGAAATGGAGGGGTCATTGTCCACGTGCTGCGTCATCACCAGACGACAAACTACAGCATCACTATTACCAGTAGGGGTGCACGATTCAGAAAATGTCACGATTCCGATTTTCGATTCAAAAACGATTCTCGATTGAAAAAAGCGATTCACAGTATGTAAATGTAGTTACTTTTCCCGTGTGATTGCAGTAGACATACAATTTAAGAGAAAAAAAAATTAAAATAATTTAAAAAAAATTTTATTTAAAAATATGAATCGTTTTTTAATCTGTAGAGCTTGAATCGCGATTCGAATGTGAATCTATTTTATTATTTTTTATTTTTTATTTTTTTGCACATCCCTAATTACCAGACTAGTTTCTAGTTTGGCATCGCTTTGCTTCATATTTATTTATTACCCACGTTGGAATTGTGACAGTGCCGGGCGGTTTTGTCGAACAGAAGGCCAAAGTGACCTCACTCTTACCCCAACGTCCTCTGGATTCAGCTGCATCACCATCTGGCTCCATCGTCCACTGGAAGCTTTTCAGAAGCGGAGCACCTTCAAGTATTTTATGGACATTTTTCATGTTTTACAGATTATTGGCAACATGTTTGCAGATCAATGTGGCTACAGAGACGTTGTGGCTGTGTTTTACTGGTTTTAATTAGGGATGTCTCCATCAACTCTCTTTTGGTCCGGAGTCCTTTTGATATTGGGTATTGTCCATACTGAGTTTGATCTGTTACTAATATTTACATAAATGTTGATTAAATGCATCTGACAAATTGGAATAATGAGAAGCGGTTACCTGAATGTCTTGTGTACTGCTCTTTACCAATATAAGAGAGGTAACGGCTCTGTTAATGGGCCAGTGTACTCCATCAGAACTAGGCTTGGGCCGGTGTAAACAAGTTCAAACCGGTTTGATATTAAGCCAAACACCGGAAATGTGATCTCCTTCATAGCACCGCTCGGCTTGGCAGTAAATTGGTGTCAGACGCTAGCTGCTCCTTTATTTAATTCATTTATAAACTAACATATGTTAATCATCTTGTCATATTGCCAGCTGCAACTTGGAAAGATTAGTGAACTAAGCTACCAGTTATTCTACATTAAATGAAGCTTCACTACACTAAAGCTAACACTAGCCCCCACCCAAAAATTTAGCAAGCTAAGCTACAGCAACATGGCAAAAGTATTTTCTGTTTTTAGATGTACACGACACATATGGCCGTGTTTGGCGGTGGCGTCCGTGTGTTTTATTCCAGACAGCAGGGGAAAGCTCCGCTGCGTTTGAAGACGTCACCTTGGGCTCTGGTTATCTTCTGACATTTTATAAACAAAATGTCCAATGGATTTTTAAAGAAAATGAATTCATAATGAAAATAATCCGTTTCAGTCCCTAAACCATAGCAGTACTTCTCGTGCTTCAGGCATTGGGGGATAAATAACATAAATTAATAAAAAATAAATGATTAAAACTTGTTTTGCTTTATGTAGAAAAGACATCACTAAATATATGGAATTCATGTCCATTGACATGAATATAGGCATTTATTTTATATACATTTAAAAGTGATCCATCAGAGACAAGAGCATCTCTGAGCAAAAGAGTCCCTCATGAAGTACAAGCTACACGCTCCAGTCATGTAACTAGTGGCACACCAGCTACAATGGCAGTGGATCATCTACACTCACCTAAAGGATTATTAGGAACACCTGTTAAATTTCTCGTTAATGCAATTGTCTAATCAACCAATCACATGGCAGCTGCTTCAATGCATTTAGGGGTGTGGTCCAGGTCTAGACAATCTCCTGAACTCCAAACTGAATGTCAGAATGGGAAAGAAAGGTGATCTAAGCAACTTTGAGCGTGGCATGCTTGTTGGTGCCAGACGGGCTGGTCTGAGTATTTCATAATCTGCTCAGTTACTGGGATTTTCACGCACGTAACGCACAAATGTTGCCTGGTCTGATGAGTCTCGATTTCTGTTGAGACATTCAGATGGTAGAGTCAGAATTTGCCGTAAACAGAATGAGAACATGGATCTGTCATGCCTTGTTACCACTGGGCAGGCTGGTGGTGGTGTAATGGTGTGGGGGATCCTAAAGAATGCTTCCAGCACCTTGTTGAATCAATACCACAAAGAATTAAGGCAGTTCTGAAGGCGAAAGGGGGATCAAACACGGTATTAGTAGGGTGTTCCTAACAATCCTTTAGGTGAGTGTATAGGAGCAGTTCAAAGTCAAATATATTAAAAAAATATACAGTTTGTTATACTCATAGACAGGATTCTGTGAAAAGTGATCATACTCTGTTCACGTTAAAAGTCGTCTACCAGGAATGCAGCAAAAAAAAGAATGCAGTAAAAGTGGAGTTGGTAACTTGGGCAGTGGTGGCCTAAAGGTTAGAGAAGCGAGCAAGTGAACAGACTGGTTGTACTGGGCAGCTTCCAGGTATTTATGTAACTGTGTGATCAGGGCTTTCCTGCAAAAGAGAGGCTTCCTCTCAGCAAATCTTCCCTAAAAAAACAAAGGTGAAAAACCCCTTTATTCCTACCCTGCATAAGTCAGGCTGCTTTTTTTCCCCAGCAGGGCTGCTTGTTCTAAACGCAGCCTGAGAGGCTGTGATGTTAACTGCAGCACCTGAGGGGTTTAACTAGTCTCAAAACCCGTGCACGTAATACCAGGCTCGTACACGTGATACGAGCGCACGGAACAGTATCCACGAGCAGAGAACTATCCTTACGAGGGAGCAGTTCTGCTCCACGTGCACAAATGCAGTTCGGCAAACACTGGGCTTTGACAAGTGCAGTCTAAACACCCACAGTTTCTGGCTAGGAACAGGAACAGCAACCCCTACAATACCCTTAACACAAGTAAACCGTGTAGTGGCATATATGGTCCATGTAGTTTACAATTGTAACAAAGCTGTCAGCCATTAACATTACTCTCTTTTTTACGTGCGAGTGAACTGTCAAGTCAATGTTTTTTCATTTTACTTCGTTTTGAGCTCTACAAAATGATGGTAGGCTTAATCATCAACAACAAATGGTTGTTCTCTCAGGCCACTGCCTGGCTGCGATCAAACTGCGTGAGTGATCAAACCAAACAGCCAATCAAAAAGGTCCTGGTAAGTATTCAAAGTGACCAATCAAAAGGAGCAGAGACATCAGCCATCCCCGCCTCCAAAGTCTCCCTGGTTTTTATTTATGTGCGCAAGTTTTGAGACTAATTAAACCCCATACTTCGGTCATGTGTACGGCCAGGTATCAATTAGCTTCCCACTCACAAGGTCCCGCTTCGATTTGGTATCAATTAGGTTGGGGAAATTTCAGTTAAAAACACCAAATTTTGCTTGGATATAAAAGAGATTCTCAGAGATGCAATCCTCAAATATTTTATAATGCACCAGATTAATGTTTACATTAGGAATTAAACCCCAAAAAGTGCTTTTAACGTCACAGGACTAACATGACAGATACATCCATGGTGAAAAAGCATATATTAAAAGATCGAATTTGGGGATTTTATTAATCGATATCAGATCTTAATTGGAGAATGGATCATTTTAACTCAGTCGCATGCTGCTGCAAAAGGTCAAGAATGAATGTCCGTGCCTGAATGTGCTGATGTTGAGTGATGGATGAATCCACTTTGATTCCACAGCAGGGATCGTGTCATGCCGTCACCGTGGCTGCAGCGTCTTCACGTCCACTCTGAGGCGTGCGCTCAGGACCAGGTCTCACTCTGGAATCGGCCTGTCCTCTCCATGGCGGCCAGCATCTGCTCGGCGTCCTCGGCCGACATGCCCCCCTGCTGCTGGAACACCTCTTTCAGAGCGTCACACACACCGGTTGGCATTTCTTTAGCATTACTGCATGGAAGGAAGAAAAAAAAACAAACAAGGATAACACTGTATATTTACAGCCACTCAGTGTTTCACCTGTTCCTATTTAACACAGCAAACAGGGGACTTCTAGATTTTACGCCCATTAATCAACATGAGCTCAACATGTAAATGTGCAAGATTTAGCCATGCAGGCTAATTTTCATTTGCAGTCCCTAGCAGGTTGATGGCTTAAAACAATAGATACGCTACAACAATACAACACATGAGCATAAAACAAGGAGACAATTGTGAAAATTGTGAAACTATCCTGAATACCCAGATGTGAAGAAAGGAGACGTTTACTTTTGGTGCCTTGGACTCACCCAGCGATGTAAAAGCAGGCACTTCTATTGGCAATCAGGTCCCACATGAGCTCAGCGTTGTCCCTCACGCGGTGCTGCACGTACACTTTCTCCTCCTGAAAGACACCAACCTTTCATAATTCAGCCACAAGTTGAAATGCTTAGCATCTTCTCCGATAGCAACGCTAATTTCTCTTCTGAAATTTCCATTCCGGGACGGAATGTCTGTTAATGTGTAGTTGTTAACTGTCCATTTTGATGAAACGCAAACACGCAAAAACAACGAGCTGCAGCCGTGGTAGTGCAACCAAACAAACTGGATTAACAGAGATAGATCCATTCTACCTGACCTAAAAAAAAAAAAGAAGAACTGGTCAGTTGCATGACCTGGGGCCCCATTTAGAAAACTGTGTGGCGAATTTGCGTCAGAAGTGGCGTACGGACGAAAACATTGGATGTGAGTACGCACAGAAATATTCTGGTTTATAAAACCGTGCGCACAAACGTCCTACGCCGGTTTCCCTTCATGAACCACATTCGCTAACACTTTATGTGAATGTATCTACATAAGAGTTGTTGAAGAAGTCAAATACCCTAACCATAACTTGTCATGACAAAAACCGAATGACACTAAAAGAAGCGTTACGTCATAAACGTTTGTGACTTGTTTATAATGTTTATGACACGTTCATGACAGTGTCATGTCACTCTTACGTAGATACCTTCAAGTAAAGTGTAACCCCACATTCGACTCTAAATGTGGCACCACTTCATCTCACGCCCATAGTTTCCCTGAAACAGTCAGTGAAACGCCTCAGAGGTCGGACTGTGGCCCAAAGTAAGAAGAAATTACGCGCTACTCTGAGAAAGTGTTTATGCCATGGGACACCGGAGATGACCCCTGTTGAAGTGGGACTGGCACGGCGTGGTTTCTCCGAGTGCTCCTCTCTGTAACGCTGGGTCCAAAACAGCTCAGAGATCCAACAGGACAGCTCCACTAAGTAGGAACCGGCTCTGAGGCCACTCTTCCCCGTTTGCCAGCAAGTCTTCTTGCTGTCGGTCTCCATCTTCCAACAACTAATGTTCACCTTTATTTTTTTTTATGTTCACAAATTCAGAATAAAAAATTCAATACACCAAATTCCGTGCTAGATATTCAATGGCTTTTTAAGTTCAAAATCTGACGAAACAGATTTAATTCCGTACATGGGCATTATCAGTCATGTTCTCATTACATGTCATACAGCACTCTAGTTGCTTACTCGCAAAAAAGTTGAGACACAGCCGGTGAAGTGATCCCGACTGGCTAATGCCGCCATGCTAACCCTGCTAACTGCTAACGTTAGCAGAGGACCGGGGAAGTGGTCTGTCTTATTGACGTCTCATTAAATCAGTCATACACACAGTACTGTCTAGAGCTGTCAATCTTCCTCTATAATACCATTCAAATTCCATTTGATATTTCTTTTAATATTCAAATATTTAATGCTCAAATGCAGCCTGTTAAATAATATGTACTACACTACTTAGTAGTGTACTAGGCTTATGCATTGTCAATGCCACTACAAAAAGTGTGGTTGTTGTTACACGTTCTGTCCACTAGAGGGACTTCTAACATCAGCCTGGCCTTGAGGGGACCTGTCACTACTATTTTAGTGATTTATAGCAACCTGTTTCTTGCAGACTGTCACGTTACTGAGAATACAGCTGTTAGAAGGTAATATATGAATTATGGCTCGGTGGATGTCGATTATAAAGTCATGTTAAAACTATTTCTTGTCCTTCTTATGATTTCCAGCCGCAGCCTGTCACTCCCCCTTGTACTAACTTTACTCGGTACGTAACGTTAGCTCCGTAATGTTGTACTAACTTTACTCGGTACGTAACGTTAGCTCCGTAATGTTGTACTAACTTTACTCGGTACGTAACATTAGCTTAGACCTCACAATGCCTTGTTTTTCTCACTTCCGCTAAGTTATTGTTCATAAGACGTGACATGAGTGACACATGCGGGTAGGCCAAGGCGAGAAGAGGGAGATTAGCTAACGTTAGCCAACATATTTATAAAAAAAAGTCACATTTGAATAGTAATTTCAGCAGTCAGCCCTAGTACTGTCCACCTTCTATCTGTTGACATGTTGCTAAAATACCGCATAATGTTGTACTCAATGGGTATGGCTAACAACCCCCCCCCCCCCCCCCCCTAAATATAATGGTTTTACGACTTATTACTGGCACGCACTCAACTTCGGTGTGACGTTATTCCTAGTTCCCACCTCTGACCTCTAAAGGTAAATGGAACGCAGGATAAGCACGCACAAGCGCACCCACATGCCAGGATTTTTAAATGAAATAAAATAAACGTATGACATTATAACTAAAGTTCAAAGTTCATTGGTATGTCTTGTGTTGCTTTAAAGCTAGTCTATATCCTTGACGTTCCACTTCCGGGATTGCTCCGGTGCCGCAAGAAATTCCGCCGGATGCGTGTATTTTCGCCGATGTCCCGTTACCTTCCTCTTTCTTTGTGTTGGAATTTTAAAACTCTGGGTGGATTTGTGAGGACTATGGTTGACTGCTCCTCAGATCTCTGCAGGGTAAATCCAGACAGCTAGCTGGACTATCATGACGATTGTGATTGGTTTAAAGAAAGGCCAATAAACCAGAGCAGGTTTTTCTACCATCCCGAATGCTGTGTGGACTCGCCAGACCCTCCTCCGCAGCGCTGTGGAGGAAGGTCTGGCAAAGCGAGACTACTTTAAAAGTTAATTAGTTCACTTTTCCAAGGAAGAATAAAGTGCCTGGTTGACTTTCTGTGATTTGCTGTGATCATTAACGTGAATATTAAGCGAGTGTGTGTGACCTGGTCTCGTGAGAAGGCAGTGAAGAGGTTAAGGCGTCCGGTCTTCATCATCTCCTCCCACTCTGTCCTGAGGTAGAAGTCTTTCCGCTCAGAGCGACAGCCAAAGAACAGGACGTTGGCTAAACAGCAGGAAGACAAGGAGGAGGTGTGTCATGTCAGAGCTGTGAAATTATGTAAAGTGAGGTCATTTATTCAGAGAATAGAGTCGAAGTCACGCCCTTCTACTTCCAGTCCATGGGACTAATAACTTATTTTTGTATCCTGTTTGAATTGAGCCGTGGATTACAACATTATGATGTTTGTCAATAAAAGATCATCTTTCAACCGAAGAAAGTCTCAGTTACCTGTAGGATTGTCATATGACCACTTAGTTTTGTGTGAAACCGCTCAGTGAACTGCATCTCTCGTTTCGCACAATTTACGTCACCTAGCTTGAAGTTTCAACTTGCTCGCTAGCTAGCTAGCTTAGCTCTGTTCCACAACACATGTAACGCTATCTTACCTGATGTGTTTGATCCAGTGAAGTGTTTTCAGCAGATAAGCAAAAGAACAAGCGAGATCCGCTGCTCATTTGAGTAACGTTACACCCCCGGTACGATTCAGACAGACATCGTAGCTTCAGCGAGACGTCATCCATGCGACTTTGAAGTGTGTAGTCTTTCTAATTACGTCTTATACTTCAACAGTTTGACAATAAACTGAGACTTTCTTGACTTGCGAAATTATCTATTAAACTGATGAACATTATATGTGTAATTCATGGCTCTATTCAAACAAGATCAAAACATTAATTTGTCTTTCCCCATTCACTACCGGTCATATTTTTTCCGAGTTAAGGTCCCATGGCGGTCCACCGCAAGGGGAGGGACTTCGCCGCTCTGAGAGACAAAGTCGGAGAGGTAAAGATCTCACCGTTTTTCCCCTCAGCGATCCTCTCTTGTAAAGCCGACCTGAAGGGTGCCACTCCTGTTCCAGGTCCAACCATTATCACAGGGGTGTCCTTCTCTTTAGGGAACCTCATAGTTCCCTTCTTCACCCACAGAGGCACATACACCTCCCCTGTAACACCATTTAATACGACACAAAAAATAGTGACATGGCTTTAAATTACTTTTTTTTTTTTACAAGTTACGTGATATTATTTTTGTAGGACTTGGTGAGGATTACAGGATTTAATTAGGACTAGGCCTGCGCGATTAATCGTTATAAAATCGCGATCTCGATTCACCCTGTTCACGATTGAATTTTTAAATAACTATTAATGACTTTGATTCTCATTTAATTTTACGAGCTGACTGCATCACAAATGCTACTACTTTCTTCTGTGAGTTTTAAACATAGACTGTATAAAATACAATAAACGCTCTCCCTTCTCTTCATTGAAGCCTCTGTGTTTACAGGCTCGTGGTGATGCGCAGTGTGCTATAGGTGCCAAAAATAATCTATGTTTGGTACCGCCAATTTGTTTTGTTATGGTTCATGTGTGCAATAAACATTACACTTCGTGAGAAAAAAAAATCGTGGCAGAGAATTGTGATATCAATTCTAAGCTAAAAAATCGTGATTCATATTTTCCCCCGAATCGTGCAGGCCTAATTAGGACATGTCTGCTTTCAAAAAAAATATATTTCTATTAATATCATCAGCATTTCTTTGAAACATGGCTTATATTAGAGATGGGTCTCTATCACTAATTTCCCCTTCTTTTAGAATATATTTGATCATATTTTGTGTCTCCATGTTTTCTGATCTTGTTGATGCTGTTTATCGTCTCCTGGCCAGTTGAGTGCTTGTGTTTAGTTGCAGTGATGTTTCCTGTTTACTGTACGGGACTCTCAAACCGCCTCAGAACGAACAGACAAGTCTGATCGCCGGTTACACGATTGGCCACCGCAGCGTAACGTTTGGTTGCCACAGGCAGGTGCGTTTCTTTAGCAACCTGACATGGGCACTGCGACAGCCCCAAACCACAGAAAATGCAGAATATCCACGTTATGTTCTTCTCTACAAATTAAATGTCGGACTGACTGACTGATTTTTCTTTTTTTTTTAACATGGACCCTATTTTCCCATGCATTGGTGTCTGATCTTGAAATTGGTCCAGTATTGAGCGAGAACGCTGTAACCGGCAGCCGCCAAACGGCAGACTCCGATTATTATTCTAAGTGTCTGACAACATTATGGAAAGGATCCCCACAGAGATAGACCTTTTTGTTAAAGAGTTTTTGTTTAACCAGACTCCATTAAAAAAAAACTAAAAAAAAAAAACTTTTAGTGTCCATAGAGCCGGCATATTTTCACATATAAATGGGTGAATTAAGGGTTTATTTCACCCAAATCAGAGTGGTCTGGTGGGTTTGGTGATGGTGATTTCGGGGCCGTTTCATGTTAAACAAAAAGGATCTGACTCTTTAACTAAAAGGTCTATCTCTGTAGGGATCATTTCCATAATGTTGTCAGACACTTAGAATAATAATCTGAAAGTGTCAGTGGCAAAACGATGTAAATTGAAGGCACGCAATTGCCCAAAAACTTACATCGTAGCTTGTTATTTATTACTGGAATGATTTCAAAGATTGTTGTTACCATCTGTTTTAATCTTGTGGTCTGAATCTTAATTAAGAACAGATATGTTTTCATCAGCACTTTCCTTCCTGTTTAATCGTCTATCATGAATCACTGTTGTGTCGAGACACTCCCCTATGTGGTTATTCTGTTTTGTTTGTCATATTGCTTTTTTTGTTAAGTATCTGTTTTCAGTTTATGAATTGTACGCATGTATGTATGTATGTATGTGTGTGTGTGTGTGTGTGTGTGTGTGTATACTGCTATTAATATGTGTTTAAGGGAGAGAGCTATGGAGGATATTCTTAGTCATAATTAAAATTAAAAGTCCAAAGGGAAAATGAAAAGAGATCAAAATAAAAATATAACATATAACAATATATAACACTACTAGGAACAATCAGGGCATGATTAAAAAAGGGGGGTTAGATGGTATTGATGCTGTGCTTTGTACACTGGCAAATGTGACAAACTGTTGGCCTCCTAGCCCACTGGTAATCAGGACACCTCCTCCATCTCCTTCTTTACTGTATGTTTATGTTTTTTCATGTATTGTATGCCTTGCTGTCAAACCAATTGCAATTCAGGGACGAAAATAAAGCTGGAAAATTGAACCCCCTTAACATTCTTGTTGTAATTATGTATATTTGAAGTTTGTACCAAAAAGAAAACAAAGTGAGGGGAAATTGGTCAATGCCACGAATTCTCTTAAATCACTTATAAAGGTGCTGGTCATATAATAGGAATATCATGAAAAAGTTGATTTATGTCAGTAATTCCATTCAAAAACTGAAATTTGTATAATATATATATATATATATATATATATTTTCATTCATCACACACTGAGTGATATATTTCAAATGTTCATTTCTTTTAATTGTGATGATTATAACCACTAATGAAAATCCCAAATTCAGTATCTCAGTAATTAGAATATTACTTAAGACCAATACAAAAAAGGATTTTTAGAAATGTTGGCCAACATGAACATGAAAAGTACTTTTCATGAACATACTTTTCATGAACATGAAAAGTATGAGCATGTACAGCACTCAATACTTAGTTGGGGCTCCTTTTGCCTGAATTACTGCAGTAATGTGGCGTGGCATGGAGTCGATCAGTCTGTGGCACTGCTCAGGTGTTAGGAGAGCCCAGGTTGCTCTGATAGTGGTCTTCAGCTCTTCTGCATTGTTGGGTCTGGCACATCGCATCATCCTCTTCACAATACCCCATAGATTTTCTATAGGGTTAAGGTCAGGCGAGTTTGCTGGCCAATTAAGAACAGGGATACCATGGTCCTTAAACCAGGTACTGGTAGCTTTGGCACTGTGTGCAGGTGCCAAGTCCTGTTGGAAAATGAAATCTGCATATCCATAAAGTTGGTCAGCAGCAGGAAGCATGAAGTGCTCTAAAACTTCCTGGTAGACAGCTGCGTTGACCCTGGACCTCAGAAAACACAGTGGACCAACACCAGCAGATGACATGGCACCCCAAACCATCACTGACTGTGGAAACTTTACACTGGACTTCAAGCAACGTGGATTCTGTGCCTCTCCTCTCTTCCTCCAGACTCTGGGACCTTGATTTCCAAAGGAAATGCAAATTTTACTTTCATCAGAGAACATGACTTTGGACCACTCAGCAGCAGTCCAGTCCTTTTTGTCTTTAGCCCAGGCGAGACGCTTCTGACGCTGTGTCTTGTTCAAGAGTGGCTTGACACAAGGAATGCCACAGCTGAAACCCATGTCTTGCATATGTCTGTGCGTGGTGGTTCTTGAAGCACTGACTCCAGCTGCAGTCCACTCTTTGTGAATCTCCCCAACATTTTTGAATGGGTTTTGTTTCACAATTCTCTCCAGGGTGCAGTTATCCCTATTGCTTGTACACTTTTTTCTACCACATCTTTTCCTTCCCTTCGCCTCTCTATTAATGTGCTTGGACACAGAGCTCTGTGAACAGCCAGCCTCTTTAGCAATGACCTTTTGTGTCTTGCCCTCCTTGTCCAAGGTGTCAATGGTCGTCGTCTTTTGGACAGCTGTCAAGTCAGCAGTCTTCCCCATGATTGTGTAGCCTACAGAACTAGACTGAGAGACCATTTAAAGGCCTTTGCAGGTGTTTTGAGTTAATTATCTGATTAGAGTGTAGCACCAGGTGTCTTCAATATTGAACCTTTTCACAATATTCTAATTTTCTGAGATACTGAGTTTGGGGTTTTCATTAGTTGTCAGTTCTAATCATCAAAAGTAAAAGAAATAAACACTTGAAATATATCAGTCTGTGTGGAATGAAATGACATTATACAAGTTTCACTTTTTGAATGGAATTACTGAAATAAATCAACTTTTTCATGATATTCTAATTATATGACCAGCACCTGTATGCCTGTTCGTACAAGGGGTTCTTGCATAAGGCCATGTTGATACATCTTTTTCAACATGGTGACACATCGATTTCAGCTGCACGCTACTGAGAAAACAGCCCCTGAGAAAATGCTAACAGAGAAAAGGAACACAATGTATGCATGTCTGATATTAACACACAACCTCCAGCCAATCAGAATGAAGTCATGTCTGTGGCTGTGATCTTAGCACTTGTAAAGTGTGGTGAGAGACCTTGTGCCGGGTCCAGGGAGGCTAACCAGGTGGAGCAGAGGCCTCTTCGCGGTTTATACATCTTGGTTTTGTAACTAACCACAGCTACCAGGATCTGAAGCCTGTGTGGGTGAGCCTGTGCAGAGAGAAGGATTTTCTAGAAACACAGCAGGTTTTTCTATAGCGTATAAATAGTTGTCATAAAGGATGAGCTACCTGGAGAGAGGAGGCGATGGAGAATGAGCGGGGCTGGATATCAGGGAACAGATCTAGCAGATAGTCTACTTTGAGTTCTGCTGTAGTGTGGGGGAAATCTGCCAAAACCTGCAGCAGCAAGAGCACAACACAACACAGTCACACGGCAGGTCAAAGGACATGTTAAAAGCCTCTATGTGTAGAATTTGAGGAGGTCTGTCTCCTACTGGAAGCAACAAAAAAGACTGAGGCAGGCAGCAATGCTCTTACTGAGATGAATGTGCTAAAAGCAACACTTTGACTACCTACTTTCAGGATCATTGCCTCATTTTTCTACAAACTAAATGTATGTATGCTATCAAAGTAATTAAAAAGATGTTATAATCACGTGAAATCCTACACACAGGGGCTTTAAAATAAAGTAAAAAAGCTAAATCAAAAAGGCAAGGTTTTAATTGGAATTGTGATATTTTTTCCCTGGGCTAGACTGAACTCCCAGCCCAGCACTGACTCTAACCCTGAGTCATCACCTCCAGCGCGGTGCGTCGGGGGCGGTTGCAGTAGCTGTGCAGCTCGTCCTGGCCTGCCGCTGAGCTCAACTCGATCAGCTTTTCCCGCTCCAGCTCATTGGTGGCAAAGGTAGACAGCAGCTCAAAGAAGGAGCGGCGAGGCACAGCAGCGATGTCTAGGTAGCTCTCCACCAGGTGGCGCACAGTGCAGGGCTGAGGAAGCCTCGCTGGAACTGAGAAGACAGAGGTTCATGGTCATTTCACCATTAGTCTATATCCACCACATTTCGCCGGATGTCCTTCTTTTCGGCTGGATGGCCGTTCCCTTGGGCTTTCTTTGTGTGCGTTTGTTTGTGTTTCTTATGTTCAGAAGATTGGGTCGTCCTGTGACTATCGCGCACAGAAACTTGAGTAAAGATAATAACCTCTTCTGAAGAGTCTAATATTTTTTTAATCCTCCGTGTCCTCCTTGGCTACTAGTGGCGCGCGATCACGGAAGGCTTGTATCGTGTGGATGCGCAGACAGTTTTGTTGTCATTACTTAGATTTCCTCATGGGGACGACAGAAACTATGCACTAGCCTACAGCTTTAAGTTTTCTGTTGCACGACTAAAACAACTTTTGAACATGCACACGTTCCACCAAAACAAGTTCCTTCCCAAGGCTTTTTTGCAGACGGCATCGTGGCTCTGTCCGGCGCTTAGCGCCCATGAAGATTGTGATTGGTTTAAAAAAATGCCAATGAACCAGAGCACGTTTTTCTCCCATCCCGGAATGCCGTGTGGCGTAGCCAGACCCTCCTCCGCAGCGCTGTGGAGGAAGGTCTGGCAAAGTGAGACTATTTCACTATCAAATCTATCAAGGCTGGGCGCCTGCGTAGCTCACCTTGTAGA
Source organism: Sander vitreus (assembly GCF_031162955.1). NCBI lineage: Eukaryota > Metazoa > Chordata > Actinopteri > Perciformes > Percidae > Sander > Sander vitreus. The sequence goes on along the minus strand of NC_135870.1, from coordinate 28,404,966 downwards.
GCGCGCGCCCATTTATAGAGGTGTACTCCTCGACGCAGTGGACTCCAACCTGCGGCCCTTTGCTGCATGTCATTCCCCCTCTCCCTCCCCGTTCATGTCTTCAGCTGTCCTATACAAATAAATGCCTAAAATGCCCAAAAAATAATCTTAAAAAAAAGACTATATATATATATATCTAGAAACACACTGCACGCAAAAGCACTGCGATTAGCCGTGAAAGAACCTTCTGTATCTGGAATATAGTGTTACATCTAAAGTCAATCGCAGGCTAAGTTGTTTTTTTTTTGTTTTTTTATACAAACAGACAGACAGACAGACAGACAGACAGACAGGCCTACCTGCAGTGTTGTCTGTGGCCCTGAGAGTGAACCTGGCCTCTGGATCTAATCTCAGCAGCTGACAGAATTGCTGTACGTCCTCTGGAAAGTTACATGGACGCATCATCACCACGTCACCAGCAGCAAACCTACACAGCATTACCACAACTAATCACCACTTTCATTTTGCATTGAAGAAGAAAAAAAAAAAAAGTGGACTCCACAATTCATCACAGTACCGCTAGTCTATATCCTTCGCGTTCCACTTCCGGGATTGCTCCGGTGCTGCAGGAATATATAAATATATATATGCATACAATATTTCTTTGTGTTGGAATGTTAAATTCCGGTGGATTTCTGAGGACTATGGTTAACTTCTCCTCAGATCTCTGCAGGGTAAATCCAGACAGCTAGCTAGACTATCTGTCCCATCTGAGTTTTCTCTCGCATGACTATTTTGCAGCGGCTCTGTGCGGAGTTTAGCACCGCCCATGAAGATTCTGATTGGTTTAAAGAAATGCCATTAAACCAGAGCATGTTTTCCCATGCTCCCATCCCCGAACGCTATGTGGACTAGCCAGACCCTCCTTCAGCGTGCTTTGGAGGAGGGTCAGGCAAAGCGAGACTACAGTACTGCAAACCTCCAGTCTGGTTGTTGGCGGTACGGTGGCTACAAACTTGTTGTAGGGACGGCAATAAGCAGTAAACATGAAATTTATGACATGATGGATCAGCGTGAATATTATTATTCATGTCCAAACACTATGCTGGCAGAACCCATAAGAATAATATTGCATATGTGAAAGAGAGATAACAGGAGTGAGTTGCTACCGCGACATAAAATATCTGAACGCCCCGAGGCTTGCGTGAAAATAGACCTGGCGCGTATCTTTAGCGGAGCGGAAAGCCGCTTCTCACACGCTTCTGGTACGCGCCGTGACGCGGCTGGTGGAATATCAAGCATTGACTTGAATGGCCGTGATTGCTCGCGGGGCCGCAGCGCCTCCGGAACGCAGCGCAGACGCACCCGGTGGAAAATAGGGGTAAGGCAGTGTCGTCTTTTAGGAGCCTAGTGGCCTAAAGGCGGCAACAGCTACGATCCGCTCTGTAGTCTATATCGACGCCGGTTCGTTTACGGGATAGCTCCGGTGCCGCCAGAGGTTCTGCCAGATGTCCCTCATTTTCGGCCGGATGTCCCTCACCTTCCGCTTTCTTTGTATTGGCGTTCTAATTTAATTGCCGAATTAACAAGTACATTATGTTTATCTTTTCTTTGAGTAAAATTCTCATCACAAGCTTCCAGAGCTCGCCTACCTACGTGCACATGTTCCACCAAAACAAGTTCCTTCCCGAGCAGAGGCACCGTTGCTGCTTCCGGTGCTTAGCGCCGCCCAAGACGATTGTGATTGGTTTAAAGAAATAAATTGCTGTCAGGTTAATGTAAAGGGGTGTACGTCTGAAAGAGACTCAAGATTACTTACTCAACGTTGGATCCAGTGATATCAAACTCGATGTGCCTCACATCCTGAAAGTGCAACATGTCTGTGACTCTCCTATTGGACACCAGTCTGGCAGGAAAGGGATGGGACTGGGAGGGGACAGTTTGCTCCATGGGAATCCTCAGCCTGTCATCTGTCTTCTCTTTCACATCATCCAGGAAGTGGAAAGTGTACGTTGGCGGGAGCCTGCCCCAAAAAGATCAAGCAAAGCAATTCCAACTGACTTTGAACATCAACAGAATCAACAGTAAACCCAAAGCAGGAGTTAATAGGCTTTTGAAGGACACAAACTTTCAATCAAAATATGCAACCACAGAATGAGATGTGTCAAATCGAGAGCATACTCACGGTTCATCTTCCCTCATTGGAATCACACCGGCCAAAGATGGGTACAGGGCAAACACTTTCTCCCAAAATGATGTGAGCCACGGGTCGACCACAGCGTCTGACCTGGTTCAAACAGATTTTGAGGTAAGCAAAACGCCCACTGTTGGATCCCAACTAGGAACATTGGTTGCATGCCATTCCCCTCTTTCTCCCCACGCTTCCAGACTCGCTCTACTTTGCTGAAAAATGTGGGGGAGGACCTAATATGAATGGGAAGTTTATTCCAGTCTCTGGCCACAACTGAAAAGGCACGATCACCCCTTTGTTTTCATCCGAGACTGTGGAAGAGCTAAAAGGAACTGATTAAACGATCTAAGGGTCCTGGAGGAGTGATGTAGGGTAAGGAGATCAATATATAAAGGGGCCAGTCCATGTAATGCCTTAAAAACAAGTAACATTACTTTAAAATTGATTCTATATTTGACTGGTAACCAGTGAAGAGAAGCCAATATTGGGGAAATATGGTCCCTCCTTCTGGTACCAGTCAACAATCTAGCAGCCGGATTCTGTACAAGCTGCAGGCGTGACAAAGATGATTGACAAATCCCAGAATATAAGGAATTGCATTAGTCAATACGAGACGAAATAAGAGCATGAATAACAGTCTCCAAGTCCTTACGAGAGAAGAAAGGATTTTATGTTAGCTATAGTCCTCAGATGAAAAAAAAAAAGCTAGATTTGACATCCAAACTAATTTGTTTGTCAAATTTTAATGCTGGGTCAAAGATGACACAGCAAAAGGGCGCATACTTAAAGTAACACGCCGTTTTATTGGGACTTTAGCTTATTCACCGTATCCCCCAGAGTTAGATAAGTCCATACATACCCTTCTTTCCGTACATGTTGTAACTCTGTCCAACGGCTCCACCGGTAGCTTAGCCTAGCACGGATCCTGAGGCGAAGCACTGCTACTTCTGCTACTTGGGCGGAGTGATATGCTTGCAGCACCTGAGAAGCCCCGAGCAGAAGTAGCAGTGCTTCGCCTTTCTGAGAATATAGTTCCCAGTTTATAGACGGTTAGAAGATGGCTGTGTCTCATGTGACCTTGTTATTTTTACACGCTGTGACTATACAAATCACAACATGTAAATAGGAAAATGTTGGCGTTATTTTGTCACTTATTCGGAGCAGTAGGCTAGCAGTAGGTTGGAACCGGTTACCTTCAGGAGCCGTGCTAGGCTAAGCTACCGGTGGAGCCATCAGACAGAGTTACGACACGCACGGAGATGAGAAGGATATGAATGGACTTATCTAACTCTGGGGGTTACGGTGAATAAGCTAAAGTCCCAATAAGTCGGCGTGCTCCTTTAAAACAACAGTCATGTCAAAATCCCCTCTCTCCTGCTCTGAGGTTTTGGTAATGTTTTAATTCACAATTTTTTTTGCCATATCTTACACTTTCCCCCAGTCAACACTTAACAAGCCCCTCAGCGACATTAAGGGCAAAAAAGTTTTTTTTTAAGTGAAACGTTCAGATGTCTTAAGTTTGAATTGCCTTTTATTTGTGATCGATATTGTCAAAGACAAAGCAATTGGAAGTGATTAATAAATGAAAACAGTATTTGTGTTTATTGCTCTTGGGGGGGGGGGGGATTTGTTGGGTCTTTGTAAATTAAAGAGTGTGGTCTAGACCTACTCTATCTGTAAAGTGTCTTGAGATAACTCTTGTTACGATGTAATACTATAAATGAAGTTGATTTGAATTCTTACCCCAGGTCATGCTGGTCATCTGCCAGCCCGACAGGCAGCAGCATACCGGCACCCAGCTGCAGAAGACGCTTGTGAAGCTTCTTAGCCACAAAATTGAACCTACGGGGGAAAGTGGTTGATAATTATTGGTTTATTAAGGCCATGAGTCATCCTGAATGTGTACCGCGAGGGCCGTAAACCGGAAAAAGCACTGACTTAGGATAGGAGGAGTCCCCCAGGCCCATTATGGCACAGTCCAAGCGACCCAGAGAGCCAACAGGCAAAGACTTCCTAAAGATAAACCTCCAGAAGTTCTTTGAAGAAAGTAGAGATGGGCAGAAAAACATAAGTGAACAGGGTCAGACATATACAAAATGTATGGGTTATCTTATTTCAACAATTTGTCTGTATTTTCTGGTATAAAATAAGAAAACCTGTACATGCTATAACTATTGATGTGAGATATTTTAAACTGCAAACACTCTAGTCAATATTCAAGCACATCCATATTCACTGTATGGTTTTTCACACTGATTATGGGAACAGTTAAAGGGACAGGTCACCACAAAACTGAATTATACTATTCTTCCTCTTTACTGCATGTCTGTTTGTTATCTTTTATTCTGTTTTATTACCTTCATATTGTCTGGAGGGTCTCCTTGGCCAGTGGTGGCGCACACAAAAACAACCAGAGACTCGGAGATCAAGTTGGCCTGTTTGATGAGAGGAAACGCACACGAGGGTTTCATGGGATTTATGTAGGCTTTAACACACCCCTAACTAATGTCCCCCACCACTGCAAGGAACGGAGTTCAATCCCTGTGTTATGGAAAAACTCAGGTGCAGGACTCTGGATACGTGAAGAAAGTCTGAGTTTGAGTTCAGTTTATTTATGGAAGGGGACAGCGCAAATTAATAAAACACATGATTTCCCATGGGTTAAATAAGCCAGAATTAGCCAAAAGGCTATTTTTAAGGCTATAACACATGAACCCTAACCCTAACTTGTCATGACAAAAACCGAATGACACTTACTAAAAGAAGCGTGATGTCATAAATGTTTATGACTTGTTTATAATGTTTATGACACGTTCGTGACAGTGTCACGCCACTCTTATGTAGATACCTTCAAGTAAAGTGTAACCATTTTGGTAAACGTTGTTGTGGCAGTGATAGAGGCAGGGATGTTTACGGTTTTATTGTTTTTAATGTTGCTGAATATTAATTCATTAACATAAATTATTTTGAATTCATACACATCACCATCACACCCCCCACCCCCACCCAACAATGGTGTCATCAGCCATCGTGGTGTGTCACTGTAGACATCATCATGTGCGGTAGACATCATCCCAAACCTTGCTTACCACGACGTAGCTGTCCAGAGGCAGCACCTGAACCTGCAGGTGCCTTCTCCGCGCCTGCCGCCCAATCCTCTGGGCCGTGTCCTGGGCCGTACCAGTTTGGCTCCCATACAGGACCAGCAGAGTGGGCTTGGACATTATGACTGGGAGAAACAAAGTCACAATATCATCTGTTATTTTAGAAGTAAGTAAAATTTATTTCTAGAGCACATTTAAAGTGCTCATATTATGCTCATTTTCAGGTTCATAATTGTATTTAGAGGTTGTACCAGAATATGTTTACATGGTTTAATTTTCAAAAAACACCATATTTTTGTTGTACTGCACATTGCTGCAGCTCCTCTTTTCACCCTGTGTGTTGAGCTCTCCGTTTAAGCTACAGAGTAAGGCATCTCACTTCTGTTCCATCTTTGTTGGGAGTCGCACATGCGCAGTAGCTAGGTAAGGACTACTAGCCAGTCAGAAGCAGAGTATGAGGGCGTGCCCTGACAGTACCTAGGTAAGGACTACTAGCCAGTCAGAAGCAGAGTATGAGGGCGTGCCCTGACAGTACCTAGGTAAGGACTACTAGCCAGTCAGAAGCAGAGTATGAGGGCGTGCCATGCTAGCAGCTAGGCGAGCATTATAACGTGTGTTCCAAAGTGACCACGTTTGTCTCTGAAGTAAAGGCTGGACTACAATAGAGCTGTTTGGAGCATTTTGTGAACAGTGTTTTCTGTTGGAGATGGTAAGTCCCTTTGGGGTGGACTTTGGTCTTTTTCACTTTGGAAACCTATAACATGCACAAAAAAGATATAGAACACAATAAAGGAAAGGGAAAAAGCCAAAAAGCATAATATGAGCACTTTAAACACAGTGTAAGCTGTAAGTAAGTGCTGTACAAAGAAGCACCAAGGTGCTGTATAAAAACAAAAAACATTGAAATGTAAAAATAAAAAGTAGAGACAAAACTACTAAGCTTCCCAACAACAACATGCAGCAATTTAAAAATACAGAAATATAGACATGAGCAATTTGTGTGTTAAAAAGGCCAGAGATTAAAAATGTGTCTTTAGCCTAGATTTAAAGTGCTCATATTATGCTTTTTGACTTTTTCCTTTATTGTGTTATATATCCTTTTTGTGCATGTTATAGGTTTACAAAAGGGAAAAAGCCCAAAGTCCACCCCAAAGGGACTTACCATCTCCAACAGAAAACACTGTTCACAAACTGCTCCAAACAGCTCTATTGTAGTCCAGCCTTTACTTCAGAGACAAACGTGGTCACTTTGGAACACACGTTATAATGCTCGCCTAGCTGCTAACGTGGCACGCCCTCATACTCTGCTTCTGACTGGCTAGTAGTCCTTACCTAGCTACTGCACATGTGCAACTCCCAACAAAGATGGAACAGAAGTGAGATGTCTCACTCTGTAGCTAAAACAGAGAGCTCAACACACAGGGTGAAAAGAGGAGCTGCAGCAATGTGCAGTACAACAAATATATGGTGTTTTTTTAAATTAAACCATGTAAACCTATTCTGATATACCAAACACTAATGTCCTTACTTTTTGTGCTAAGTTTAGTAATAAGGCACAACAAATAACAGCATATGGCGCAATTGTTGTTGGAACTAACGGTGCTGTTTGATAGGATTTGTATGGTCATTATACTATTATATTTTTATTATTGTAATATTGTCATATCATTGTGACCATGTGTTTCTTTGCATGTGGTCGTCATGTGTAATGTGCACGTCTAATGAGATCATGTTAACCTTCTACCAGTGTAGTGTTCATATAGGGAACCTGGTGCGATCAATCTATTTTTAATATGCGTAATTTAAGCATATTCATTTATTTTATTGTTGTGACATATGTTTTTTTTAAGTACCTTTAATCAAAGATGTCCTCTTCGAAATATAACCTTGGCCAGTAGCTAAATATGTCCATTACTTAACGTTACAGAAAACATCACAATTACATTAATAAGACTAAGTCTTATAATGCAGTTTCCTACCTCGATAATCACGACGTTAAGGTACTCCAGAGACGGTTTAGAACCTAGAACCGGATAACTAGCTAGCTAGTCTTGTAACGTTACTGGACATCACTGTGTTGCTAGCTGCTAGCAGGCTAGTTAGCTGGCCAAAACATATGGTCAATTATTTTTGTTCGTGTTTATTTTTCTTTTCTATTAATCACTTATATCACCAAATACCAACTGAACAAGACACGTACCGCTGCTATCTTCGCCAACAATAGCCTTGAACGCTAAAAAAAGTAAGGCAAACTCATTCTAAACATCAACGCTACACTTTACGGCAAGCCAGTTTCACGTTGTGATTGGCTAGTGTTCGTGCGTTAATGCTACATTCAAAGCCGCACAAGGAAAATCAGAGATTCTAAACTTCTACTTAACACCCTCTATAGGAAAAAAATGCGGTAGATCATGAACAATTTTCATTTGAAGCGTAGTGCAGTGAGTACTGCAGCCCACTAGTCATTTTCAGGGTCCAAAAGCATAGATATAAAAAAGACTGTTTTATTGGACTAAATTGCTTAACTGTATTTAAAGTAGTTAAACTAGCGCCACCAAGACAAGCAACCAGGGCTTAATTTGAGCCAGAACATATCCATAAATTAACAAATGCGTGGTGGTTGACAACGTATAGGCTATGCAATGCATCACGATGTCTTCTTACCTTGCACATCAAAAGTGTTGGCCTTCCGACGAAAATAATTTTTTTCAATCCTGAAGTATCCCTCTGGATGTACTCACCACTTGATAAGTATCGGAGAATACCTTTGTATATGTCTTTATCCATGATAAATGTGTGTATGTATGTCCTATAAATGTGTGTATGTACAGTTGTGTTCAAAACAATAGCAGTCCAACATCACTAACCTCATAAATAATTTTAGTAGCAGTGATATTTCTACATGGCAAATAATTTACTAGTAAGTGTTGTAGAGTCATAGAAAACCAACAGTCATGACATGATGCTGCTCATTCTGTGTAATTGAATCTGTAATTGAAAGGGGCATGTTCAAAATAATAGTGTTGTGTTCAATTAGTGAGGTGATTGATTCTGTGAAGAAACAGGTGTCAGTTATGGCCCATATTTAAGGAAGGAAGCAAATGTTGTGCATGCTGTTATAGTACATTTCACACTGAAATACTCAACAAAATGGGTCGTTCCAGACATTTCTCTGAGGAACAGCAGACTTTGATTAAAAAGTTGTTTGGAGAGGGGAAACAAAGAAGTGCAGAAAAGTATAGGCTGCTCAGCCAAAATCATTTCAAATGCCTTGAAATGGCATCCAAAGCCTGAACAACGTGGGGGAAAAAAAACGGTCAACTACCATTCGAATGGGTCGAAGAATAGCCAAAATGGTAAAGGCTCAACCAATGATCAGCTCCAGGAAAATCAAAGAAGACTTAAAGTTACCTGTGACTACTGTTACGATCAGAAGAAGGCTATGTGAAGCTAAGCTATCAGCTAGAAGCCCCCGCAAAGTCCCATTGCTGAAAAAAAACACATGTACTGGATAGGTTGAAATTTGCCAAAGGACACTGACTGGCCAAAGGAGAAATGGAGCAACATTCTGTGGACTGACGAGCTAAATCTTTTTTGGGGTCTAGGGGCCGCAGACAGTTTGTCCGACGACCCCCGTGCACTGAATTCAAGCCACAGTACACTGAAGACAGTAAAGCATGGTGGTGCAAAAATCATGTTATGGGGGTGTTTCTCATACTGTGGTGTTGGGCCTATTTATCACATACCAGAGATCATGGATCAGTTTCATGACATCAAAATACTTGAAGGTCATGTTGCCTTATGCTGAAGAGGAAATGCCTTTGAAATGGGTCTTTCAACAAGACAATGACCCAAAACACACCAGTAAGCGAGCAAAGTCTTGGTTCCAGATTAACGAGATTGTTATAGAGTGGCCAGCCCAATCCCCAGACCTCAATCCCATAGAAAACTTGTGGGGTGACATCAAAAATGCTGTTTGAGGCAAAACCCAGTAATGCAGAGGAATTGTGGAATGTAGTTCAATCGTCCTGGGCTGGAACACCTGTTCACAGGTGCCAGAAGTTGGTCGACTCAGTGCAACACAGATGTGAAGCAGTTCTCAGAAATAATGGGTATGCAACTAAATATTAGTGCAGTGGTTCGAAGTAAAGCAAACCCTTGAGACATTTTTCAGTTTATACAGTAAGTGTTTGATTTTGTAAAGAAAAATGCAAATACTGCTATAACAGCCATTCCTTTTTCTTCACTTTCTGTAAAAGGTATAACAAAAACAATCAATTTTGGTCATGTTTTGATTTGGAATTGAATGTGCAGTGTTCCCAATGCATTGATACTATGGAATTAAAAGCTATTCTAAAGATTGGAGCATTTTTTTTTTTTACCCCTCACACACACACTATTATTCTGAACACAACTGTATGTAATCTAATGTAGGCTATGTCCTATCTGTTTCTCGTGTAAACTCGTGACAAATATTGGGATAGCTATTGTCACTTTTTAAAACATTTTATGTACTCTTGGTTTGGATATTAGAACATGCCCAACATTGCCCTCTAATTTTTCATCACTATGAAAAATTGCCTAAATGAAAAAAAGACTGTTTGTGTAGTGTTCAATGTTATCTCTTGCAAGTCTTTATTCCCCATTGAAGTTCCACAAAAATCTTTCCGATGCGTTTTGAGGTTCATTTTCATGGTAAGAGAGAGGGGGAGGGACGGCACTTCAAGTGACACATGCGCTTGTGCTGGTTGAGATTGCCATTAGTCTCGTTTCACTCAGCTGGAAAAGGCCAAAAACAAAGTTTGCAACTTTCTCAAATACGCTGGCTAGTCGGCTCCCAAACGAGCAAAAATCGTTCGCCAATCAAGAATGGGGAGACCACGGTGGCAGTGGCAGTTCTAGACCATTTCAAATGGAGGGGCCAGGCTGGGGTCGCATGCGATTTCAGGGGAACCAAATATATTAATCAACCCCCCCCATTAGGTTTGAGTTAAAGATGTATGAAAATATTTGCCACAGTTAGGGGGGCCAGAGGCTTAATATAAATGGGGCACTCTTGGCCTCCCCCTAGAACCGCCACTGCACAGTGGACACATTAGTAGTATGCCTACCATTAATGCTGCTAATGCACCTGTCGTTAGCGGGGACGATGACGACCCACACGGGGAAGGAGAAGGAGATGACGACGAGACGACTGATGGGCCCTTTGAGTCAGAGATTGTGCCCTTTGAGTCAGAGATTGTGATGGCGACGAAGCAGGTACCTTTGTTCAGTTTACAGAGAAAAGAAAAAGTTATCCTTGGCTTATAATGGACAGAACTGGACTGGGCTGCCCATTGTAGCCATGCAGTGCATGTTCTGAAATTAAAATAGTAGCATCCTCTGACATTCACAAGATGGCGCTATTGGCCCAGAAAATACAGAGACACAATCCAGCCTCACAACAGGACTACAATATAAAAGACATCCTGCAGTTATAATTACTTTTAGGACTTTTTAGAGCTGACATTGCTGTAAGAAAAACATAACCAGATTGTTCTTTAAGTAACTTAACTATAAATGTGCTCCTGTCTTTTTGGATCATTCATTTAGAATGGAGGTGTTCTAATTCTAAATTGCTGCCGTTCTGAAACTTTTTCAAGCTGTGACCAAAGAACAAGGGCATATATTGAATTATGGAGTGTGTGCACATAGCACAGTGACACAACAAACAGATAAGCCATTTTTTATCTTATGTATTATAGCCCGTTATCTTCACTGCTAGAGAAGCACCGATTACAATTTTCTAGGCCGATCAGATTCTTTGATTAACTCAGTCGATACCGATTTCATTTTTTCTAACCACTTTACAGCACACAAATATTGATTCTCTTTACTAGAACATTTTTTGAACAGATAATGGATCACTATAAAATAGAACTATATAAATTACTCCTGGTGTGGGAAATTCACACACCTAAAGTGCAATGTTAGAACCATTTCCTTCTTTTCACATCCAATATCCAACTGAGAAAAAGCGATTTTGGTTTTTGGTGTTGTCCCTCCACGCCCTACTCTTTCCTTGCAGGTGTTGCATATTGCAAACTGTTATCTTCTGCACACACGCTGAAGAATTTCCAAACAGCTGCCATGTTGCAGGTTAATTCACGAGGTTCCTACATGTGCAAAAATAGCGTGGGTAGGCGCGACACAGCACAGAAGAAGGTATTAAAGTTTGTGACATAAGGTTCAGAGAATTGTGGACCCAAATGCAGAGACAGACAGGTCATGTTGAGCTTGAGGATTTAATAACAAAGTCCATACCAACAAAAGGAGTCCTGGAACAGCAGGCAAAATACAAAAACAGGAACAGGTAGAATCCCAAAAACGGGACCAGGAAGAATCCCAAAAACCAGGAATAGCAGGGAACAGGAATACCGAGGCAAACATGGGTAGACTAACACACAAAATCCAAAAACGGCACACACAAGCAGCCTGCACAGTACAATGACCTGACAACAGACAAAGGAAACACAGAGACTAAATAGGCTACACAAGTAAACGAGGGTTAACAAGGGGCAGGTGACACAAGGGCTGGGGAACAGGTGAAAGACATCAGACAATCACAAAGGTGGGAAAACCAAAAGACAGGATGTAAAACAAGACAAGACAGAAAACCAGACTACCAAAATAAAACAGGAAACAGAAACACACACGACCATAACAGGTGAAAAATCACATTCTATTATTTTTGGTAAGATAAATTACTGTTTTAAATATTGTCCATCATGAAACTTACAGATATCTGCAGTCCACACAGAGGAGGGGTCCCTTTCATTCTTTTCTGACTCAACTGTGAGTGGACAGAGAAGTGGGCGGGCTGCTGTGTGAGTGTGTTCAGAGGGCAAAGTTTTCCCTCATGCACGAACGGAAGCTTTCTGCACCAGCTGCAGAGAAAACACGTTCCTGTTGGGAGACAGAGGCAGAACAATCCAAGATCATTTCCCTCAGACTCAGAGGACATGGCTGAGAAGAAGAAAGCCGTTTTGTTTAACTTCTGGGGAGTTGCTGTCTCTTCCAATCCTCGTGCAGTTTTTCATAAACTGGAGGAGTTACACAACCTGCCAGGGTAAGGACCAGAGTGTTATCTTTGTACTGTAAAAAATGACCAGTCCAGATCGAATAAAAGGTATTATTTCTATAACAAACATCATGCATGCCACATTAAAACACATGAAATAATTAAATGATCTATCAAAGCAGGAACGTGACTGGAATACGTAGCTGTGGCAGAAGTTTTATAAATCTTTATTAAAACTAGAACAAGTCCGTTTTGTCAGTCAGTGAAATAATTCAGGATTTGACTGCATCGATTGAACGCATCGTAAAAATGAAAGCAAGTTTAGATGACAGGTGTTAAGCAGTTGTTCCCAGGAAAGCAGGTTAGGTACAAATATGTTGTCCAGCAAGCTGAATCTAATCATCACCCTTATTTGATTTATAACAACAGACAATCCCATTTCTATTCAATACTGTCAATGAACTTAGTAGTAACAACCCGGCCCACACCAGTTTCCAGCTTTACAACAGAGGCTTTTTTCACTGAAAAAGATCAAACTAATCACAAATGATAATCACTGTGTCCCTCCCACCCTCCACTTCTTTCTCATATTGATCACAAAACTAGCAGACACCTTTTTCATTCCTTTAATCCCGTTAATTTAAAGGTCCTATGGCATGCTGCTTTTTGGATGCTTTTATATAGACCTTAGTGGTCCCCCCTACTAATACATACTGTATCTAAAATCCCGAAATTCAGCCTTGGTGCAGAATTACAACCACTACGAGCCAGTCCCACAATGAGCTTTACTTACAGTCAGGTCCATAAATATTGGGACATCGACACAATTCTAATCTTTTTGGCTCTATACACCACCACAATGGAGTTGAAATGAAACGAACAAGATGTGCTTTAACTGCAGACTTTCAGCTTTAATTTGAGGGTATTTACATCCAAATCAGGTGAACGGTGTAGGAATTACAACAGTTTGTATATGTGCCTCCCACTTTTTAAGGGACCAAAAGTAATGGGACAATTGGCTGCTCAGCTGTTCCATGGCCAGGTGTGTGTTATTCCCTCATTATCCCATTTACAAGGAGCAGAAAAAGGTCCAGAGTTCATTTCAAGTGTGCTATTTACATTTGGAATCTGTTGCTGTCAACTCTCAATATGAGATCCAAAGAGCTGTCACTATCAGTGAAGCAAGCCATCATTAGGCTGAAAAAATCTAAACAAACCCATCAGAGAGATAGCAAAAACATTAGGTGTGGCCAAATCAACTGTTTGGAACATTCTTAAAAAGAAAGAACGCACCGGTGAGCTCAGCAACACCAAAAGACCCGGAAGACCACGGAAAACAACTGTGGTGGATGACCGAAGAATACTTTCCTGGTGAAGAAAACACCCTTCACAACAGTTGGCCAGATCAAGAACACTCTCCAGGAGGTAGGTGTATGTGTGTCAAAGTCAACAATCAAGAGAAGACTTCACCAGAGTGAATACAGAGGGTTCACTACAAGATGTAAACCATTGGTGAGCCTCAAAAACAGGAAGGCCAGATTAGAGTTTGCCAAACAACATCTAAAAAAGCCTTCACATTTCTGGAACAACATCCTATGGACAGATGAGACAAAGATCAACTTGTACCAGAGTGATGGGAAGAGAAGAGTATGGAGAAGGAAAGGAACTGCTCATGATCCAAAGCATACCACCTCATCAGTGAAGTATGGTGGTGGTAGTGTCATGGCGTGGGCATGTATGGCTGCCAATGGAACTGGTTCTCTTGTATTTATTGATGATGTGACTGCTGACAAAAGCAGCAGGATGAATTCTGAAGTGTTTCGGGCAATATTATCTGCTCATATTCAGCCAAATGCTTCAGAATTCATTGGACGGCACTTCACAGTGCAGATGCACAATGACCCGAAGCATACTGCGAAAGCAACCAAAGAGTCTTTTAAGGGAAAGAAGTGGAATGTTATGCAATGGCCAAGTCAATCACCTGACCTGAATCTGATTGAGCATGCATTTCACTTGCTGAAGACAAAACTGAAGGGAAAATGCCCCAAGAACAAGCAGGAACTGAAGACAGTTGCAGTAGAGGCCTGGCAGAGCATCACCAGGGATGAAACCCAGCGTCTGGTGATGTCTATGCGTTCCAGACTTCAGGCTGTAATTGAATGCAAAGGATTTGCAACCAAGTATTAAAAAGTGAAAGTTTGATTTATGATTGTTAATCTGTCCCATTACTTTTGGTCCCTTAAACAGTGGGAGGCACATATACAAACTGTTGTAATTCCTACACCGTTCACCTGATTTGGATGTAAATACCCTCAAATTAAAGCTGAAAGTCTGCAGTTAAAGCACATCTTGTTCGTTTCATTTCAACTCCATTGTGGTGGTGTATAGAGCCAAAAAGATTAGAATTGTGTCGATGTCCCAATATTTATGGACCTGACTGTAGTATGTGCCATTTCTGTCTGTAGCTTTAAATGTTATTGAGGAGGAGAGAGGGGGGGACAAGGTGGAGGGTGGGGGTGTGGCCTTGACCAACTGCCATGCTTCGCTCGTTTGCAAGCCATGATGTCTCTCTCTTTCTCATGGGTGGGCCAAATTCTCTGGGCGGGCAAAGCAGAGAAAGGGGAGGTAACCTTTCCCCTTATGACGTCATAAAGGGAAGATTCCAGATCGGCCCATCTGAGCTTTCATTTTCTCAAAGGCAGAGCAGGATACCCAGGGTTTGGTTTACACCTATCGAAATGTCTAGCCAGTGGGGGACCATAGGCAGGCTGGGGGAACTCATATTAATGTTAAAAAACCTCATGAAGTGAAATTTTCATGCCATGGGACCTTTAAACAATCCTTCCTAAATTGTCTCTACCCTTCACCATACCTAGAGATTGGCATGGTTTTATTTCAGTTAGCCTAATAGCTGGTTTGATTTGCATTGAGAGATGATTTTATGGAAAGTACCCCATGCCAATCTCTAGGTATGGTGAAGGGTATGTGATGATGTGGGGGTATTTTAGATTTTAGGCCAAGGGAACTTTATCAGGATGCATAGTATCCTGGATCCATGAAATAAGTGGAGAGATGTGTCACCTTTTTCAGCCCTTCTGAGTTTGCAGGTATGTAATAAAAAGACTTAACCTTAACCCACAATCTCTAAACAATTACAGATTGATCTCTAATCTCTCCCTCATGTCCAAACAGAAAAGGTGGTTTCCAACCAACTCACTGCCCACTTATCCGGTAATGACCTCCCACATGAGTTTGTCTGGTTTCAGACCCAAACACTCTCCTGAAACGACACTAACTAGGCTAACTAATCTCTGACCGTTTTTTTCTGTCTTGCTGCTACTAGACTTTAGTGCTTGCTTTGACACTTTGGACCACAACATCCTCCTGCAACAACTCAAGAACCTCTTTGGTCTCAACGTGTCGGCACTTTCCTGGCTCAGTTCTTACCTGAGTAATACAACACAAAGAGTTACATACCATAATACTATATCTTCCTGCTCTGATTAGCTTCCATAAAAGGTCTTCTTCAGACTAGTGGAAAGAAATATTTATTTTACTACACTTTGTCCGTTTGTGTCTGCTGACATCTGTTATACATCTTATTACATCTGTAATACTTCACCCTATTCACCGAATGTCTTGCCTTTTACTGTCTTTAAACTTATCGTTTGTCTCTCTGTGGGTTTCAGTGGTTTTCTGTCCAGTGTGGTGTCCCAGAAGGACAGTGCCATGAGCCGGGCGGAGAGAGGCGAGATGACGCTTTCTCAGGTGGGTGAAGACATGTGCTACTTACTCCCAAAATAATCTACATTTGATTTTACTGATGTTGGCTGATTATGAAGTTTGTGTGTGTGTGTAGATGATCCCAGCACTCGAGGCAGAGTGTGTGAAGGAGGCCAAGGTCCAGGGTGTGACTCTGCCGACTGATTGGTCGGTCAGAGCCCTGCTGGAGGAACTCAGAGAGGCGATGACAGACGTCCAACGAGCCGTACTGAAGACGGCTGCCAGTCTGCGTCACAGTGGTACGCACATTGATACATTTACATTTTCGGCCGACTGACAGAAGAGGTTCTCAGATATAATGCTGTGAATTGTTATGGATTTATGGATGTACTTTTTATTTCACAAAGAACACACTACGGCAGTCAACACAATAAAGTGCTACTCTACCGACTCTAAAGTCAATGCATTTTAAATGAACAGAACAAAATGTTAAAAGAAAGAATAGTAAATTACTTAATTAGGGGTGTGTCTTATGTATGTCTACTGCAATCACATGGGAAAAGTAACTACATTTACATACTGTGAATCGTTTTTTCAATCGAGAATCGTTTTTGAATCAAAAATCGATTTTGAATCAAATCTTGAGCCTAAAAATCTATATCGAATCGTGACATTTTCTGAATCGTGCACCCCTACTGTATATAGCTAAAGCCATACATCCTAAAAAATAATTCCCATGCTAGTTTTTTTTCCTCGTCAAAATTTAGCCTAACTATTTAGCCACTTTCCCGTCTAGTTTCATATAATGCAAAGATCTCCACGCTAGCTTTAAAACAGAGCGTCTTAAAGGACAGAAATGTCGACAGAGATCTCCAGCGGTCCAGCACGTTTCTTAGGGTTAAAACATGTAAACAGAAAGCAGATTGTCTGACGTTGCTCTGCGGTGGAAAATCATGGATGTAGAACTTTAAGATACAGAAAATACTTTGGAGAAAAAACAACAGTGATGAAAAGCAAGAGCAGGGACTTAATAGCTTGGAGCGACGACGAGGTGGATGTTACTGAAAGGTATGTAAGCCATCTAACCGATATGACTGTCCAGACTACAAAGCAACCCCAGAGTTTTCAAACCAAAACGGGGGTGGCAGTGTTTCCAAATGTCTCCGTTTTAGGAGCTCGGAAACACCGCAGTAGTGTGAATTAGACTTTAGATTCTCTGCCCGAGCCCAAGTCCGATCAAGCGTCGGGCCGGGCCCTTGATCAAGTATTTGTGTTTTTTTAATCATTACTTTATTAGCCTAATTGGGTGGGGAGCAAGCTCTGCCTCTCCAGCTTCTCCCGTAGCTCTGGGTGTATGTCCTGCGCTGACTTGAGTGTGAGGTAAACTGGGCTACATCGTGTCTGCCCCATCTGCAGCACTGTTCTCGGCCAGCGCGTCAGCATGCAGACCGTGGCGAAGGACAGTACTATTAATTAGGTGATGGAGACAAGAAAGTCTCCTATATGGTTCCAGGGATTTGATTATGTTGCTGCCTTGATCTGTTACCCACACTATTCGGCTGAGGGAGCTAGGGTCGAGTTTTTTTTTTTACGTTTCTTCATTCGGATCCATTTGCGATCCGTTCCATTCTGAATAAACAAACAGTTTACTTGCTTCGTCCTTGTTGCATTATTCATTAAGATAATTCTAAACAGATTTCTGTAGTTCAAACAACTCGGTATTGTAGTTGAGAATGTGAGTTACAGCCCACGTATTAAAAAAGTGTCGGTTTATATTGGGCTAGGGCTCATAATTACAGTTAAGAACATCAACTATGGATGTATGACTGTACGTCGCAACACCACGCTTCAGTCGTGTTGCCAAAGTGGATCTGTACCGTGAGACTGACCAGATGAAGGCTGGCTTTTTGTTTCCATCCCATCAGGTTTACTGACAGCCGTGCTGGCCAATCAGTGGCTAGATGACAGTGCTGCTGGAGACGATCTCGCCCGCCTTCTCTCTCTGCTGGGCGGCCACTTTGACCTGGTCCTCCAGTCGTGTCGCTCGGGTCACAGGGTCCCAGAGCCCGCCATGTTCAGCTCTGCTCTGCAGCACCTGGGAGTGACATCACAACAGGTAGATTGGAGACATTTCAATAACTTGACCCCAAAAGAAGTAGAATAAAATTATTCAAACTTCCATTTAGTGCATAGACAGTATATAATGGACCAACAGATCCCGTTGCTCTGGACGGAAACCAGTGAAGGATATTAGAAGCACTTTTCCGGTGAGCACTGAGCGTTACTGCGCAGCCTCCAACTGAGAGATGACGTAAATGTGACGTGAGCAACCTGTCTGAAAGTTGGAAGTCTTCTGGTAGCTGTGCCAAGAGAAATCTCAATCATTCCCAATCTAGCAGAGACGGAGAGCGTAGGTATATGTAAGGAGATAACATGGACACAGGCTAATTATTGCTAACTAAAATGCTAGTTAACATTAGTAATTAAACTTAAACAGCTAATGTAAGTCGAAACTGCCTGCGAGCTTCTCCTGTACTATACGGTAATTTATCTACTGTGCGACAGTAAGTCTCGTGGTTATGACACAATCGTTAGCCTATTTTTACAAAAACGTCTGCTATGGAGCCATAACGTGAGGTACACGGTAATAACGTGAGGTACAAGGTAATGGAGCCTTTTATACATTGTCGTGTTTCTTAAGAAATAAACAATGGACAAACAAAGTATTTAAACTAGGGCTGTCAAACGATTACATTTTCTTAATCGCGATTAATCGTTGAATTTCTATAGTTAATCACAATTAATCGCATGTTTTATCACATGATTAAAATTCTATTATTTTGCATTTCAGAACTGTTTTTAAGTACATATTAACAATGGAAAGCAATTCTTACCAGTGGATCTTGATTGGGAATCAAATGAATGCAAAGAAAATGACTTTATGAACTTGACTTTAAGATTTGTATTTGTTTATTATATATTTAATCTAGTCACACATTTGACTCTAGAGTCAATATTAGGGTTGGGTATTGTTTGGTTTGGATACCGGTGCTAAAGCGGTACTTTTAAAACGGTACTGGTGCCTTAACGGTGCCTGAACCGATACTTTTTAAGAAAGTTAAAAAAAAGAAGGGTACTAAACAGTTGGCGACATTAAAGAATGGCTTGTTTATTGCTAAGGCCATATCGTCAAAATTAAATGTTTAATAATAATGTAAACACTATAACAATAACTTATTTCACTAGTAAATAGCTGTTGAAGGACAAAAACAACCACCAGATGGGAAAAGGGCATTTAACAACAACTTTGAATGCACCACGAGGCTGTAAATTACCAGTTTACAACACGTTAATGCTGACAGCCCTAATTTAAACGCTTCAGATGTAAAGTTATTCGCTGTCAAAGTGACGTCAAAATGAATGTCAGTCAATGGAATGCTAACGGCGGGTGAGCACTAGGTAGCATCAAAATGGTGCCATAGGACCTACGCTTTCCGGACGTTCACTTACCCCCTTGAGTGGATGTCCCCAAAGTGTTGCATGATGGGACAATACTGTTGGAACTTGGTTTTCCTGTCTAGAAAAGTGTCAGTGACCCTTGATCATTATTGAAGCACAACGGTGAAGAGGTTTAAACTGGATTTGTCAGTCCATGGTATGATCAGCTGATATTAGAGCGGCAAAGATTAATCGATTTATTAGTTGTCAACAAAATTAATCGCCAACTATTTTGATAATCGATTTATTGATTTGAGTCATATTATTTTATGAAGAAAAAGTAAAACTGTGATTCCAACTTGTTAAATGTGAATATTGTTCTAGTTTCTTCTCTCCTCTGTGACAGTAAACTGATAATCTTTGAGTTGTGGACAAAACAAGACATTTGAGGACGTCATCTTAGGCTTTTGGGAAACTCTGATCCACAATTTTCAAAATTTTCTGACATTCTAAAGACCAAACGACTACTCCATTCATCCAGAAAATAATCCACAGATTAAAAAATAAAAAAATAATTGCTAGTTGCAACTCTATCTGATATTCCAATGCTAACCTTAGACTAACCTTCTGTCTGTCTGCTTGTTATTGGCCGCATTATTGTGCCCTTGACACTGAAACCGTAAGTAAGTAAAGTTTATAAAATGTAATACAATATGACAAATTAAAATACAAGAACATTTAAATACAAATAGAAAACAAAACAAACAACCATAAAAAACCCTCAGCTAACTAAAAGCCTGCTTGAATAGCAGAGTCTTCAATTGCTTTTTAAAAGATTATACACAACGTAGAGAGTAAGGCAAGTCATTCCACAGCCTAGGAGCTACTGCGTCGAATGATCGATCCCCTCTACAGTAGTTTTAAAATGAGTGTGGGGAACCACTAATAGCCTCTGATCTAATGACCTCAGACTATGGGTGGGAGTATGAAGCTGTATGAAGTCAGAGATGTAGGGAGGAACTTGACCGTGCAGGACTCTAAAAGTAAGGACCAGGATTTTAAATTGAATTCTATACTGGACTGGTAACCAGTGAAGTGCAGTTGAAGTGCAGTTGAAAGGACAATCAGCACAGCACAGTGAGCCTGTCTTGTTTCAGGCACTGTGGTTGGATGCAGATGTGGAAGGCGTGAAGGCAGCAGAGGGAGCGGGGATGAAGGCCATCTCGGTGGAAAATCTGGACGACGCTCTGAACCAACTGGCTGACTTTACTGGAGTTCAGGTGTGGACCAAAACAGTTTATCCTATACTTTTAAGAGGAAGGAAAAACAAGGACTGGACGAAAAACAAAAGAATTGTCTCCAAGAAATGACCTAATTTGAGTACAGCCTTGAATTAATACAATATTAAAATAAACTGGGTACCAGTGCATATAAGCTAAAAAATAAATACATACAATGCTGCCTAAATCAAGTCATTATGCTACCTAAATCAAAGGTTTTATCCTCTGACAGTGATTGTGCAAACATGATGGTGTGTGGAGAGTATCTGTGTGTGCATACTTAGATCTGTAAATGTGTATTCAGAGATTCTTTTACACATTTACAAATCTGATTACACAACTCTCCACGCACCATGGTAAATAGTTCTGCTTCAATAATGGCCTCATAGAAGCTCAGTGTTTGTGTGTGTTGTGTTTCAGGCTGTTGGAGCAGAGAGTCCTCCGCCGTCCTGCAGCCCCGCTGAAGTGTCTCATGGATACGTCACCATCAGGGTAGTCTCGCACTGCCAAATCTATCTCCACAGTGCTGTGGAGTAAGGTCTGGCTACACTACAGATGCATTCTGCGATATAGGAGGAAAATGCTCTGGGTTGTTTGCATTTCTTTAAACCGATCACAATCGTCATAAGCTCCGGACGCAGCGACGGTGGCTCTGCATAATAGGCTCAGGAAGGAACTTGTTTTGGTGGAACATTTGCAACCCCGCAAAAGAAAACGCCACATACAATATTAAATCAAGTTAACTGTTCACAGAATATAGTAAAGTGAGATATTGAAATTAGCTGGATACATGGTTGAACCTCATTGGCTCTTACCAGTTAGAGTTTAGATTCTCTGCCCGAGCCAGAGTCCGAAGCTAACCAATATTTTCCGCCACTATCCTCGGGCCGGGCCGTTTTTTTAATCATTACATTATTAGCCTAATTGGGTGGGGAGAAAGCTATGCCTGGTAGGCCAGTGCGTCGGCATGCAGACCGTGGCAAAGGACAGTATTAATTAGGGGGTCAAGACAAGAAAGTCTCCTATATGGTTCCAGGGATTTGATTATGTTGCTGCCTTGATCTGTTCCCCAAACGTTTCTTCATTCTGATCCATTTGTGATCCATTCCATTCTGAATAAACAAACAGCACAGTTTACATGCTTCGTCCTTGTTGCATTATTCATTAAGATAATTATAAACAGATTTCTATAGTTCAAATAACTCGGAATTGTAGTTGAGAACGTCATTTATAACAGCCCACGTATTAAAAAATTGTTGGGCTTATATCTGGCTCGAGCTCATAATTACAGTTAATGTGTCGGACCGGGCTCGGACATAACGTGCACGGGCTTGGGTAGGGTCGGGCTTGATTTTTTTGGGCCCGATCTAAGCTCTATTACCAGTGTATCGTAAAAAGAATCTTTACAATCATTCCCCAAAAGAACCAAGCAGGCCTGCCTTGTTGCAAGATCCAAATTTCCTTCAAAACGTGACATTGTCAGCGTGTAGCTTGCTAGCTCGAAGTTTGTTGTTGTCTCCTGAAGAGAAGGAAGTTTGAGAACGGCAACACACAGAGAGCGGAAAGGGAGGGACATCTGTGATGTCAGGCTTTATCCTGGAAATGTACTTGCATTGAGATTGAGTTCAAATGTTTTCTTGTGACATTGATAATAAGAGTGTGTGTGTGTGTGTGTGTGTGTGTGTGTGTGTGTGTGTGTGTCAGCCTGGCGTGAGGACTCATTTTGTTGAGATGGGCTCAGGTCCACCAGTACTGCTGTGTCACGGGTTCCCTGAGAGCTGGTACTCCTGGAGATACCAGGTAACATTAGAACACCGCTGCTAAAAACAAGCAGATACGACGTTCATGCTCACCGTTTTTCTACCTGTCTGCTGAATGTCTCTCTGTCTGTCTGTCTGTCTGGTAGATCCCAGCCGTGGCAGCTGCTGGCTTCAGGGTGTTGGCTCTGGACATGAAGGGTTACGGAGAGTCCACAGCGCCACCAGGTGAACTAACAATCAAAGAGCGCCATCATAACTTACTACAAATAATCAAGGGATAAACACATGTATAATATGAATACATACTATAGGAACACATCAGTCATAATATTATTTATCTGATTTCCTGGGTTTTAATTTGTGTTTCAACTGTTTTTATATAGCAATGTATGTGTTTTTATGCTTGTATACTAGGGATGTAACGACACGCTCAACTCACGATAGGATTCATGATTTTAAGTTCACAATAAGGTTTTCTCAGGATTTCTTTAACAGAATGAACTGCAGACAAATGAGTGAAAAATATGTTTATTTACATAAACCGTGCAAAACAACAGATGTGCCCTCTCATCAAAAGTGACACAGAAACTGTATTTTATCTTAAATAACAAAAAATGAATTTGATTTTTAAAACAAATCCCACATCAAAATAACTAAATAAAAAAAATAATCTCTTATAATAAATATATAAATAAATAAATTAAACCTACATTGTGTACATTTTTTAGTTGATTCTTGTGTTTTTTCACAAATATATACTCATTCATGTGTATTTACTTCCACCAACTAATCAAAGTATTCTTGTAAGTGTAGAATCTGACATTCAGAATCATTCAGAATACATATGAGCGACTCGCTCGAATGACGGCAGCCATGTTGCGGCTCCATCTTTAAAATACGTTAGCCAAAGAGGGACATACCTCCGCTTTTCGCCGTCTTACGCCTATTGGCACCGTGATTATTCGCCAGGGAAGCAAAAAAGAGAAGAACTAGAACAGCTGTGTGTAAACAATGGAGATACTAAGAGCTAATTTCGGGTTCGGCCACCGTAGGAGGAAGGGCTAGAAAGTAATATTCAGTTGGTTGTCATACAATTGTACCGCTAGATCGGAGAAATTCTTACACAATGTAGCTTTAAGGAGACGTAATGATGTCTGAAGTCAAACAAGTGAAATCTAAAGTAGATAATGCCTAGGTTGCTGAAACATCGCGATTCATTTTTTTTATCTCAGGTGTTATCTTTACACATTAATATCCATTTTTAACCGATGCATCGTTACATCCCTAATGTATACATACATGTGTCTTTGTTTGCTTTCTAAATTCAAAAGAATGTTTCCATATAAGCCAACGATATATATATATATATATATATATATATAGAATAAATGTAGTTTTTTCACAGTGTAGTACAAGTACTTCTCTGAAGGATCGTATTGTTTCCCGTTGTTTCTCCATTAACAGACATAGAGGAATATTCTCAGGAGCAGCTTTGCAAGGTACAAACTCCCCAACACACACTTCATTACATCTAATCACACAAATATTTAGAAGAAACCTTCTCTACATTTAAAAGGAAATGTGAAACATTTGAAATGATTGTTTTGAAGGTCCAATGTGTGTTCAAAGTACGTATTACAGCTACGGTAGCCTTCACGCTGTCAATAACTTTTTTCTTTTTCTGGGCGAAGAAGAAGACTCCTGTTCCTGAAATTTAGATTTTGAATACGTGTGGTCCTCCATGTTTCCTTCTTCAAACTTGCCAGGGCCAGGGAAGCTACGATACCCGTTAGCAGCATTAGCAGCACCTGTGAGTGTATCATGTGACAGCGAAAACGCGAAAGGCGGAGCAGTATGTCCTGTATGTCCCTTACGGGCTAACGTATTTCAAGATGGAGCATGAATATGGAGCGTATACCCCAGTTCATGCAAACGCAAAAATGTCAAATTTCAAGCCAAAAGGAATACTTGGAATTGATGGTGGTGGTAAATATTCATGAAAAAGGACACGTTTGAGAACGGGCAACACAGATTTTGATAATGAACAACTAAACACGTTACACACTGGACCTTTAAGAATAAACCATCTTCCACAGAAAGGCATACCATAGTTTTTTTGGTTAATACATTTAATTGTAATGTCACTAAATGACAAAAACTGACATTAATGCAGCTGACTTTTCACAGTCAGACACATACTATTTAATTATGTTTACATAGATTCATATTAAATAACATTAAACATGCCGTCTTTCCCCAGGATTTAATCACATTTATGGACAAAATGGTAAGTAAATAACACATTGAACACACTAATTAATGTTAAATTAAATGATGAAAAGAGATTGAATTAAAGTGTGTATTTAGTGCAGAAACAGTGGCATTTATATACACTAACGCAGGTCAGGCTAAACCTACACTACTACGTTTTCACTTTTAGGCAGCGTTTTGAGACAAAAAAAAAGAGTTTTAGCTCCAGTAGCAGAACTAATCTCCGTCCATATTAAAGCGCCCATATTATGCTCATTTTCAGGTTCATAATTGTATTTTGAGGTTGAACCAGAATAGGTTTATGTGGTTTAATTAAAAAAAAACAAAAAAAACACTATATTTTTGTTGTACTGCACATTGCTGCAGCTCCTCTTTTCACCCTGTGTGTTGAGCTCTCTGTTTTAGCTACAGAGTGAGACATCTCACTTCTGTTCCATCTTTGTTGGGAGTCGCACATGCGCAATAGCTAGGTCAGGACTACTAGCTAGAAGCTAGCGCTGCTAGCGGTTAGCCACCTCGTTCTCAATGGCAAAACACTGCCACAACAAACCCCTAATCACCCTAATCTACAAAATATATTGTATAGAACTACTTATATGTCCCTCATCTGCAGGTATTCCACGCAAAGTTGGAAGTGCGCCCTCGTTTAGAAGAAGTCTCCCGGCTAATCCTGCCTTGTACTGACCGAAGTTGGAGAAACAGCTAGCTGATGTGGTATTAGCTAAAGTGGTTAGCACACACCAAATGTTTCGGATGATGACGTTTACGGCCCTGCCAATTTTGACCAGCTCACCCAGAGACTGAAGGCAGGACACATTCAGAAACCGTATCTCACTCAGAACAGCATGGATGTTTTTAAACGTCTAACAACACATATCACATGACCATACGCATAAGACTGACTTCCAAAGGTCTTAGTTTGTGCCCGTTCAGACTACAACACAACCCCGGAGAGTTTTCAAACCAAACGGGGGACAGCAGTCTTTCCAAATGTCTCCTTTTTAGAGGCTCGGAAACACTGCGGCAGTGTGGACGCGAGGCCTAAACGTAGCAAATGATGTTCGTTTTTAAACCAGAACGTAGTAGTGTAGAAGCAGCTTAAGTTTCTATGTATTTTTATGCAGTAAAAAAATAAAACTTGCCGCAGATAGGTGGCCATCTCACTTATATTTGTTGTCCATGTTGCCTCTTCTCCGTCTCTTTTCCAGTCGATGCCACAGGTCACCCTGGTGGGTCATGACTGGGGCGGCTTCCTGGTGTGGACCATGGCTCAGTATTACCCTGAGAGAGTGAGGTGAACACACACACACACACACACACACAGATTCAGTTACACTCCCTAGATACGTTCTACTGTAGTAAACTGTGTGTTGTTGTGTGTGAAGGGCTGTAGCGTCTCTGAACACTCCTCTGTTCCCCGTGGATCCTGCTGTAAATCCTGCAGAGAAACTGAAGGCTGTTCCCATATTTGACTACCAGCTCTACTTCCAAAAACCTGTAAGTCTGTCTGCGGCATGACATGCTATTTTTCATCCCCTTCCTGTCCAGTGAAAACCATGTATCTCCAGATGTGTTGATGATAAATGTTTGTGGTAAACTATTCTGGATCAACGGAAGTACATTACCAAGATACTTGCCTGACATCCAGTGCATACCCAATGTTTTAAAAAGATTTTTAGGTCCTTCATTTTTTATTTTTTTTTTTAAGATAATTTTTTGGGGCATTTTCGGCCTTTATTTTTAACAGGACAGTTGAATACATGAAAGGGGAGAGAGAGGGGGGAATGACATGCAGCAAAGGGCCGCAGGTCGGAGTCGAACCCTGGCCCGCTGCGTCGAGGAGTACACCTCTGTATATGGGCGCCTGCCCTACCAACTGATCTATCCGGGCGCCTTCATTTTTTTATAATTTGATATTTTTGAACACTGACATTTTACACATTGCACTCTGAATACGTTTACTTTACGTACTTTAACTACATTAAGCTGATAATACTTACATACTTTTACTTAAGGTTTGAAATGCAGGACTATTACTTGGAGTGTATTATTTTCAGTGTAGTATTAGTACTTTCACTGCAGTAGAAGTACCAGCACGTTTAAAGTTCACTAACAACACATTATATCTAGTTTATTAATCCTATACACACACATAAATGCTGTAAATGCATAAAGTATTTATAGTTTTTCTCTGTGCAGTACCATAATATCTGTGCACGTGTGTGTGTGTGTGTGTGTGTGTGTGTGTGTGTGTGTGTGTGTGTGTGTGTGTGTTGCAGGGCGTAGCAGAGGCCGAGCTGGAGAAAGACTTGGAGAGAACGTTCAAGATTTTCTTTTTCAGCAGTGCTGAAGTGGTGAGGACGGACACGCACACACACACACACGCACGCACACACACACACACACACACATACACACACACACACACACACACACAAGTT
Source organism: Sander vitreus (assembly GCF_031162955.1). Lineage (NCBI taxonomy): Eukaryota > Metazoa > Chordata > Actinopteri > Perciformes > Percidae > Sander > Sander vitreus. Next base: position 28,377,719 of record NC_135870.1, on the reverse strand, counting down.
TGTGGCACTATCTTTGTGGGGACCCGTCATTGACATAATGCATTCCCTAGCCCCTTACACTAGCCTTAACCATCACAACTAAATGCCTAACCTTAACCCTTACCCTCACCCTAACCATAACCTAATTCTATCCCAAATCCTACAGCCAAGTCTTAACCCTCAAACAGCCCTTTAAATTTGTGGGGTCCCGGTTTTTGGACCCCACGAATACAGTTAAACAAGCACACACACACACACACACACACACACACACACACACACACACACACACACACACACACACACGTTAACGTATAGTATCAAGTCTACAGGGCCAAAACTTAACAAAAGCATGTTTCTGTCTCAGGGGAAGCGTCCTGCTATCAGCACTGCAGGCGTCTGTGCTCGAGGTGAGACTCCATTTTCCTACTAAACATCAAAAAGTATAATAAGACACTTTAAAGAGCTCTTTCAAAACGTCCCGTCTGTTACAGGTGGTCTGTTTGTGGGTCTGCCGGAGCAGATTCCCCGGGGCTGCATGCTGACGGAGGCCAACCTGCAGTACTACGTCAGCCAGTACAAAGAGCGAGGCTTCAGGTCGCACACATTTAGCAGTATTCAAAACTCAACTGTCTTGATTAATAAGAAAAAAAAAGGTTTTGACCGATGAAGTTGAAAGTTTGTCCCAAAAATGATTTCAGTTGACAGTTTCTATATTAGGATGGAGAATGCTGCTGAATGTGAATCAGCATTTTGATATTAAATAGATATGACTTCACATTTCAGGAGACCGTTGAACTGGTATCGAAACGGAGAGGCCAACTGGAGGTGGATGTGTTCTCGTCCCACTGGAAAGGTTTGTTACACAGCACAAATATTTGATTAAAACTAGGGCTGTCAATCGTTAAAAAAATGTAATCTAATTAATTACATACTCTGTGATTAATTAATCGAAATTAATCGCATACATAATTAACGGTGCCTGAACCGATACTTTTTAAGAAAGTAAAAAAAGAAAAGAAAAAAAAGGGTACTAAACAACAGTTGGTGACATTAAAGAACGGCTTGTTTATTACTAAGCCCATATGGTCAAAATGAAATGATTTAATAATAATGTATAACAATAACAATAACTTATTTCACTAGTAAATTGCTGTTGAACGACAAAAACAACGACCAGATGGGAAAAGGACATTTACAATAACTTCAAATGCACCACGAGGCTGTAGTTTACCAGTTTCATTGAACGCACCGGCTGTGTTTCTCCGACGGCAGCTGCAGATTGTTACATCCCGGTGTTGAATCCTCTACAGTAAAACACAGTCAAACTTTACACCGTTTAGCGTTAGCTGTCAGCATTTTAACCGTGTTTAATCCAGCTACTAGCTAGCGGTAGGCTAACTTTAGCTGCTGTTGAGTATAGTGTTAACTAGCGTCACGTGCAGCGGGGTTTGTGTTTCCTGTAACGTCTGTTTCAGAGCAGCAGAGAGAAGCGCAGACATATCAGTGGCACCAGATTTTCGTCTTTATGCAAACGTCAATATGGAATGGATTAATCTGCGTTAATTTGTTTAACGCGTTATTTTTTCTCAGATTAATTATTAATTATTATATGGAACGTTATTTTGACCTGTTACAACCTTACAAACCTGTTACAGTCATATAAACATGGAATAAAATGAAATTAAAAAAATGACATATAAGCCCCTAATTTGCTTTGTTGTCCTTTTCCTGTTCTTTAAAACGTTTGAATGTGCATCAGACTTACATCAGGTTGTGTATATCTGTGTTCCTGCAGCAGCTGGACGATGATTACCTGACTAATTTACCAAAATGAAAACCATCTTCTCTCAAACACAGGGGCTGAGCGAGGGGGCGGATTCTGGGCCTCAAGCCCAAAATGTTTTCTCAAAAGCCCCGAATCTTTGAGGGTTTTAAAATATCTTCAACTATTGGTGTTTTTCCATTACATGGTACCTTTTTTCGTTTTCCATTATGCCAACAGGTACTTCTTTTAGTATCACCTCTGTCGAGGTTCCAAGCGAGCTGAGGCGATACCAAAAGGTGACGTGAAAAACCTGCAGACTACTGATTGGTCGTCACTAATAACTGCATCATCATTGCTAGCGACAGACGGGGGGGGGGTCCTGAACAAACCCGCCATTTTTAAATAGTTTAGCCAGCGGTGTTTTTTTGCGGCTGCTTTCAGCTTCTTTTGAAACTAAATGTGTCTCCTGTCAAACAGCCACATGCTGAGAAAAACAACACACCTTCGATGTTCTGTGTGTGTGTCGCGTTGGGTCGCGGCAGTTTCCTGCGGCGTCACTATGACGACCAGCCACGCTCACCTCATGCATGAGGCGGTACTAAATCTGCAATGGTAAAAGGAGGATGGGGCAACGCGGTCGAGCCGAGCCGAGCAGGTACCATGTAGTGGAAAAAAACGGCATATGTGTCATTTCACCCTCAGTCCCTCTGACTGGACCGGCAAATCATTGTAGCAAAAGTTCTATTACTGAGGAAATATCGCCAATTTATTCTGTGAACTAAAAAAAACCTTTAAACATCATTTAAATGCTAAATTACTACGCTACCATAGTACGTATGTAACTTCAAAAATAAAAACATCAGACATTGTTTGCCTCTCTTTAGTTAATGATGAAGACCGTTGGAGAACATTCAACCCGTCACTCCGAACTCGTAAAATACGGACGTTTGGACAGTGGCTGTCCGCGTCCGAAGCGACAAAAAAAGCGCCCTTCAGCGTGTTTGTAGAACGTACCGGGGAGAGCAGCAGGAGACCGGGGTTTGTGTCCCGCATGTGTCTTTAACCGTGCCGTTATTCCCGCGTCCCGCTTTCTTCTTTAACCGGCCCGTTCTTCCCGCGAGTCACGGAAACGTAAGCCCACCCACGACCTTTCACTAAACTCAACCGTCCTGTTCTTTCTGCGTGTCAGTATTTAAAAAGTCTTAAATGTATTATTTAGGGCTGTCAAAATAACAGTAATAATAATAAATTATAAAATAATAAAAAATAAAAAAAAACACAGATTAATCCATTCCATATTGACGTTTGACCTGGAGCCGTTCTAGCCACCATTCAACTGTAAAATGAAGGAGGGAGACGAGAATGTTCTGCCTGGATCATTGATTGGAACATTTACTTGTAAAAATCTTCTTCCTGCCAACCCTGGCTACCGAAATCTGGTGCCACTGATATGTCTGCTCTTCTCTCTGATGCTCTGAAGACGATACAGACAACACAAACACCGCTGCACATGACGCTAGTTAACTCTATACTCGACAGCAGCTAACGTTAGCCTACCGCTAGCTAGTAGCTGGATTAAACACGGTTAAAATGCTGACAGCTAACGCTAAACGGTGTAAAGTTTGACTGTGTTTTACTGTAGAGGATTCAACACCGGGATGTAACAATCTGCAGCTGCCGTCGAAAAAACAACACAGATGGTGCGTTCAATGAAACTGGTAAACTACAGCCTCGTGGTGCATTTGAAGTTATTGTAAATGTCCTTTTCCCATCTGGTCGTTGTTTTTGTCATTCAACAGCGTTTTACTAGTGAAATAAGTTATTGTTATACATTATTATTAAATCATTTAATTTTGACCATATGGCCTTAGCAATAAACAAGCCGTTCTTTAATGTCACCAACTGTTGTTTAGTACCCTTTTTTTTTCTTTTCTTTTTTTACTTTCTTAAAAAGTATCGGTTCAGGCACCGTTAATTATGTATGCGATTAATTTCGATTAATTAATCACAGTATGTAATTAATTAGATTACATTTTTTAATCGATTGACAGCCCTAGTATTATTTTAAAAAGGCTTTAAAATGATTACATTTTGTTAAGGTAACGTTACTTGGTAAATACTGGTATTAATACTGGCATTTAAAATCCACACTGATTTTCAATTACGTGGTGAAGTTGGCATTCAATTTCATCGTAGGTGGCGTTAAAAAAGGTCTTAATTTGAACTTGGGAGAATCCTAGAGGTACCCTGTCCTAAAAGAGCTGTAGTCACTGTAGTGTTTATCACACAACCAGGAGGAAATAGTGACTTGGTTGGGGAAGATTTTACACGATTCTACATTGGGTGCTCTAGTGAGTCAATTGAATTTTAAATGATGTTAGGTTTAACTGTGTGTGTGTGTGTGTGTGTGTGCTAGCTGCTGATGCCTGCTCTGATGGTGACGGCAGGTAAAGACCAGGTTCTGCTGCCGGCCTTCTCCAAGGGGATGGAGGACTTGGTGAGAAAACGAAACAGCAGCACAACAATCAGGCTACATCTACACTACTACGTTCGTTTTAGAGGCTCGGAAAACTCCGCAGTAGTGAGGATTCGCGAGGCGTACACGTAGCAATACATATTCATTTTAAAAACCAAAACGTAGTAGTGTAGAAGTAGCTTCAGTCATTTCTTCCTGAAGACAGACTGATTGCAAATGTCTCCGTTTATGAACTGCAGATCCCGAACCTGAGCAGAGGACACATTGAGGAGTGTGGACACTGGACTCAGATGGACAAGCCAGCGGAGACAAACAGCATCCTGATATCATGGCTCAGAGAAACACTGAAGAAGGCTGGAGGCGGTACTCTGGCACCCAAACTTTGAAGGAGGGAAGATAAAGTCAGAAAAAATGATCAAGGAGCTCAAACTGAGCAGAATAAAAAAATCTTGTGTCAAAAACTGAAACAATAAATCACTTATATTAGTCGACTGAGAGAAAACTTATGCTCAAAGTTTCTGTTTCTTCTCTCTGTTTTATATCATTCCAAATGTAATATTTAGCTGTTTTCAGATAAATAACGCACTCGATGATTTCACCTTTAGCTTTGGGAAATTATAAGGTATAATTTTCACAATTTTTTAACATTGTTTAGACTAAACAGTCAGTAAATCAGTTATCTAATTGCAGGAAAGATACAGTGGCAAGAAAAAGTATGTGAACCGTTTGGAATTTCATGGTTTTCTGAATAAATGTCATAAAATGTGATCTGATCTTTATCTAATTCAAGGGTACTGACAAACATAATGTGTCTAAAATAATAGCATGTCTTTATTGAGAACAACCAAAAAAAACTCATAGTGCTTGTGGAAAAAGTATGTGAATCCTTGAGTTACTAGGCTCGTTCGAGATGAGCCAGATCTGCGCAGAATCGATCACCGGCGATCGCCGCCCAATGCATGCCGGTTAGATTTGTATCCGACTTGATCCCGACTCGCTCTGACGTCATGCATACGTGGGCAACGATAACCTCACGAGATCAAGGCGGCCGCAGTTTTAAGAGCCAGGCGCCCTGCTCCCGCCTGCTCTCGTCCACTTCACAGGCGAGGCGCAGCTCATCTCGAACGAGCCTAATGACCTCAAAAAAGCTAATTGGAGTCAGGTTTTAGCACACCTGGAGTCTCGTTAAGATAATTAGTTTGGAGGTGTGGACTACAGCTACTTTGACTGATAAAAACCCCTCAAACTTTTGGAGTTTTCTCTGCACAAGAAGAACATGCTCATGTGAGGCATTCCTCGCCAAAAAAGAGCTTTCAGAGGATCTACGATGAAGAATTGTTGATTTACATAAAGCTGGCAAGGGTTACAAAGTTATTTCAAAGACCAGTCTACAGTTAGGCAAACAATCTACAAAGGGAGACACTTTGGGACTGTTGCTACTCTACCAAGAAGTGGGCGCCCAGTCAAAATGAGACCAAGAGCACCATGAAGACTCATCAATGAGATCAAGAAACAATCCCGAATGACAGCCAAAGATTTGAAGGCATCATTGGAACTGGCTAACATCTCTGTTCATGATGCGGTATTGGCAAAATGTTCTGTGGACTGATGAAACTAAGATTGAACTATTTGGAAATACCACACAGCACTACATCTGGCGTAGAAACCTCATGATTTGGGCCTGCTTTGCCGCATCGGGGCCTGGCCAGCTTGGAATCATTGAGGGGAAGATGAATTCCCAAGTATATCAGACAATTCTTCAGGATAATGTGAGAATGTCTGTACGTCAGCTGAAACTCTAGAAGGTGGACAACAGGACAACGACCCAAAACACCGGAGCAAGTCCACAACAGAAAAACAAAATCCGCCTAGTCAGAGCCCAGACCTCAACCCAATAGAGATGCTATGGATTGACTTGAAGAGGGCCATACACATGAGACGTCCAAAGAATATGACAGAGCTAAAGCAGGTCTGCCAGGAAGACTGGGCTAAAATTCCTCCTCAACGATGTGCAGGTCTGATCCACAGCTACAGGAAGCGCCTGGTTGAGGTTATTGCTGCCAAGGGGGGGGGTCAACCAGTTATTAATTCTAAGGGTTCACTTACGTTTTCCACTGCCGTTTTGAATATTGAATGAGTGTGTTCAATAAAGACATGAAAGGTCAGAATTTGTTTGTGTTATTATTTTAGACACGTTTGTCAATACCCTTGACTTAGATGATCAGATCACATTTTATGACATGATTTATTCAGAAAACCATGAGATTCCAAAAGGTTCACATACTTTTTCTTGCCACTGTATATGTAACATTTTCTCATTCAAATGTTGAAAAAAGGACTTATGTAATATATTTAGTTGAGTTGTGTACTTACATTAGCCCAAATGATTCCAACAATGTTCAAACCCAGAGAAATCTGTCCCTTTATTCAAGGTAAACGCTCCATTACATTTTGGTCGCCTGCTGATGAGTTTTGGGCTGGCATCTTTCACTATTTCACCATTCAAGGGTGCACAAGTTGATAAATATTCTGCTACTTCCAAATGTCTTTTATTAGCAAAATCGCTTATTTCTTTATGCTAACTGACATTTATTAAATACCAGCATAACAATGAATACACAGAAGGCTGTTAGTTACATTAAAGCAACACTAGAGAACTTTTCCCGCTTTGGTCCCCCTACAGGTTGGAAGCGGAATTCAGAATCAGAATCAGAAAAGCTTTATTGCCAAGTACGTTTTTTACACATACAAGAAATTTGTTTTGGTGTTGTAGGTGCAAGTCACACATTCTCTAAAATAAGTTAAACAAACAGGTTAAACAGAACAAACAATATAAGTATAAATATATATACACACACACAGAATGTATTAAAAATAAGAGAGTAATAGTTAAGATAAAAAGAGCAGATTAAGTACAGTGGCATGTAGAGCCAGAGGGGGGGTGTGGAGAGAGTCAGGGTGGTTTCCGGGCCTTGTTGATAAGGCTAGTGGCGGAGGGGAAAAAACTGTTCATGTGACGTGAGGTTTTGGTCCTGATGGACCTCAGCCTCCTGCCAGAGGGGAGTGTCTCAAAGAGTTTGTTGCCGGGATGGGAGAGGTCAGCCACAATCTTTCCAGAACGCTTCAGAGTCCTGGTGGCGTAAAGGTCCAGGAGTGGCGGCAGATTGCAGCCAATCACCTTCTCAGCTGACCGAATGACACGCTGCAGTCTGCCCTTGTCCTTGGCTGTGGCAGCAGCATACCAGATGGTGATGGAGGATGTGAGGATGGACTCAATGATGGCTGTGTAGAAGTGCACCATCATTGTCTTTGGCAGGTTGAATTTCTTCAGCTGCCGCAGGAAGTACATCCTCTGTTGTGCTTTCTTGACGAGGGAAGCTGATGTTCAGCTCCCACTTGAGGTCCTGGGAGATGGTAGTTCCCAGGAAGGGGAAAGACTCCACAATGTTAATTGTGGAGCCACAAAGGGTGATGGGGGCAGGTGGGGCTGAGTTCCTCCTGAAGTCCACAACCATCTCCACTGTCTTTAGAGCGTTGAGCTCTAGGTTGTTTTGCTTGCACCACTTCACCAGGTGGTCAGCCTCCCACCTGTAGGCGGACTTGTCTCCATCAGAGATGAGTCCAATGAGGGAGGTGTCGTCCGCAAACTTCAGAAGCTTGACAGACTGGTGACTGGAGGTGCCGCTGTTGGTGTACAGGGAGAAGAGCAGAGCACAGAACACAGCCCTGAGGGGATCCGGTGCTGATGGTCTGTGAGTCGGAGAAGTCTTTCCCCAGCTTCACATGCGGCTTCCTGTCAGACAGGAAGTCAGTGATCCACCTGCAGGTGGAGTCAGGCACACCAAGCTGGGAGAGTTTCTCCTGAAGCAGAGCGGGGATGATGGTGTTAAAGGCAGAGCTGAAGTCCACAAACAGGATCCTGGCGTAGGTTCCTGCGGAGTCCAGGTGCCGGAGGATGTAGTGGAGGGCCAGGTTGACTGCATCGTCTACAGACCTATTGGCTCTGTAGGCAAACTGCAGGGGGTCGGTGATGGCTTTGAGGTGTGAAAGCACAAGGCGCTCAAAGGACTTCATAACCACAGAGGTCAGGGCGACGGGTCTGAAGTCATTAAGTCCTGTGGTCCTTGGCTTCTTGGGGACAGGGATTATGGTTGACGTCTTGAAGCAGGCTGGCACGTGGCATGTCTCCAGTGAGGTGTTAAAAATGTCTGTGAACACTGGAGACAGCTGGTCAGCGCAGTGCTTCAAGCTGGATGGGGAGACAGCATCCGGTCCAGCAGCTTTCCTGGGGTTCTGTCTCCTGAACTGAACTGAACTGAGGTTGACGTCTTCCTCATTGATGGAGAGAGTCGTCACTGAGGTGGGTGGGGAGGTGGAGGGGGGACCTTTAAGGTGGGGGAGGTGGAGGTGATGCACTGTAGAATTGTCCATTACATTACTTTGTCCAGTTCATTCGAACTACAGACCCGCTACTTGATGTGGCAAACTTGCATAATGTAATGGACAATATCGGGAAACGTTCTCTAGTGTTGCTTTAAGGGCAGACACTACAGCTGATTAGGAAAAAAAAAATCCTCTTCTCTAACGTTCATTGTGCCGTTGGCAGGGTTCAGGTTACCCTGAACCCTAGCTAGCAGCTACCTAACGTTGACGTTAGCTAGCGCTAGCTGATACTAGCAATTTCTAGTCTGCGACATATTTTGGGTTTCATTTAATAAACATAACCTGTAGTAGTACACAATCGTATGTGTATTGTTTTGATTACAATGTGCGGAATTACTTTACGTTGCCTATTTATTTCTATTTCTCACCGTTAACCACCGGCGTCTGTACAGCATCAACAGGGGTCGCCATTGTTGTTTATGTGTGTGTGACGTCAAAAACTGTAACTGGGAGTACAACGATCTGGTACAAGTTCACGAGTAGTAAGCTACGGGTTTGACTGCCGTTCCAGGGCACTTTCACGGGTAGAAGGTTGTGAAAATATGAGTCACGGGTTTCCCGGAACACAGCATAAGCACGGCCAGCAACCATAGACCAAAAAAATACTACAGGTCTAACACATTTTCTGACCTTATTTAAGTAACATTTTGGATGTGGGACTTTTACTTGCAATGAAGTATAATAAAATTGTAGCATTGGTATTATTACTTAAATAAAGGATCAGAGTACTTCTTTTACCAGTTTTTATACCGCATCTTCCTGCAGACTAATAAAATGCCATAACTACGGTATACGATCACCAAGGTTCCTGCAAATGTTACTCTTCTAATGTGAAGTCCTCTTCAGAACGGTTAGTTGAACCACTTACAAGAAAACATAGGCTGGTTCCAAAATCACTCCCTACAGTAGGTAGTATAAGATGTACAAATGAAATCTGATGTCCAACTGTGAAAAATATATTTGTGTTAAGACCTGTTTCATACATATGGTTAAGACTCAACAACATGACTGTTTGTAAAGCCTACTGTATTTCAGTACATTTCCAGATGTTGCTGTCTGTGTAGGAGCAGTTCATCTCTCCAGCAACAGAAAGCTTTTACATTGACCACAAGATGAGTACATGGAAAACACACACATATTTTACATTGTCTGTTGACATGAAATGTCTGATTTATATGGAAGTGAAATCTCTAACACACTACGTTTAACAGTCATAAGTAAAGATATTCCCTGAAACATGCTGGGATGTTGAAGTTAAGAGCACTTGACAGAGTATAATAGCATTAGTGATGGCTACAAACAGATGATGTGTTGTTAGTTCATACATATGCACCATATATAGCAATTCAAATAAGAGTGGGATCAAAAGATGTGTCAGAGACAAATGGGGGAAAAAAACTAAAGTGAGGTCCAAGGCTGGATTTACAGTCTGGGAAGCAAGCATCTGCCCAGGGACCACAGACCCTAGGAGTCCCCAAAAGGCCCAGCTGGAGTGTTCTGCAAATGGGTTGTGGTCATTTGATTGTTTGGAAAAATAGAAATATACTGCATGCACCACTGAAGCAAAATACCAACTGGCATAATAAAGGGCATAAGGTGGGTCCTTCTTTATTATGTGATCTTAAAAAGGGTTAAAATGTAGTTTTAAAGGGGTACTCCACCAATTTAGTATTGCACTCTCATGAAACTGGGGGAACGGTGAGACAAACTTTTACGCAAACAAGGGTCAACACCAAAGCAGCACAGTCTGAGAAATCCTGACTTTTAGTCCATAGCAAGGTGCATGGGGCAAGCTCCAAAATCACTGGATCCTACATTTCCCATAATGCAACTTAATAACATCTTTAATAGAGCTCAACAGTAACCGCCCACTTTTTTTAAAGGTCCCATATTATGCTTTTCTGTGTTTTCTGTCATATCTACAATGTCATAATGTTGGATTTTCATGTTAAACGTGGCCAAAACTTCAAATGAGGTAAACGTATTTTAGAAAAATCCCTGTGAGCTAAAATGTTCAGATTTCCAACTGTTCTGTACACTCCGGTTTCAACAGTTTTTTCTACTCTCGGCTAAGTGTTACACAACTCTAAGCAGGCCTTCTCCGATTGGTCATCTGCTCCAAGTAGGCAGGACTGGAGTGTTTTTTTTAAGCCACTGCGGCGTTAACATTGTCCCATGTAACTACGTGCTAACGGCAGTAAACGATGTCACCTTCGCTGCCAGTGTCGTTAAATGCTCCCCAATTGCGGGTCACATTACTCCTGAAAATTTATATTAGTAGTATTTGCTTTAAAAGCCTTAGCTGCGATTTTGACTGATGTAGAAACTGCTGCTATATTCTATTAGTGTCAACTGCTAACTATAGTAGCTACATAGGCAGTAAACAATGTCATCTTGGCTGCCAATGTTGTTAAATTCTCCCCATTTATAGGTTGCATTACTGCTGAAACATGTCCAACTGGGTAGTGTTTGGTTCCAAAGCCTTTATCTACTATTTTTGACGGTAGTAAGTGCTGCTTTGTTCCACCACAATTTAACGTTAGCATACTGATAACTATTAAGTAGCTAGCTACATGCTAACGCGACATAGCTGTAATCTCGGCCAACGATGGTCATTTCTCCCCAAATTCCGGTCACTTTACTGCTGGGACATGTTCGGTTGTGTACTGTTAGGTTTAGAAGCCTTTATTTATGGTAAAACGTCCCGCTATATACTCTGTTGCAGTAGCTCGGCTCCATACCACCTCTTTGTGATGCAGGCTTCCTCTTAAGGCTCTGACACACCAACCCGACGGCCCACCGTCGGCAGAAAAGGCAGTCGGACTGATCATTCGGCTCCCGTTTCCCATTTAAGCGAGAAATAGGCCATACAGTTGCTGAATCTGTCTGTTTTTTTTTTGATCGACAAAGGTCAGTTTGAAAGATTTTTGTCAGATTTTGAGAGGCTTTCATTCCGTTCGTCATTTCCGGTGATTTAACATAAGTGCACTGATTCGCCAGTCACTCCACCAATCAGATTGGTCATTGAGTCCGACTGCCCATTGGCCGATCCAACAAGTCAAATCGGCCCAAATTAAAGCCGATGGCTCCTCCGACTGACGACGGCACGGAACACACCAAACAGACTCGAGTCATCGACCTCGCCAGACTGTCCGACAGCCGATAATCGGGTTGGTGTGTCAGAGCCTTTACAGATCTATGGTCTCCAAGCCCAAGCTGAGATTTTTTTTCCCTCCGACTTTAAAATAAGCTCCCTTAGAGCCACAGCAAACATAACAACTGTACAGGATGAGTAGTACTCACAACTAAAACTAAACTTGACATATAAATTGAGTTCCCCTTTGGGATCTTAATTATTTCAACTCTCGTGCTTACATTTATACATTTCTTTGTGTTTCAGATTACCACACAGCAAGCCTTGGGCCATGTAATGTAGTATAACATCTTATTAGAATTATAGTAGTATTGTTCTCCCACCTGCCCTCTGGAAAAAGATCCAGGACAATCAGATTGATGATTTAAAGGGTAACTACTGTTCTTTTCAACGTGGACCCTATTTTCTTATGTTTTATGTCAAAGTGACTGATGGGAACAACAATCTTTGACATTGGTCCAGTATTAAGCGAGATTGCTGCAGTCGGCAGCGGCGAAACAAGCTACAATGTAAGTTAATAGGGCAATTGTCCAGCTTGTATTTGTATTTTTGCCACTGACAGGCTCAGATTAATATTCTAAGTGTCTGACAACATTATGGAAAGAATCCCTACAGAGATAGACCTTTTAAACCTCTTTGAGACCTTTCTTTTGAACCAGAGACAGCTCTAAAGTCACTAGCGCTAAACCCACCAGACTCCATTTAAAAAAGCAATACTTTTAAGCATGTATAGAGCCAACATATTTTCACATATAAATCGGTAAACTATGTGTTTATTTCAACCAAAACTAGACTTGTGATGGTTGGGAAAGTGGAAAGACGACCCAAAACAGTTTTATTTAGTTTCTGTTGACTATAAATGAAGTGTATTTTACGATGCTAAAATTACTGTTTATTTACATGGAGTCTGGTGGGTTTAGGGAACGCAATTTTGCGGATGTTTTTTACGTTTAAAAAAAAGAACAGAAAGGTTGACCTCGTTAAAAATCCTTTCCATAATGTTGTCAGACACTTAGAATATTAATCTGATCCTGTCAGCGGCAAAATGAGCACTTTTGTGAAGGTAAATACAAGCTGGACAATTGCCCTATTAACTTACATTGTAGCTTGTTTGGCCGCTGCCGACTGCAGCGATCTCGCTTAATACTGGACCAATGTCAAAGATTGTTGTTCCCATCAGTCACTAAGACACAAAAACATAGGGAAATAGGGTCCAGGTTGAAAAAAATGGTAGTTACCCTTTAACTGTCATATTGAGAGCTGCTAAACTGTGTTTCGTTGTTGAAAACAATGACAATCTTTATCAAGTCTTTATATTCCATTGTATTCTAATATAATATAGAGAGTGGGAGGGACTAGGGGTTGAACAGCTATTGTTTTTGACCTGGGCAGAAATGAGTTCCCCTCAAATTGTCTTGATATGCATTGATATATAATCCACCCATATTAACACTAGATAAATAATTCCAGCAGGCACAGAGGATCCTGGGTAAGACAAGTTGTCTAATGGATTGAGGAGCAACAAGATGAGGTTGCATTAGTGATGCAACGACAACCAGCAATGATGGCAAAAGCAATAACAATCAATAGATTATGTTTTAGTTAACTTATATAAATGTTGGACAGGCGTTACTTTGGTTGACAAGACAAATAGTTTAAAAAAAGACATTTTCAGAAGAAGGCACACAATCAATTGAGAAACTATAATAAGAAAGAACAGTCAGTCTTCAACCAGTGAGCGGTGTAGTCCACTTGGCTCTAAATATACAGTATAATTAAGAACTAAACAAAACAGGCTCACACAACCAAAAACACACCACCATTAAAATAAATGTATTTAGACTTTGGGTTAATAAAATTAAAGTGGCTCAGCTCTTTAAAAACCTGCTCAAAGCTTTTTTTATACATGAGGTCAGCTCACAGCAGCTATATGACCATGCATAAATAAAGAGAGTGAAGGAGTAGCACAGTGCAGTTGGTCCTAGCTGTGGTAGAGGCGAATGCGCTGGGATATGTTGCCTCGACACAGAGGGCAGTTCTGTAGAGCACCGCTGCAGACCTGACAACAGCACGCATGGCCACAGGGCAGGAAGATGACCTGAGACTGGAGAGAGGGAAAGACGAGACATAATCAGTCGCCTGGAAGAGTGTGTACCCACCTACTAAGTTTGATATTTGCACTACCTTACTACATAGTAGAGTCATTGAAGAGCAGTCGTTTGGTATGTATTTTTTTGCTCCTTTTTCTTTTCTTGTTCGCTATTTTTGTCTTTATATTGTGTTTGATCATTGCTGAATATGGTCCGTCATCTGACAGTTGTTGTCATGCTTTACCTACTGACCATGTGACCACTGGCCAATAGGCTATAAGATACTATTCAAATGGAAACATTTTATACTTGACCAAGGCAACGGCCGAAACGCCTTGTTTTAATGATTTAGCCAAGAAATATAATAAAGGCGTTTTAAAATGTACCTTCCCGAGTGCCCCAGTGTCCTTAAACCCTTGTACACTTGGATTCCAAGCTGAAGAGCACACACTTTCTACACACCCGAGCAACATTCCATGCAGACTGCACTGTGACTGAAGTCTTACACTGTGGGCCTAGCCTGGTGAGACCGTCCTGATCTCGCGAGCTCCAGTTTTCCACTCGCAGATCAGCCTGGCATCTTGAGACGAAGAAAATTTGGAGCTGTTCGTCAAACGACCGACCAACCAGCGTTGGTTTTGAGGCGGGTTTAGGTGTGACGCAACGAGAAGCGACTGTTCGGTCTAAACAACATGGCGGCTTTCATGGATGAGGTGAGCTATCGTGCAAGTTTTATCTGAATTAGAAAGTATTCCTTCATTGAAAGTAGAGCAAAAAACGGCACTGGAGGCTTTTCGCGGAGGAAAAGATGTTTTTGCTCTTCTCCCGACTGGTTTCGGCAAGAGTTTGATATATCGTTGATCTGATTGGTTGATTTGGCCCGTCTATCACCAACATAGGTGGTTCAAAACAACAACAAGACAACAAAGTTCTCCAACGGAAAGTTCCCATTGATAGAATTTTTTTGCCACACAACGGACGTTTCAGGCAACGCACGTCTCTTGTGTGGCAATAAATTCTATCAAATTGGAGTGCTGTCCTAGTAGCTTTATTTATGATTATTCACCTTTAGGATCCAACACCCAGCCTTCAAAGCTTTCTAGGTATCTACATGAATTGAGTGTGTCCAGTCCTATTTTGTATGCGAAATAAGGACATTTTGAGTAATGTGAAATAAGGACATTTTGAGTAATGAAGACATATAAAATGACAATAACAAGCATAGCATTGATTATTACTGAGACTAAAGGTCTTACCCCGGACTCCATGCAGACCACACACTCTGAGCCCCCCGGTCCGTCCACAGGGCTGGGGGCGGAGGGGGTGACGGGGGTCCCTGGGGTGAGTGGTGGGCTGGGCATCTGGATGGTGGAGGTGCTGGGAAACGACGGAGGGGAGCAAGGGGGTGGAGCTGTGGGGGTAACCTCTGCCCCCTCGTCCTGCTGGACAGCCTTACAAGCTCCTGGTGGAGGAGAGGGTAAGTGAACAGGTTGGCTTCTCATTGACTTCCCAGGAGTTTTACAGTCGTACACATCATGCTTTAAACAGGCTGAAAATAGGTTTTTGCTATTTTACCCTTGTGTTGTCTTCGGGTCAAACGTTGTCCCGTTTAAAAAAATTCTATATCAGAAATATGGGGTTCTTTTTGAACTACCTCATTTTAATTACCCAAATAGAACATGGATACAATGCGCTTCGCAAGTACAAGAAAAGATCAGATCTCTACTTTCAGTGAATTTTGGGTGATTTATTCAATTTTTTTGCATTTGAAAAAAAAATTAAAATATTTCGAAACCTGTATCCTGACTGAAAGTTGACATATACTCTTCTGTGATTATCCTACCGCTAATATTAGTCTACATTTTTCATAATTTCGGCTCAAGAATTAGGTATAATTTCCTATAAATGAGGTTAATTGACCATGAATTCCAAAAATGAGTGTAAAACTAGTGGTAATAAGTTGGTGTTAGTGGTGTTTATATATGGTAGTGACAAGAAGTGTTAAACATAAAAGAAAAAGGCAAAAACATTCCAAAAAGCGCCAAAAGTGTCGAAAAACGTCAGAAAAGTGTTGATTTTACGACAAGCGCATGGTCAAATGGAAGACAACACAAGATGAATTAATTTAAGTTTGCCAATATATACTATATATTATATTATGTTAGGGCTGTTAAATGATTAAAATATTTAATCGCGATAAATTGCATGATTGTCCATAGTTAACTTGCGATTAATCCCACATTCTTCTTTTCTAAATGTACTTTAAAAAGGACATTTTTCAAGTTTTTAATGCTCAAGTGGTATTTGAACAGCGGTGTACTCCGGTGTTAACTCAATTCACATCAACAGTACATGCAAATACCTTTAGTCTTGTTGAGAGAACCATCTAGAAGGGTTTTGAAACTCAACTTTCCATTCAAAAGACCCTTTTCTTTATCCATTTCTGCTCAATGAGCTTTTGTTTCTGCTAGCCATCCACAAGGGAGCGGCCCGAGGCCCAAACCACAACCACTGCTTTAATTGTGCTTAAAAAAATTGTGTAGTGAGGATAATTTCATTAAAGTGGACATATTATGTTATAATGTCGGATTTTCACGTTAAATGTGGCTTCAAATAATGAGGTAAGCGTATTTTAGACAAATCCCCGTGAGCTAAAACATTCAGATTTCCAACTGTTCTGAACGCTCCGGTTTCAACAGTTTTTTTGACTTTCGGCTAAGTGTTAAGCAACTCTAAGACTCTAAGTCTTCTATGGCCTTCTATGATTGGTCATTTGCTCCAGGTAGGCAGGAGTGTTTTTCTTTTATTGTTTTTTTTATTAAGCTACTGCAGTGTTAGCATGTAGCAACATGCGACAATGTTAACGGCAGTAAAGTATGTTATCTTGGCTGCCAGTGTTGTTAAATTCTGTCCAATTCCGGGTCAAATTACTCCTGAAACATGTCCGGTTATGTAGTATTTTGTTTAAAAGCCTTTATCTGCGATGTTTGACTGTAGAAAGTGCTGCTATATTCTATTAGTGTCCAATGCTAACTACAGTAGCTACATGCTAACGTACCAATGTTGAAAATAAAGAAAAGGAAATCATTATATCGCTGATACAATGATCCTTCCTGTCATGCATCACTATGTATAGTTCAGTAAGGCCTCCTGCACACTGCCTGCGTGGCGTGAGCGTGTCAGCTGCGTGGCATGTCCATTTTTATTTCAGCTCCCATGTTAACAGGTTAGAGCTTGCACACTGCCTGCGTGTCACACACGTCTCAGGCGAGCCGGGCCGAAAACACGTGCATGCTAGAAATAGGACCATTTTTCACGTGACACGCAAGCGTGTTGGAAGCGTTTCCAGGCAAAATAGAACACGAAAAGATGTTTATATGTCATTTTTGACACAAATACATTTAATAAATTACATTTTGATGTTTGAAAGTCTCTAGGATTTGACATAAATGCAGATATAAATGTAATTTGTGTCGGGTTTACTGGCGGACGCCGCTCCTTGCGACCGTGCATTTGCTCAACACTCAGACACTACAAACCGTCAACAATGAAAAGGGAACTCCCTGTTGAGTTCAATGATACCTCACACAATACTCTTCCTTAAACAGTTCAAATGTTATGAAAGGGGGCGTGGTTAAAGTATAGGGGGTGGCTCAGTATCACATGTAGACCACACAAGTTTCATGTAAATCGGATGATGTTTGTCATATAAGGCGCATTTCCTGTTGCCAGCGGGGGGCGCTATGACCAAAAGTCAGTTTTGGCCTGTAGATGTCCTCAGGCCTGGACCCATGTCAATCGTGAGAAATTTCGGGCAGATATGACAACGTACACTCAAGTTACAACAACTTCTTTGTTCATCGCTAAACACTCAAAATGGCCACCATGCCACACCCACACTGTTTGACGAAAAGTTTTTCTTTTAATAACTTTTCATCTTTAAGGTGTTGAAATGGTACAGACCAAATTTGAAGTCCGCCGGATGAAATCTCTAGGAGGAGTTCGTTAAAGTATAGCACGTTGACTTTAAGGCCTACTTCCTGTTGCCACTAGACTTTAAGTAAATATCGGCCTTTATTTCTCCTCAGTGTTGGAGTGTTATGAATCCTGAAAAGTTTCGAGCCAGTTGAACAATGTACACTTGAGTTACACCCACTTCCTGTTTCGGCGGCGAAACGCACAAAATGGCCACCCCGCCACGGCCACGCCCTATGACGAAAAGTTTTTCTTTTATCAACTTTTCATCTTTAATGTCTTAAGATGGCACAGACCAAATTTGAAGTTGATCGGATGAAATCTCTAGGAGGAGTTTGTTTAAGTACGACATGTGAAAATGGCCAAAATCGCACTAATTTCGAACTTCGAAATCAAAATGGCGGACTTCCTGTTGGGTTTAGGGTATGGCTCCAATGACGTTTTTTTATACGTCTTTACATGCTACATATGTGTGCCAAGTTTCATGAGTCTACGACAAACACACTGCAGGGGCTCAATTTTTTAAGTTTTGTAGGGGGCGCTAGCAAGACATTTCTGTGCGCCTATTCCCGAAACCCATAAAATACGTACATTTTCATCAGACTTGATGCGCCCGCCAATTTTGATGAGTTTTTGAATATGTTAAGCCCCTCAAAAAGCCAATTCATTTGCAGAAAATAATTCCTTCAGTTCCAATAATTATCAATACAGAACGAAATCTTCTGGAGCCTATTTTGCCGTCAACACTGCCGACGTTGTCTTTGCTGTTATCAAATCAGTATATATTTATGTTCAACATTTTATTTTATCAATGGGAAACATACATGTGTGCAGACAAGGCTAGCAGCAGCAGCGCTGCGTCAGACACGTTTCTGGTGTGCAAAGACATAGAAACCACCACGCAACAGAAACGCCACGCTCACGCCACGCAGCCAGTGTGCAGGAGGCCTAAGACCAGTGATGTGATTGGCTGAGCGTACATTCAGTAATCACCACACCCTCCGTTGCCGTAAACATAATCTTTGTAAATGTTTACAATCATTCCCCGAAAGAACCAAGCAGGCCTGCCTTGTTGCACGATCCAAATTTTCTTTAAAACTTGCCAATTAGCAAAGCTAGTTAGTAGTTAGCTAACTCGAAGTTTGTTGTCGTTTCCTGAAGCGAACAGAGTTTGAGTACGGCACGACCCACAGAGAGCGGAAGGTGAGGCAATGATCCTGGAAAGGTACTTTTGTTGAATCAGACTATGTGCACTATAACTGTATTAGATATAGAAATGTAGGATGTGTGTAATGTACCTTCAGGGTAGTGGTCCTGAGCCCAGTCCAGAAGAGCTTTCTGGATTCCTATTTCATTAATGCCAAGCTGAAAACAGAAAAATGAATAATGCTGATTACTCTGCACATTCATTAAAGGACAATTCTGGTGCAAAATGAACCTAGGGGTTAATAACTTATGTGTACAGAGTCGAATGTTCTCTGGGATCTGTTTTCATGCTAATCAAATGCATCTCAAGCTAGCGCAAACCGGTGGTTAGCTGCTAACGCTAGCTTTCGGGGCACATGGTAAATCGCTATTTACCAGGTTCGACTCGGTACACGTTATTAACCCCTAGGTTCATTTTGCGCCGGAATTGTCCTTTAATAGTCAAACCAACACAATAAGTTGTAAATACAACACTGACATATATCCTTTAGGTGGATATGGCCCAACAGTTAACTATTTACTTAACGTAAACGTTGCATTTCATGAACTACATGTGTTTTGTGTGCAAAAATCTTAATTTGTAAAGTAACTAGTAACTAAAGCGGTTATATTAATGTGTAAAAAGTACAATATTTCTCTCTGAAATGTAGTGGAGACAGCTGAAGACATGAAAGGGGAGAAAGAGGGGGAATGACATGCAGCAAAGGGCCGCAGGTCGGAATCGAACGCGGGCCCACTGTGCCGAGGAGTAAACCTCTATATATGGGTGCCCGCTCTACCAACTGAGCTATCTGGACGCCCTCCATCGTGTTTTTTTAATCCTCCGTATCCTCCTTGGCTACTAGCATCTGCGTGGGGGAGGGGTGGGGGCGTGTGCGCGATCACGGAAGGCTTGTATCATGTGGACGCGCCGACAGTGTTGTGGTCATTACTTCAGCCTCATAGGGGCAACAAAAACTACGCACTATAGCTTTAAGTACAGTACTTGAGTAAATGTACTTGGTTACATTCCTTGCTCCTGAGAAAAATATAGGTGTCTTCAGCTGCTAAATGCTCCACTTTATTCACCAGCTAGCCTCTGTGTTTGTTTGCGGTTCGGCAGGGAGTATAGTGGCTTTTGAGAGCTTTTTAGCTGAAAAAAAGCGGTGCTGCTTCAACAACGCTGAAAGCGAAAAGACCGAACCAAAGCCGCTATGAAGCCCCGTAGAGCTGAACGGAACTGCTTAGTCAGGTGATTGTTCTCTGACAGTTTGTCACTACAAGCAACCACTTTTATATAAAACACTAAGTAGTCATTTGATCCATTGCTATGATCAAATATTGAATATAGCAGCTTTAAAAAAATATATTTTTGACTGCAAAAAGGGGCTAATTGTGATGTCAGTAGGCCTTTAAGTTAACTCCCCTTAGGCAACCGCTACTCCAGCTTCTGTGTTGACTGAATCTGACTGAAATGGACTAAAATGTCACTCGCTACCGACTGATAACGGCAAAGTAACCTCCATCCTTCCAAACAGAGAATGGCTAACATGAACACAATGTCAAATTGAATAATAAAGTGAAATAAAAAAAAAAAAAGGCAATTTGGGCGCCCAGATAGCTCAGTTGGTAGAGCAGGCGCCCATTTATAGAGGTTTACTCCTCGACGCAGCGGGCCCGGGTTTGACTCCGCCATGCGGCCCTTTGCTGCATGTCATTCCCCATCTCTCTCCCACTGTCACTATCTAATAAAGGGAAAAAGCCCCAAAAAATAATCTAAAAATTAAATTAAATTAAAAAAGGCAACTCTGTCTGATTATTTTTGCACAGTCACAATAGAAAATCTGATCTGGCGATTCGTCCGCAGGGTTGTGTGGCGGTGGGAGTGTCACCTAAAATGGACCACCTGTGTGATGTCCTGTGTTGTTTAACCCCCCAATGTTGCACAAGTATACTTTATAATTCACAATTATTGAAAATATGGAGCCAATCGGCCACCACTTCTTTACATCTTTAGGAAGCGCTAAGTGGCGCTGTTGTTGCAATACCATAAAATATCCCAAGACTATTTGCACTAGATGACGCTTCATGACATTTCGAAATCATGAAATATCCTACAATTATTTTTCCAAACTACTCTTCTCTGCACCTTTAAATTACATCCCAGTTTATGTTCCTTTGGTTTGTAGCCATACAGTTTTTTGACTGCTGAGTACCGCTCAGAACCGGTAAGTGATTGTGAAGTCAAGTTTTTTTTATTTATTTTTTTTATATCTTTTACTTTTCCCTCGGCTATCAATCCTTGTAAGCCATCTGGTAAGTACATTCATACGTTCATTATTTGCTTGAGCCAGGAAAGACTCGCGTTGGACCCCGGGTTGGACCCCGTTCACAACTGCTTGCAGTTTCAGTTAGTTAGTTTCACTTTGCGTTTTATATTGTTGTTGTTTTTCTTTTTTTCTTTTAGAACATACTGTTGATTGCTCGGGATAAATCTAATCGATATCAAAAGTGGCAACCGGGGGTTGTGTGTTGGTACACGGACCTTCTTGAGGTCAGATGAGTTCATGTGGCGAAGGGCCTCCGTTGTCACTCGATGATGGGCCAGGATGGGCAGGTAGTGCTGAGCGGAAAGTTTGCATAACAGGTTGACCAACTCCTTCTCCACGCCCGCTTCCTGCAATAAGATTACATTTTAACAGCAGCACAGTTGGGGTTTTCAGTAGAGATGTTCCGATGCCGAAACCAGTATCGGAAAAGCCTCCAATACGGCCGAAAGTGCAGGTATCAATATCGTAAAGTACTCGAGATTATGCACCGATCCTATACCACGAAATTTAGCCCCAAAGAAATTCTACTTTAAAAGTAGTTTATGTTCTTTTTCAGTTATGACTGGCTGTCAAACTGGATAATAAAAGAAAGTCATGTGGCAGTCATTGTTTGTGTTTGTTCACGTTTGGCAAAGAGTTTAACCTGAGCCAGGCCAAAACAACAATGATAGCAGTCACATCACATCCATACAGTAGTATACAGCTGTTAAAACATAATAGAATATATGTATTTTTGAACACACTGGTGTCGGATCGGTACTCGTTATCGGCCCATACGCAAGTTCAGGTATCGGAATCGCTATAGGGAAGGAAAAAATGTCATCATAACATGTCTGGTTTTCAGATGTTTCTGTGTGTGCTCCCTGCTCTGTGTTGTACCTGCATGCGCAGCGACAGCGGCTTGGCATCCAACAGCCTCTGGTACTGGATCATCCAGTAGTTCTGCTGATTGGACTCAGACTTCAGCTCCATCTCCACCTGGAAAACACAAAGGGCCCTAGCTTAACGATGTAAGCGCACGGTGTGAAGCGCCTGGCGCAGGTGCGTTTAGGGCGTGTACAAATCCACTTTTGCTAGTTTGACAGCGGAAAAAAGGGGTGCGCCGGGCGCATGGTTCAAAAAGGGTTGCACTTAGTGTCTTAAGTAATCATAGGTGTGTTTTGGGCGTAACATGCAATAAACCAATCAGAGATTAATCTCCCATTCCCTTTAAAAGCCAGGCGCGTTTGGACCTTGGGGCATTGTTATTATGATGGCGGATTTGCTGAGCAGGAAGGAGAGATTTTCAGGAGAAACTGATCTGCTCGTGCGTGAAGTTAAAAAGCGCGCAAGCAGATCATATCATAATAGTATTTCACATTGTAATATTTTAATTTTTAATCTTTTGCATGTTTGTGAGCTGCTGCACGTCCCTGTGTATGTAACAAGCATAGTGCATTAGCCTAGGCGCGTTTTACACATTTGCTGTTAAAATAACAATAAAGTGCTGCGTTATTGACTTTAGACCAGGTTTTTGTTGGTCAGTGGCGCGATCACTTCCCGCTGCCTCAAGATAGCAATACGGCCAGAATGCACCTGAACACACCTCCCTGTAAGACCAGCACGCCCATGGGCGCAGGTGCATTTGCTGTTTAAACGACGTGGACGCTGGACGGTGATTGTGATTGGTTTAAAGAAATGCCAAAGCTGATGTTCGCTCACCAGAACATGCCGCAGCTCCTGCTCTCGCTGGTCTCTCTGCTTCAGCAGCTGCTGCAACAAATCACTGAGAGCTGTGCGCTGCTCCACCAGAACCTCCTACACAGACACACACACAATGACGTGAGATAGAGTGACAATACACACTCATCAGTAAATACTGTTAAAGACTGATTACAAAACTCTAGCCTGATACGATTAATATAATAATTATTATCACTCGTCCAAATTCATTGTATTGTATTTAATATCCCTCATTTTCTTGAACCTCAGGTGTGTACAGTGATAACTTGTTGCCATGGAGCAATGACATGAAAATAGCGTAAAGAAATGATATAGTAATCAACAGAAGGAAAGAAAAAAAAAAATAATTTGAATTGGGAAGGCAATGAAAGGAGGCAGTGACACCCACCTGCAGGTTCTCAGCATCCAGACTGCGTCTTTTAATCTCCAATCTAGTCAGCTGCATTAATTCCCCCTCTATGAGATTGATCTGGGGACAGTGGAGAGGCAAACGTAAAGCAAACAGGGAAGCAAGGGGAATGCTGCTGAAAGCAAAGTCAGGATGAAAAACCTCGATGAAAATGATTTAACAGGGTTTCCTGGGTTACCTGACTGGTAACCACAATGAATTGCTCAACGAGTATGAGTAAAAGTGAGTTAGCTTTGGGCCGGCTGCGGGTGACGTAAGAGAAATGGAAAAAAGAACAAAACGGGAAAAAGAAATGACAATAATGCCCAGCGTCCATCTTGAAATTAAAAGCCCCGTGTGCTGTAATTTCTCAAAATCCCCCGGGCTTGAATCAGGTCGCGTTTGCAAGATTTCCCTGGTGTGAAGCAGGTGTCTAATCTAATATACTAGTTTACTGTAAGTACTACTATGTACTGTAAGAACAGGTAATAATTAGATATAATCGGGCATGAATCAAATAGTTCTCCTATAAGAGAGGGGCAGGGCTCGACGCTAACTTTTTTCCCCAAGGAGCATCTTTGTTCCTAAATTAAAAAAATGTATGAGTGCATAAAGAATTTTAGGGGCGCAATGAAATAGTATCAAATAATGTGTTTTTCTTTATTAAAAGGTGCCGTAGGTAGGATTGCGAAGATCCAGGACTTAGCCAAAAAATGTGAACATCGACAACTTCTCAGTCCCTCCCCCTCTTTGCGCTAAAGCCCAAAATGGTCTCCTAAGCCCCTCCCCCCCACAAGGGTGTATGATGAATACGAATGAATGCGTGTGCATGAGCAGTGATTGACACGCAGTTAGACACCCCCTCCTTAGCCCTGATTGGTGCATCTGAACAGGGAGCGGTGGATTTTTGCTAATCTCACTACAGGCTGTAGGTGGCGCCAGAGGAGCCAGATTTCTTTTTTAAATGACCTGCTTCATGTAGTTCTACTGGAACAACTGGTCAGTTTCAGCAAATATGACAGAACGTTAGTTTTATAAGTCTTACCTACTGCACCTTTTAACTGCTTCAAACAGTGTATGGTTTACGGTTCATTTATTGTCATTGTCCAGCACAGCCATTAGGGAAGTCAGCTGGGCGAGTCAGTTACAAACTACAGAAATCAACTGATCCACAATTCCATTTTATTGTTACAAACTGTCAGCTGGTCAAAATGGTTTTAGACGGAGGCACAACGAGCTCTCGCGAGCACGGCCATGTGGTCGAGCGAGCTAGAGAGTGACTGGAGAGAGGGAGCGTTAGAACAAAGCAGTGAAATCAGAGCAATTCAAAACGTTGTTTTCTCCGTTTCGTCTCTACTAGAAATGCAGCTGTAGCAAGTACCTCACTATCACTATAGTCATTCATACTTGAAGTCGCTACAAATGATATGTCCAGCTACAAAAAAAAAACTGAAAGTCGGAAGTTAAAACAGAAGTATAGAGTAGTTGCTATAGAGATGATACACCGCCTCGTCTAGACGCAGTCGCTTTCAGAACGTTGCAGACTGGTGCGTTGCAAGTAGTTGCAAGTTTACAACTCGTCTCGTCGCAAATCTTTGGTCTGAACGGGCTATGGACATAATCTGCAAAAGACGGCAAGGGTGAAATTACCCTAACGTTAGGGTATTAGTAGCCTGGCTCCGCCCTCCTACGTACTTCCGCTCAATTTTCATTTTCCTTCAATACTACGTCTGGGTTTGCGGTATATTCTTGGGTTTTCTCCGGCCAATCTTCACCGGTCCAATCAGCGAACAGAGGGAGTGGCTGAGAACGATGACGTTGAGGTTGTGTGCTAGTTTGAGTTGTAGTTCCGTAATGGCGGCGGAGAAAGATGCGAACGAAGCCATTCGGTCCGTTGTGGCAACGCTGCCGAATATCCAGACGTTAAAGCCCGAGCAAGAACAATCTTTGCTGAGTTGTACTGGTGGCCATGACGTTGTGGCCCTCCTCCCCACGGGGTTCGGGAATAGAGGTGTTGAAAATAATCAAATAATCGATGCATCGAATCGTAGACATGGACGATGCTGCATCGATAATCGGCCGGGCCATAATCGATTATTTCTATTTACAATTTAATGAAGGCCTAACAACCTTTCTGTTTACATATTATGTTATGTTTTGTGTTCATGTGCTCAGTGCTGTAGTTTTATGTAGCCAATTTATTTAGTATTAGAGCACTGCAGAATGTTTTGTTTTTGAAGCTTGAAAAGCTATGAATTAAATATCCTATATGGCTTTAATAGAAAAATGTATTTGACGCATCGTGATGCATCGAGATATCAAATCGAAGACATGATAATTGTAATCGAATCAGGAGATCAGTGAAGATTCACACCACTATTCGGGAAATTGAAGGAGTTGGCTAAGGCGAACGGTAGCGATGCTAAGCCGACGTCACGACCAAACGTTAGCGATTGGTTATGGCCGATCCAGAGTGGCTCTGGGCAGATCCAATAGTTTTAAACTTCAACAGAGTCCTCGCCTTCAAGGAAGTTAACACTCTCTGTACTAATGAAATGTACCAGAGTCTGGTAGGACCAGGCTAGGGTAATTAGCACATCCTCTTAAATAAATTGTACAGTTCGCACACATCTTGTTTTAGTCGCAAATGTGAGTGTAATGCTCGCACTGTCGAGGTGGGTTTAAAAGTGAAGTAACTATAGGCTTGTGTATTAAAGTTATGTATACTTGCTATGGTTTACAGCTTCAGATAAAAACATAAAACAGTGCACATTATAGCTTACAGTCCTAAAGAACACTCTTATTAACACTAGTCGTTGGCGCCCAACCAACATCTCTTACTGCCACCCCCCATTTGAAGCAGTCTAGAACCAGGCCTGCAGCGTCATAAAAAAACAAAACAAAGACCAGTGACAGGTTTGAATTGAACCCCACTTATCTCCACCTGTCCACACAGACCTGGTTGCGGATGTAGCCGTGGACAGCATCTTTCTGCAGCTGCAGGGCCTGGAACGCTGCTTTCTGCATCTCCTCCTGCAGAGATACATCAGCGGGCGTTAAAAGGCCACGTGGTTGCTTAAAAAAGGTGTGATTTTGATTCACACAGTGAATTCGAGTTAGATGCCTCCACCAGGCTCTCGTGACACTGGTGACTACGGTGGCCGACAGGAGCAAAAATGCACTGCAACTAAAAAAATAAAAACACGTGCAAATGGACAAAACACAAGCTAATTAGGAAAACATCATTCATTTGACAACACATGCACAACATTTAGCAAACGCGCTGCAAATACACACAACACAACCAAATACACAAATGCGCTGCAAATACAGAAACAATGCTAAATGAAAAGCACACAAACCCCGAAAACAACAGAAAAACACTGCATCCAGTTTACACAACGGAGGTTCTCCAGAGAGAGAGAGAGAGAGAGAGAGAGAGAGAGAGAGAGGCATTTTTATGGAACCCACGCAACTTCTAGGCAAGGCCCACCTTTTAATAGCATTCACACTACACACTACTATTGGCCAGGCGTCCATGCTTACGCAAGGTGACGTAACCCGATTTGTTCAGGTCCTATCCCCTGACCAATCGGCTATCCCAGTGTTTTTCAACCTTTTTTGAGCAACGGCACATTTTTTCCATTAAAAAAAAATCCCGTGGCTAAAAAACCACCAACCAAAAATGTTACAAAATGACACATTGTAGCCTAATAAGATCAGAATCTGTATTTTTCCTTTTTAAAAATGTATCCATCGCTGTTGCAGGCTTACATCGATGATCTCGGCCCTACTGCTTACATCCTGTCACTGCCACCAGGTGGGCAGAGAGCAGATGAGGTTTGTTTTGGAAAAGGGAAGAAAGGTGTAGTAAAGAGGAGACATAAAAACGTGCATATTTATTTATTTACGTTTGGCTGTAGTCTTTTACAGTATTATAAAAGAGCAACAGGTTTACGTAGCTACCGAGATGGAGACTGACTTCTACAAGAGCTTGCTAGCTAACACTAGTTAGCCCATATACTGGATGTTACTGAAAAGTAGAACGCTTATTAAAAATCTAATAAAAAAATTTCTGACAAACCTCGCCTTCCGTTGTGTAAACTGGATGCGTTTTTCTGTTGTTTTCGGGGTTTGTGTGCTTTTCATTTTGCATCGTTTCTATATTTGCAGCGCGTTTGTGTATTTGGTTGTGTTGTGTGTACAGTATTTGCAGCGTGTTTGCTAAATGCTGTGCATGTGTTGTCAAATGAGTGAAGATGTTTTCTTAATTTGCTTGTGTTTTGTCTCTTTGCATGTGTCTTCTGAAGTTGCAGGGCGTTTGCCCCCTGTCGGCCACCGTAGGTGACAACTACAGAAGACATACTGTACCTAGGCAACACATACCTCCTGTAAGATTTGGGCGATGGCTCTAGATTTGTCCAAAACTTGGAGGGACAGCATCTTATCAAACTTCCTGTCCAAATTCTCCATACTGTTATAAGACAAGGAGAGAGAAACCACACGCTGAGTTGCCAGGTCTGATCGCCAGTTACGTGATTGGCCACCACAGCTTGGTGTCGGGTTGTGTTACTCCAATAATTGCATCTGTATCAACTTTTCGCTGTGTTTTTTACAGCTCCCCCCTGCAGCCCCCACTGCTGCAGCCTAAATGCACTACCCCCATTCAAGGATGACCTGCGTTTCGCCAGACTGTCTGGCGGCTGGCGCAGGCTGTGTGTGAATATAGTGCAATGTAGCTGAAATGAACACAAACAAACATTGAAAAAAACTTGTTTTTCACAGCTTTGCTTCGATAAGTCTACACAAATTTGCAATGTTACAACCTATGGTCAGATCTGGTGTGTGTGTGTGTGTGTGTGTGTGTGTGTGTATGTTTGACCTTCTGTAGGCCTCAGACACCAGGCTCTGTCTGCGAAAGTCACTGGCCTCCTGGAGGAGGCTCATAGCACAGCTGTCTGACAGCAGCTTCTGCATGGCAACTAAAAACACACACAGAGGGAAGAGACGGGATAGGTTTTAGAGGGAGAAACGTGTGTTGTGAGGAAAAGAATGCCCTACAATATGAAAGTGCTGAATGAAATGGACAGAACACAATACTACAGCTGTAATACTGTGCAAGTTCTCCCACTTAAAAAGATGAGAGAGGCCTGTAATTTTCATCATAGGTACACTTCAACTATGAGAGACAAAATGAGAAAAAAAATCCAGAAAATCACATTGTAGGATTTTTAATGAATTTATTTACAAATTATGGTGGAAAATAAGTATTTGGTCAATAACAAAAGTTCATCTCAATACTTTGTTATATACCCTTTGTTGGCAAAGACAGAGGTCAAACGTTTTCTGTAAGTCTTCACAAGGTTTTCACACACTGTTGCTGGTATTTTGGCCCATTCCTCCATGCAGATCTCCTCTAGAGCAGTGATGTTTTGGGGCTGTCGCTGAGCAACACGGACTTTCAGCTCCCTCCAAAGATTTTCTATGGGGTTGAGATCTGGAGACTGGCTAGGCCACTCCAGGACCTTGAAATGCTTCTTATGAAGCCACTCCTTCGTTGCCCGGGCGGTGTGTTTGGGATCACTGTCATGCTGAAAGACCTAGCCATGTTTCATCTTCAATGCCCTTGCTGATGGAAGGAGGTTTTCACTCAAAATCTCACGATACATGGCCCCATTCATTCTTTCCTTTACACGGATCAGTCGTCCTGGTCCCTTTGCAGAAAAACAGCCCCAAAGCATGATGTTGCCACCCCCATGCTTCAAAGTAGGTATGGTGTTCTTTGGCTGCAACTCAGCATTCTTTCCCCTCCAAACACGACGAGTTGAGTTTTTACCAAAAAGTTCTATTTTGGTTTCATCTGACCATATGACATTCTCCCAATCCTCTTCTGGATCATCCAAATGTTCTCTAGCAAACTAGGGCCTGGACATGTACTGGCTTAAGCAGGGGGACACGTCTGGCACTGCAGGATTTGAGTCCCTGGCGGCGTAGTGTGTTACTGATGGTAGCCTTTGTTACTTTGGTCCCAGCTCTCTGCAGGTCATTCACTAGGTCTCCTGTGTGGTTCTGGGATTTTTTGCTCACCGTTCTTGTGATCATTTTGACCCCCACAGGGTGAGATCTTGCGTGAAGCCCCGGATCGAGGGAGATTATTAGTGGTCTTGTATGTCTTCCATTTTCTTATAATTGCTCCCACAGTTGATTTCTTCACACCAAGCTGCTTACCTATTGCAGATTCAGTCTTCCCAGCCTGGTGCAGGTTTACCATTTAGTTTCTGGTGTGCTTTGACAGCTCTTTGGTCTTGGCAATAGTGGAATTTGGAGTGTGACTGCTTGAGGTTGTGGACAGGTCTCTTTTATACTGATAACAAGTTCAAACAGGTGCCATTAATACAAGTAACGAGTGGAAGACAGAGGAACCTCTTAAAGAAGACATTACAGGTCTGTGAGAGCCAGAAATCTTGCTTGTTTGTAGGTGACCAGATACTTATTTTCCCGAGGAATTTGCAAATAAATTCATTAAAAATCCTACAATGTGATTTTCTGGATTTTTTTTCTTCTCATTTTGTCTCTCATAGTTGAAGTGTACCTATGATGAAAATTACAGGCCTTTCTCATCTTTTTAAGTGGGAGAACTTGCACAATTGGTGGCTGACTAAATACTTTTTTTCCCCACTGTACATCAAAGTACATCATCCACGCTGCTTACCTGCCACCTCCCTCTTCCTCAGTGAACTGGCTTCTTCCTGTGTGATGGCAGTCAGGTGCTCCATACGGATCCTAAAGGGGAACATTTATATAGTAATGCTGTGCTTATTTTTTACAGTGACCCTTTTAGGAAAGGTAAAAATGTCCAAATTGCAATAAAAACTCAGTTAAAGTCCAGGTGAAGTAAAACCAGTGATTTCTTTCTAAACACATTTATTAGGGGTGGGGTGAAAAATCGATGATACACGTATGACTTTTTTGGGGGGCATTTTTAGGCCTTTTTAAAAAAAAATGTATAGGACAGCTATAGACATTAAAATGGGAGCGAGAGGGGGAATGACATGCAGCAAAGGGCGGCAGGCCGGAGTCGAACCCGCGGCCGCTGCGTCGAGGAGTAAACCTCCACACATGGGCGCGCGCTCCACCAGGTGAGCTACCCAGCCGCCCAGTGTTGCACTTTCATAATGTCAGAGGACTAAGAAGATACGGATTAGAAAAAACAACGCCGACGGCGACTATATCATATCTGTTTCCAGCAAAACAGACTTAAAGCAGAAAATGCCGAAAATCCATGTTATGTAATAATGTAATAAATGTCTGACTGACTGACTGACATGTGACGCGCATTCTTTTTAGAAAACAATTAGTGTTTTAGAAATGTCTCTTGATTTATTGTCTCTAGAAGTGTATTATTCAACTTGTGTTTTTTCTTAAAAATAAGGAAAAGAAAATCACAATACTCAATACTTCTAGAATCACAATAAATGAAAATCGCAATACAAATCAAATCGGCGCCCATGTATCGTGAAAGGATCGAATCGGGACAAAAGTATATCGTCCCAGCCGTTAAGCTGCACTGTTTCCTGGAACAATCCCGGAAGTGGAACGCCGTCGATATAGACTACTGTATGATATGTATTAGAGGGTGACAATTTTCCAGGACTCCCGCGGGAATACTGTGACCCGCGGTACGGGAGTCAATTTCACTGTTGTGATAGGGACGGAATAGAGAATAGAAATCAACGGGAGCGGGACGGAGCCGGAGAATAAATTATAAAAATGGCGCTGCAATGCGGTGGGTACGCCCAAAGATTGCGAGGCATTTCATTTTGGGGGGCAACAGACAACATAGGGAACCAAACGGGACGGGATTCGGGAGTCTCTCTCTCGGGGGGGGGCAGCCACGTGATCGGGATATGACGGGAGTATTTTCGTGGGCTCGGGATGGGAGCAACAACAGATTCCTGATTCCTGTGTCACCCTCTAATGTATGACAGTTTTAAAGCCTCCTGTGTCCTGTACTGTTTTTATCCCCCCCCACCCGAAAGCACTTTGTGCACTTACTTGGAAAGTGCTATATAAATAGGCTCAGTCTGTGGAAAACAATTGGATGAGAGCTGCTATGTGGAGTGCCTCATATCTTTTTTTGCTGTAATAGGTCAGTGCATTATTGATCAGTGGTCTGTCCACTCACCGATCTTCCTCCATGGCTTGAAGAAACTCTGCACTTTTTTTCTGCCTGGAGCGATCAAAACAAATATTCAGTCATACACAGTTAGCAGAGACTCATATGTGACATGACAGTGTGTGCATAAAGCATTTATTAAGCGACAGAGCCACACACCAACTCTTCAGAACAAAAGCCTACCCTAGCTAGCCAGTTCCTTCAGGTCCTACCTGTTTTTGTCCATCAGCATGTTGCTGACGCGACTGCTGATGCTGTCTTCAGCTTGTCTGACTTTCTCCAGCACCAGCAGCCTCTCGGCCTCCTGAGCCCTCTGCTGCTGGCTGACCTCCAGCTCCAGGCGCTCCTGGTCCTAAGAATCAGACAGGTAATCAGTCTCGTATAAAGTACTCGAAAGCAATACTTGAGAGGAAAAGTACAAGTATCTTACAAGAAAATGACTTTGGTAGAAGTTAAAGTCTCCTTTTAGAATGTTACTTCAGTAAAAGTCTTAAAGTATCTGATATTTACTGTACTTAAGTATCAAAAGTAATTTTCTATAAATAAATAATAAATGTACTTAAGTATTAGAAGTAAAAGTAAAAAGTAAAAAAAACGTACACCAACTGGAATAGTGTGTGCAGTATCTTGGCAATTTCGGAGCAATGATTCGCCAAACCTGCTTTTTCCAGTGTAACACATTTCTTCTGATTTCATTTTTTAGAAAAGAGTAATAACTAAGATGCTGAGGGGAAATGTAGTGGAGTAAAAGTAAAAGTTTCCAGAAATATAAATAACGAAGTCAAGTACAGATACGTGAAAATTCTACTTAAGTACAGTAGTGAAGTATTTGTACTTTATTACATTACAAACACTGCAGATAATACACGCCAAAGCCGCCTACACATGATACGTGATTTGCTCTCTGCGCACCGCAAGGTAGGGTGCAGAGCAAAGCGCAGAGAGCAATGTGCAGCGCAGGTATTTTTTCATCAAGGGTGGCAAGGGAAGCTATTTCCCGTTGCTAGGTAACAACATGCTGTTATCTCATTGGTTGCGCTTTCGAATAGGTCAGCGGCAACTAGGTCTTGCCGCCTATCATGTGTAGTCGGCTTAAAAGGTGCAGTAGGTAAGACTTATAAAACTAACTTTCTGTCATATTTGCTGAAACTGACCCTATGTTCCAGTAGAACTACACGAAGCAGGTCATTTAAAAAAAATAAAAAATAAAATAAAAAAAAGTGGCTCCTCTGGCGCCACCTACAGCCTGTAGTGAGATTTGCAAAAATCCACCGCTCCCTGTTCAGATGCACCAATCAGGGCCAGGAGGGGGTGTCTAACTGCGTGCCAATCACTGCTCATGCACACACATTCATTCTCCCTCGTGGGGGGAGGGGCTTAGGAGACCGTTTTGGGCTTGGAAAGGGGGGGGAGGGACTGGGAAGTTGTCAATGTTCAAATTGTTTGGCTTACTCTGGAGTTCCACTGAATGCAGAACGTCTGCGGATCGGCTCCGCTGCTGAACGGCTCCGTGCTCCGCCGTCCGTCAGTACCCACCAGGTCCGGATTTGTTGCGGCACGGCTGTGGCCATGACTGACAGCTGTAGTCACGAGGACCCACGAGATCTCGCGAACAACAGTTTGTTTCCATCCAGAGGAGTAGTGTTCTCAAGGTGTAGTGCAGGGAAATATGATCCGCCGTGAGCCACGTGTATTTTATTTTGAAAATTAACCGGATGTTTTATTTTGTTTCTGTGCTCGACTTCCTGTCCCGCACCATCTGCAGTCAGTGGAAATACGCATATTGACTTTAACGGAAACCTAATGACTGCGCCGCCCTTACGCAGCCGGTGGAAATTGGGGGTTAGTCCTGGATCTTCGCAATCCTACCTACGGCACCTTTAAGGGTAGGGCTGGGCAAGGAAGGAAGTCAGATATCAGGTTATTTTTGACCAAATACATCAATGTCGATTTTGCGACGATATTGTAGGGTTAACAATGGGTGCTTTCACAAAATATTCATGACAATGAGATTTTAGATAAATAATCACCAATAATGTGGTAAACAGTTTCAAGTGACATTAAAGAGAAAAAATACATATTTTATTTTCCAGCTATATACTGACTATGTTTACATGCACGCAGAAAAATAGTGTGATGTTAAAACCAGTGTTGTAATGTAACAAAGTACAAATGCTTTGCTACTGTTTTCACGTATCTGTACTTTACTTCGTTATTTATATTTCTGGAAACTTTAACTTTTGGTCCGGACCAGGGTCTGGGCGAGGTTTCACAACTGGAATTTTGGTTCGGATCAAACTGAAAGGGCCCAAGGTCCGGACCAAACGAGGTCCCTATAATGTAAACTGTACAATGAACTTGAATGAAACAATGTCCCTTCAGTTCACTGTTAAAAAATGATTATAAAGATGAGTTTCTTCCATAATGGAGCAGCCCTTATTAGAATACATAGACATAGTGACATACAAAGACATAATTCCATTAAAAGAACCAATTAAATGCATATCTATTGAACGCTGGTGCGACTGAGCACGTTGTGTACCTGTCGGACTGAGTTGAGGATGTTTTCCTTGCGGGAGGAGTTCATGAGTATGAGCTGGGTGTGCTCGTTTTTCTTCTCCTCCAGGTGCCGCTCGAAGGCCAGCTTCGACTGCTGCTTCTGCTCCTGAAGGACATAGGGACAAGTCAGAGTGTCTTTCTACTGTGCTGTATGTCTACACTGTCAACTTCCAAGCTGTGCTACTAGCCTGCAGTGCAGTTGCCACAAAGACATTTTCAGACAGTAAAAACTGGTCTGTTAACACTCATGTTGTCTTTCCGTCGACCATGCAACTTTTTTTCTGGGTCAAAATTTCCAATCAATCGTTTTGGCCGTCTTTGTTAACATTTTTGTCACTCTTCCCGATGTTTTTGTCACTCTTCCCGATGTTTTTGTCACTCTTCCCGATGTTTTTGTCACTTTTTTCGATGTTTTTGTCACTTTTCGTGACGTTTTTGAAGCTTATCCTGACGTTTTTGTCACTTTTTTCCAAGTTTTTATGTCAACTTTTTTTTGTATGTTTTCTGTGCTTTTTTTGACATTTTTTTTTTTTTTTTTTTTTAAATGCTATAAAATTAAATTAAAAACAACTTTCTGATATAGAAACTTAAGGAGGAGGGTTAAAGGCAGGGTTGGGAATGGGTAGGCTAAAAACTAGTGGTGGGCGGATCGATCCAAATATCGATAATATCGATACCAACGTTGGTATTGCTATTGATCAATACCAGTGTAATGAGATCGATACTTTAGTTTCAGTTTCTCTCCAGTATGCACTGCTGCGGTTTCATCAAAGAGGCGACCTGGCAGTCTGTGTCTGTCTAAGTGCCGCTCCTGTCACACACACTGTCACAGCTCAGAGCAGGCACACTTTGCTCCTCCTCCCCCCTCTTGTGATTTGATGTTGGACCGTCACGTGACTCAGCGGCGCCGGGCAAACAAGCAGGCAAGCAGCCGGGCCCGGCAGCGGCCAGCACCACACACACACTCAAGCAGGACAGAGACGGAGCAGAAGAATAGCAGAGAGGAAGAGGAGTGCTGTGTGGCTATATTTTCAGGCCAAAAACGGCGAGCTGAATAATTTGTAAAAAGGCTGTAAGATACAGTGGTATAGCATATGAAAATTCTGTCCTGGGTTTTAACTTATTAATAATCCAAAGGACAAATCACAAAAACACTTAAAAGGTCATGAAAATTCATTCAGATTTAGCAATTTGATGATGCATTTCCTTAATTATTAAAAAAGTATCGGTATCGAATCGGCGATACTGGCCCTGTATTTACTTGGTATGGGATCAATACCACATTTTGCAGCATGGCACACCACTACTAAAAACACATCTCTTCTGATTGCACCGTTGATTTAATAAAAAATAAAACGCACTTACGGTTGCACTTTCGTGTGACTCTTTGTAGTTTGGCTTATTTGAAGCTAATGTACTTCCCCTTACTTCCTGCTGTCTGGAGTTTGTACCTTTAAGGTTTAAAGCACTTAACTGGAAGTCGCTTTGGCTAAAAGCGTCAGTTAAGGACATAATGTAATGTAATGCTTCGCCCCGCTACGCCCATAACTGCTACAACTATTATTTCTAGTCACAGTTCCACTATCTTTATTGTTATTATAACTGCAACTGTTCATCATACCAGCTGCTATAATTATTATGAATCATATATCTGTATATCTGTATCAGTGTCTCTGTGTCCCAAACGGCAGCAGCAGATGCAAATACTTGCTCGTGGGAATTGTTGGGTCTTTGTAAATTATAGAGTGTGGTCTAGACCTACTCTATCTGTAAAGTGTCTTGAGATAACGCTTGTTATGATTTGATACTATAAATACAATTGAGTTGAATAAGCTTGCAAGATTTGATTAAAAATAAAATACATTGTGTTCAATGAAAAAAAAAAGTTTTTTACCCCAGACATTAAAAGAAATAATACATTTTAAAGCTGTAATTGCAATACCGCAATACCATGAAACCGTGATATTTTAGCAGAGTTGGTGATAAGTGTCAGCGGGGTTTCACATTACAAATGAAATGTGTGCAACAGAGAGCCACTAGAGACAGGCTGAATCTAACAGTGATTGTGTCACTGGAGTCCCGTACCTTTCTCTTCTCGTAGTCACTGAATTTGTTCTGCAACAGAGAGTGAGGAGAAATATTGAATGAGGCTTCCAGTATCATCAACGGAAACCAGTTAATACAGCGTCAGCAGCAACTAAAGAGCTCCTATTATACTCCTTTTCAGCGTCATAGTTGTACTTTTTGAGTCTACTGAAATAGGTTTACATGCTTTGATGTACAAAAAAAACATACTATGTTGCTCATACTGGCCATTGCTGCAGTGCCTCCACTGGAAAAACTAGGCTCGTTCGAGATGAATGAAAAGCCGCGGTCAAGTCAGACAGTTTCCAGCCATTTCCAGCAGCCTTCAGGCTGAACAGGAAGTCACAGAAACACTCACATCCTGTTAGGTCCGATTCTGATTTAATAAAATGTAATCAGGCCCATGTATCGGCTTGTACACAGTCTCCAGTTGTTTTTTATTATGACAGAGTAGCTGTTAAAATGCTCTACATGCGATCTGTTGCTGATGTTAATAAACAACTAGTCTCGCTTTGCCAGACCCTCCTCCAAAGCGCGCTGAAGGAGGGTCTGGCCAGTCCATATAGGATTACGGGATGGGAGGAAAACATGCTCTGGTTTATTGGCATTTCTTTAAACTGGTCACAATCTTCATGGGCGGTGCTAAACTCCGCACAGAGCCGCTGCAAAATAGTCATGCGAGAGAAAACTCAGATTGGACAGATAGTCTAGCTAGCTGTCTGGATTTACCCTGCAGAGATCTGAGGAGCAGTTAACCGTAGTCCTCATTAAATCCACCAAATTTAAAATTCCAACACAAGGAAAGCGGAAGGAAACGGAAAATACATACAAAACCGGTGGAATTTCCTGCGGCACCGGAGCAATTCCGGCAGTGGAACACGAAGACTGTAGATGATCCGTAATCTGAACGGATTTAGTCTCTCTAACTATCAGCCACACAACATGTGTTCTGTACGGAATAAGCCTTTAAAATCAGACAAATAGCAGTTAAAATCCCTCCAATTCAAAAACAAGAAAAAGTTTATATAAAACGTCATCATACTGAGTTGATTCTGAACCAATCAGCTGATGAGCCAGGCGTTTCCCATCATGCCCTGGGCCTTGCAATCGGTGGAAAGCAACTGCATCCGCTGCCTCCAGAAACTGCGGCCGCCTTGATCTCGCGAGGTTACCGCTGCCCGCGTGTGCATGACGTCAGAGCAAGAGTCAAGGTGGACGCAAATCGAACCGGCATGCATTGGGCGGCGATCGCCGCTGATCAATTTCGCGCAGGCCTGGCTCTTCTCGGACGAGCCTACGCTCTGAGATCTTGTCCCGCCTTCCTGAAAAGCCCAGTGTGCTGTGAATGGTCAGCTGGCCCACTCGGTTGTGATCGGTCAACCAAATTCGAACAAGCCACTGGGCGGACCATGCTTGCGCAGGCAGCACCAACGGGCAGCACAAAAACTGGGCTGGCTTTCTCAATCAGTGACATCATTCAGACATTGTGTAATTTCAAACAGGAACGTGGGCGAGCCAGTTCAGGCAGCTGAGAAAAGCTGGTGTCTGTTGGAGAGAAAGCTCCATTTGAAGTGGTTTTTTTTGTACTTTATACATTTATTACATATACGTAAACTCTATAACCTACTAAAAGATGGGAAATAGCAAAAATGCATAATAGGGGCTCTTTAACAAGGTCCAAGTGAACAGTGCTGAATAGTCAGTTAGTAGTATAGATTGTAATCATGCATAGGGTTGTGTGTGTGTGTGTGTGTGTGTGTGTGTGTGTGTGTGTGTGTGTGTGTGTGTGTGTGTGTCACCTACAGTACCTGCCAGGCCTCGTCCAAGCCATCCACACAGTCAGAGTTCTGTTTCCCACACTCACTCTCCAGCACCGGCAGAAGATACTGGGATGGGGGGCAGTACTCCTCTCCCAGCTCTGAAAAACCATGTCAACCAAGAAATCCAACATTATTCTCTTATACAGTCTGATATATTGACACATAAAATAAAATGAATTCTTTAGATATTTCCACTGCGCGAAAAAGGGCCAGAATCCAGAAATATTGGATGGGATATACACTTTGTGTGCGACTGCGGATATTGGAACACCGAGCTATTAGTTGTTTCTTGTTTAGCTTATATGTTGGGTTTCAAAGTATCCAATGGGCCCACACCCTCTTCGTGTGTGTGTGTGTGTGTGTGTGTGTGTGTGTGTGTGTGTGTGTGTGTGTATGCACGCTCCCTCACCGGTGCATAGGAAGCGTTGGATGCTCTCTGTGCCCTCTTTACACACGGACGCAGGCGGGTAGGACATCATGGCAGCATCTAGTGTAAAGCTCTGTCACAGCACACATACAGGGTTTATTAAAAACCGTACGTTTTTTTTGCCTTTACATTCCTGTTAGTGTGAATCCTAAGACACACACCTCTAGGGTGCGGATGTAGACCAGAACTTTTGGGAGCTGGACGATGCTGTTGTCACTCAGGTCCAGGGTGCGCAGGCTGCTCAAAGAACCAACTGAGGATGGCAGCTCACTGAGACAGTTACCTATACAGATACAGAGTGATGTAGGAAAACATAACAAACGCCAATTCGACCTGCACATGTCCTCTCATTCACGGGAGCAAGCAGGACGCAGTAAGCACCATACCCTTCAGATTGAGCGTCTGGAGAAGTCGCAGATCCCCGATACAGTCCGGCAGTGCTTTTAAACGGTTCTTCTCCAGATTCAGAATCTGACGAGACACAAAAAGGACAATCGTGGATGATGAGTAGCATTCATGTGCACTCACTTCCCTGTTATCAGGAGTCGAGTTTAGAATGGCTTTACCTGCAGCGACGCCAGCTTCCCAATGTCTTCTGGGAGTGAAGTGAGCTTGTTCTCATGTAGATCCAAAACCTGTGGAAGCAAACAGATTTGCTGTTTTTGTGATGAAGCGGGGGTCAGAGTTTAGGCTTTTAGAAGAAATACAAAAGATTTTAAAAATCTGGTCTTTTGGTAAACCATGATAAATGTTTAAACATCTGATGGGAGGCTTGCTCACAGGAGTCTATATATCCTCTGCTTATGCCGTCACAGAAAACCCAGCCTCACGCAGCTTTGGAAATGAGCGGAGAGAGAACGCCCACTAAACTAGTCCAACATTTATTTATTTTTTTAAAGATCAGCCCAAGTTAAATATTCACGCTGTAACAGACAGAGGGCCCTATTTTAACAATCTAAGCGCACGGCGTGAAGCGCCTGGCGCAGGTGCGTTTAGGGTGCGACAGCGGCTTGGCATCCAACAGCCTCTGGTACTGGATCATCCAGTAGTTCTGCTGATTGGACTCAGACTTCAGCTCCATCTCCACCTGGAAAACACAAAGGGCCCTATTTTAACGATCTAAGCGCACGGCGTGAAGCGCCTGGCGCAGGTGCGTTTAGGGCGTGTCCAAATCCACTTTTGATAGTTTGACGGCGGAAAAAAGGGTCCGTGCGCCGGGCGCATGGTTCAAAAGGGTTGTACTTAGTGTCTTCATTAATCAGAGGTGTGTTTTGGGCGTAACATGCAATAAACCAATCAGAGATCATCTCCATTTAAAAGCCAGGCGCGTTTGGACCTTGGCGCATTGCTATTATGATGGCTGCTTAATATTTTTTATCTTTTGCATGTTTGTGTGCTGCTGTGCTTCCCTGTGTGTGTAACAAGCATAGTGTGCACAGAGCCTAGGAGCATTTTAATAATGCTCTGTTAAAATAACAATAAAGTGCTGCGTTATTGACTTTAGACCAGGTTTTTGTTGGTCAATGGCATGATCACTTCCCGCTGCCTCAAGATAGCAATACGCCCAGAATGCACCTGAACACACCTCCCTGTAAGACCAGCACGCCCATGGGCGCACAGATGGGCGCAGGTGCATTTGCTGTTTGAACGACGTGGACGCTGGACGGGAAATTGACAACTGCGTCGGTCTTAAACTAGTAAAGGCACTTGCGTAGGGCTTCGCGATGCGCCGGGTGCAAGATAGGGCCCAAAATCAGCAATAGGACTTTTTCTTTTAATAAGCTTGGAACACTGAACCGTCAAACAGAACACTTATCACAAAATCTAAAGTTATAATTATAAAAAAACAATTCCAATAAAAGATATCAGTACTTTCCTGTAAAGTGACATTTCTAATATGCCTCAGTTCAACAGCAGCATCAACATATTGCACCTTCTACCATCATGTTAAATAAAAGTAAGAACAAATAAAATGCCCTTAAAATAGGACCGTGACGAAGGCTCGGCCACTTTTGGATGGCACGTGGTAAACCCACTCAGGTCACAAAGCACCCAGACAATTCATTTGCAGTCACACGTTTATACATATCATTAAGTAAAACACCACAAACTAGTCCCTGGATCTGAACCAGAGCTGAGGCAAACTGCCTCGACATACACCTGCCAGGAACTGCTGAACCTGGTACATGGCTCAATATTCGGGATTACGCATAACATACCGAAGGAACTTTTACATCAGGCATCGGGGAACGCGTGCTGGGGGGTGAAGAGAAACAAGAGGAGGGTTGCCAGAACATGGGGCCTACAGCAGTCACACTCAGGTGTGCTGATGGTGGGAGATACCATATATCTGAGTCATAGGTGAGGGTAGATTTTCTAGTATTCGAGTATCCATCGCTATTGTACAGGAAAAAAAAAAAAATCCCAGCTGCCACTGGGAAAAAAAATAAAAATAGGCTATGTACTGTTTGTAATGTCCTGTCTCTCTTGTATTCTTGGTGAAACTGAAGACAATAAAGTTTTTCCTATTCGTTTCCGTAAATGGAAGGAAACATATATTTACATTTTTGAAAAGCACCGGACTACTTAGAAAATTAGAATGAAATCAAATAATACATAACGAGTAATTACCAGTAGGAGGCAGTAATGCAACGCATAGGATGCCAACTGCCGTAAAACCCAAAAGAAGAAGAGGAAGAAGCACGGGAATTCCAAGGGGGTAAGCGAGCATCCAGAAAGCGTACCTCCTATGGGGAGATTCATAGGCTAACAAGCCATCACCTTCCGTTAGCATTCCATTGTTTATTTCTAAAGAAACACGACAATGTATACAAGGCTCCATTACCTTGTATCTCACATTAAGGCTCCGTAGCAGACATTTTGTAAAAATAGGCGATTGTGTCATAACCACGCGACTTACTGTTGCATAGTAGAGGAATTACCGTATAGTACAGGAGAAGCTCGCAGGCAATCGGGGGGGACATGGAGGCATACAGTCAAGGGAGAAGCCCATAGAGAGTCCGTGAAAGCATCAGAACTAAATATTTCAGCAACGTTTTGATGGATTGGAAATACTTCGGTATGTGTTGTTCAGATTCCCAACGCTTTTATGTAAACAATTTGTGATATGTAATATTATTCCAGAATTTATCTTATAAAAAAACAGTAAATATAATAATAAAAAGAGGAATACAAAATGTTGAACCAACTGTTACGCCAAATATTCAACGAAATATTCACATGGGATTAATCGCGGTCTTCACGATTAGCTAATTGCATTCTTTCAAATCTCGATTTGAAAACGATTAATCGCGCGGCCCTACTTCATACAGGCACTTA
Organism: Sander vitreus; assembly: GCF_031162955.1. Taxonomy (NCBI): domain Eukaryota; kingdom Metazoa; phylum Chordata; class Actinopteri; order Perciformes; family Percidae; genus Sander; species Sander vitreus. Next base: position 28,335,803 of record NC_135870.1, on the reverse strand, counting down.
CAATTTCCAGCATTGTAAATGTATCTGGTTTACATTACCTTTAAAGTGGCAAGAGCGCTGATGTCACATCCTTTGGGCAGCAATGACCTCAGTTCATTGTTATGGAGGATAAGGACCTGAAGGAGAGAAACACAGGACGTGTCTGACTGCTGACTGTTCAGCCAGGGACACAGGAATACTGACACAGAGGTGGTTTATGGGTTACATATTGGTGATACAGTATTAATGCATACACGGAATAGAAAATAAATACGCTATGTCTCCATGTTGCATTCTTACCTTCTTCTGTAGCACCTTGCAAATGGAAAAGGCACTCGAGGGAACCTGTGGCAGAACAGACCATTGATGTCATCATCTGCAGTAGCAACCACACACTAATTAATACAGAACTGTACAAACAGTTGCTTATGCAGCCAGGTGCAACGGTAATGTAAAAAAAATGGAAGGTAATGATTCAATCCTAAAAGTCAACATGCACACAAGAGCATGCCAAGCAAGTCCCTATCAGTCCTGAAGCATACGTAAATAAGGGTTTCGCTCAAGAAGGGAGCAAAATGTGCTCCTATTTTAAAGGGTAACTACCGTTTTTTTTCAACCTGGACCCTATTTCCCTATGTTTTTGTGTCAAAGTGACTGATGGGAACAACAATCTTTGACATTGGTCCAGTATTAAGCAAGAACGCTGCAGTCGGCAGCAGTGAAACAAGCTACAATGTAAGTTAACTGGGCAATTGTCCAGCTTGTATTTGCCTTCACAAAAGTGCTTGTTTTGCCGCTGACTGGCTCAGATTAATATTCTAAATGTCTGACAACATTATGGAAAGGATCCCTACAGAGATAGACCTTTAAAACCTCTTTGAGACCTTTCTGTTGAACCAGAAACAGCTCTGAAGTCGCTAGCACCAAACCTACCAGACTCCATTTAAAAAAACAATACTTTTAGCGTGTATAGAGCTATATATTTTCACATGTAAATCGGTAAACTATGTGTTTATTTTAACTTGTGATGGTTGGAAAAGTGATAAAATGACCCAAAACAGTTTTTTATAGTTTTATTTTGTGTCTGTCGACTTTGAATGAAGTGTATTTTACGATGCTAAAAAGTTTATTTACATCTGGTGGGTTTAGCGAACGCAATTTGCAAAAGCAGTTTTTATGTTTAAAAAAAGGATCTTACTCTTTAACAGAAAGGTTGACCTCCTTAGAAATCCTTTCCATAATGTTGTCACTTAGAATAATAATCTGAGCCTGTCAGTGGCAAAATGAGCACTTTTGTGAAGGTAAATACAAGCTGGACAATTGTCGTATTAACACATAGTTAACTCACATTGTAGCTTGTTTCGCCTCTGCCGACTGCAGCGATCTCGCAAAATACTGGACCAATGTCAAAGATTGTTGTTCCCATCAGTCACTTAGACACAAAAACATAGGAAAATAGGGTCCAGGTTGAAAAAAACTGTAGTTACTTTAGTTTTTCCCAATTTCAAATGATGTCCCCAAAAGGAAACTTTGACAACATCTGTTTTATCTAAAAAGATAAATGTCTGTTTGTTCATCTCACTTCAATGTTATTGCTGCAAAATGGGATTGTCACACAAACCGACCAACACATATATAATAAATACATTGATACTTCTGTCGGCGTCTGTGTATCGATAAAGTATTGCCATGGAAAATATCGCGATACTATGCTGCATCGATTCCCCCCCACTAATAGACTTTTGTCACAAATAGTCATAAATGAAGCTTGCCTCACAGCTGTTGACAGCAACATACTCACCTCTGAGAGCTCACAAGATGAAATATCAAGGATGTCGTCAGCACCTGCCTCCTTAGACTGAAGAACAAGAAATAACCGTTATTGGATTTGTTTGGGAATAGACATTTGTTTATTAAGACAACAAAGACGAATAATGTTAGGCTAACAAAGAAAATACTTCCACACTAGGGATGATGCATTTTGATGAAGAAAATAGTCTCATATTCATAACCAGGGTCAAAAATAAACTTTTTTGTCCACCAGCCAAACAGCTAGTGAATGTTCAAATTTGACCAGCCACTCAATAGACTACCCTTGCTTTTTGGCTGGTGAGTGAAGCAAATCTACCAGCCACTTGCATATTTTACCAGGATTTGGCTAGAAGATGGTGTTAATTTTGGAACCTTCTCATTGCCATGCTAAGTGGCTGCAGGTTGTCCCAGTAATATCATGCAGGTTGTTGATGGAACCCTCACCACCACCAACAGGGTGGTGACTAGAGGTTAGCTGGTACACAACTAGGGTTTGTGTGATCCTGGGAGCTGTGTTGTCAGGAGCATGTGCTGCTGAAAGGGTCCCAAAACCAAATTGGTTCCAGGGGAGGGGCCAGCCAAACTGCATTCACAGTCCCGCCCCTCCTCCGAGAGACCGGGATCCGGAAGTAAATTTCCCATTCATTTCTCCCATTGACGTCTGGAAAAATCTTTATATAAAGAGTTTTAGACCATGCCTTAGGCTAACCAGACGGTACGTGACTCATAAGCATACAACATATAATTTCGAGTGAAAAAATGAACAGAAAATCCAAAAAAAGTCAAAAAGGTATAAGACTGTGTACATATTTTCATTTCAATGCAAAGGAACTACTCATCCCATAAACCACTGAATAAAGGAAGCTACGTTAGCTTAGCTAACAGCTAATTCGGCTAACCGCTAGCTGAGACAGCATGTAATAACTTTAAAAGACCCTCAAAATAAAACCTGAAAATAACCCTTAAATATATATAACAGCTGTTACGTCAGCTGTAGCCTGCTTTTCCCAGTGTTTAGTTTGAGTTAACGTTATTTTAGGCTGAATCAAGCTGTCAGCTAGCGGTTAGCCGAATTAGCTGTTAGCTAAACTAACGTTACCTTCCCGGTGGAGGCTAACGGAAGAAGCGTGGAACACGTCGTAAATCCTCGTTAAACAGGAGTATCATCTTGTGCATGCGCATGACGGATCGTGCAGGCAGCACAGATTGGGTACTGACCCCACCCCCCATCCTCACCAGCATGAGTTCCACCAATCAGAGTGGGATTGTGGGTAATGAAGTACTTATCCAAGACATCGCGAATAAAAGACATTTATCTCAAAACAAGGTTGGTGCGCCATGAACTTTTGGCGTCTATATGAGCATATACAATCGCTGAGTCATGTCGGCATGCTGGTTTTAAGTCTACCATCAACGGTTACGATTTTATGGCTTATACTCTAATTGTCAATGGAGAAATTGCATTGTATTTTTACTTCTGGAACCCGCTGTGAGAGACTAGAGACTGTTGAGCTCTATTGCCAGACCATCCTCCACAGCGCTGCGGAGGAGGGTAAATAGTACTATTTGGAAATAATAAATAATTCTCGACTACTGGGGTGATTTTGTAGGGGAGTGCAGATGCACTACATAGATTTTCTTTTCTTATGTAAATCATTCTTTGTTGAACTTTAATGCTTTACAAACACAAAAGCAAGTAAGTGCTGTGACTACTCTTCTGATGTGATTTTGGAGAGGGAAATTAGGTAGAAATACACTGGTTGACTAACATGACACTATTGTATTCATATAATACTATCTATCCAGGCTAAAGTGAACGATATTAATAATTCATGCATGTTGCTTCCTCTACATTTCAGGTTGTGGTCGACTAGCAGGGCCTACTTTGGTTGTTGACATGAATTGATCAACATTGATTGTGATTGGTGGTTGGCTGTGCATGTCACACACTAGCAACAAACTGTGTATCCAAGAGCACTTAAATCAGTGTAAATTACGTTATATCAGACACACACTTCTGTTGTAGATTAGTGGGTACATTTCCAGCTTCGCGGCTCCGAACCGTAACATTAGTTTAGTTGGGACAGACGCCTTGTTTCTTAAGGCTAACTTTATTAGCTTTAGCCTGGCTGGTAACGTTAGCAGCTTTCTGGCAACTCTGTGGTGAAAAATGGAGATCATTGCATAAATCAGGCGATTTAGTTCGTCTTTGCAGCGAACATAAAACACTGACTACTGTAGCATCACTACCCATGGAAAAACATGTGCATCACTTTATCTGTGGCAGCTGCCGCTTACGGTACTTTTCTACACATGGGAGAGGACTTCCCATAACAAACCCCATCGGACTAACGTTAAGTCACATACACACAGCTCACGTGGCCACCTGTCTCAAACGGGAAGGCTTGGCCGCTAACAATCATGTTAAAGGAGAACGGTGAAAGTTTACTTTTCTATCAAGCAGCAAAAAAGGTGTAGCGTTAACATCGCACGTCCTGCGATGTGACTATCGCACATGTGCACATCGCCGATGAAACGAATAATCGGAACTCTGAAAAACTCTAGAAAAAAAAACTCTGACGCACAGAAGCTTTAGCTTAAAGCTGTAACTATAGAGTAGTTAAAGGTCATGAGTCTCGAGCAAAGTACATTGAGTAATAATAACATGTGAAACAGGAACAGAATGTACCGCCTCGCGTGAGAGCAAATGAGGACGAGACATAACACAGTGGCCCCCACCCTGGCGTGTGTTGTGTGAAGATAACACTTGCTGTGCTGGAGAAAAGAGGGGGCCCAAGAAAGAAAGTATAAGAGATGAGGGGAAGAATAGATCGGGGCTCACAAGGTCTGACAATCTAGAGATACGTGGACCGGCTCCGGCTTTTTGTCTGTTGCTAGGGAAACTTAGTCTCTGCGTGCTTTGTGATCCCACAGATCTGTGTATTGTAACTCTGATGCTTGACTGATTAAACAAATGTATTTGACTTTATCTTATCGTCTTATTTGACTCTTGCTTAGGATCAATGTCAGACACATTGTCCCAAAAGGGGGGACATAGAGGAGGTAATCCCCAAATCTTTGTGTGTTTTGAGGTGGTGTGAGAGTCCCGTACAGTAAACGGGAAACAAAAAAAAATGTTGTATTGTTTGGCCACAGTGTATGAATGTCAATGGTGCCTGTACTGTACAAACGCTTTGAGTAGTCTTTAAGACTAGAAAAGCGCTATATAAATACAGTCCATTGACATTTATAGCCTGCTTCCACCGCAACCCGCCCCCCCCCCCGGGTAAGCGGCAGAAAATGGATGGAAATTTTTACATTGACAGACTCTTCTTACCAGGCACAGTTGATATTCCAGTCTCTTCTGGGAGTCATTGCTGGGTTTCCTCTTTCTGAAGAACAGAGGCATGCTGAGTCCTGCCTGTCCTGCTGCCTCTCTACCTGCTGGGTTTCCCTCCTGTCCCTCCACTACGACAAGAGCTCCTTCAGAGGACCGATGGACAGGTTGGAAAGCACTGACAGCGTCTGCACACTGAAAAATAAAACATTTTGATTATTCAGATGAAGCAACATGACTTGAACTCATATTGCAATAACCTTTTAAAAGTTCCTGCAAGTTAATGCTGACTGAATACATCTTTTCGGCCACTTGGGGCAGCGGAACAAGTTGCAAAAACCAGCACTGACACTGGCAGTGACGGATTGGTATGGCATTTGCAACACACCGGCCCTATTTTCAAACCACACCAAACCACCCAAACATTGAGATAAAAAGCCCCCAACAACATACAGAGAATGCAAAAATTTAGAACACACACTGAAAGGACGCGCATTACTATTGTCGGTGACATATGCCAACAACAATTTAACATCTAAGAGCGTCGGCAGATCTAAGACATGATATGCTCCACTAAAGGCACGTTCTGCACTAATACAACGGCTCGACGTTCAAGCACAGCACATAATACGACAGCTCCACAAAAACATGGAAAGGGCAATGCTCAGCCTCTGAGTAGTACATGCATTGAGTGTCAATAACAAAGCTTTGAAACGAGTAACTCTGCCTACCGAGAGAAACCCTCCCACGCAGCTCGCTGCACTACAATCTTGAATATTTTTGGCTGCATGCATAAAATAACTATAAGTAAACCAAAGACAAATTATTGTTATTATCAGTAGTGGCCCATAGAGGGCAGCCCTTCTGGCATTTGCCCAAATTCCAGATGGCCAGTCCGTCACTGGACACTGGCATGTTATCACCTTAAAGTGTTATGGTGAATGCGTTAGCCCTCAATTGTCTATTTACACCTTCAGCATAACCATACATTTGGAATCATGTTTCTGGCCACGTGATTAATGTAAGTCCAACATTCAACCCATTTATAGTCTCCACCTACCCCTATATATATATATTTCTAGCAGCTATGTGCTCCACTATGTTCACCAGCTAGTTGCTACTTTGTCTTTCAGCTGTTTGGTAGTGTAAAGTGGTGTTTAGCTGAAAACTGCCTGCTATGTCTGGAAACAAAGCTGATGAGAATGGAGTTTGAGGTCTGGAAAGCCATTTTGCCTGAGTGTGTGTGTGTGTGTGTGTGTGTGTGTGGGGGGCAAAGGCACACTGGCAAAGGCACACTGGTAAAGGTAAATGAGGATTAACCATGTATCCAGATCATTTAAATGGCTCACGTTACTGTATTGTGTCAACAGTTAACTTCATTTAATATTTGATGTGGCGTTTTCTTTCGTGGGGTGCAAATGGTTTATCTTTTAACGTTTTATGAGATCATTTTACAGATCCACCGTGTTTGCGACGGGAGATTAGTGCCGCCTCAAAGAGGATTGTGATTGGTTTAAAGAAATGCAAACAACCCAGAGAGAACATAACCTTAATGCTAGTTCTGAACAGGTGTCAGTGTTTGTTCTTCAGGGATCCAATAAAAAAATAAAATAAATAAAAATAAAAAAATCTGAAAAAAACCTTTATTTAAAACATTTGATGAAAGTTAAGTTTGTACTTTAATCCCAAAAGGGAAATTCATCTTTGTTTGTTTGCTTTGGTTAATAATTTTTATTCTAAAATAAAAAAAACTAAACTTATTTAAATAATTCCTGTGACTTTTGTAGTTTGTTTTTAAGAAGAAGAAAAAAAACTCAAATCTTAAATCTGGGTGTGGTGTAAAAAATAAAAAATTTCGTATCGCCAGCACTACTGCTGCATAGTAAAAGCCAACCAGCATGTTTTTCATTTGATTTGGGTATACAGGGAGAGTATGAATCATTATTTGTAAAGAACAAACCTCCAGAAAAGCAACCCTCAAAGGCAGGGTCTGTAATACAAGCCAGTTGGACTTCTCCACTCATTTAAAAAGAGGAGAGCAGACAAAACTGTAGATTGTAAAAGCACAAAAACACAAATTGTGTGGTGAGCTAATCTACTTGCAAAACGGCTTTCCCACGGACACAGCAAACACAACCAGGACCGATGGCCAACGCAGTGAATCAAATTGTTGGTGCTGGACTTCAGTGCAAGGGTAGTCTCGCATTGCCAGACCTGTGCAGGGGTCAGCCCTATGTTCCCACATTTCTAAGATTAGGGTTACACTCCATCTGTAGTCCATTGCTACTGGATAATTGGTTGGGTGTAATTGGCTACGAAATTGGGAGAAAGGGGGATCAAATCTGATTCAAATTTATGAAAAAGGAAATGTGGGAACATAATTTTGGAAATAAAATCGTAGAAATGTGGGAACTGAGGGAACATAGGGCCTAATTTTGAAAAGAATGTTAGAAATGTGGGAACATAGAACTGTGGGAACATAGGGCCTACTTTTGAAAAAAATCTTAGAAATGTGGGAACATAGGGCTGTGGGAACATAGGGCCTACTTTTGAAAAAAAACTTAGAAATGTGGGAACATAGGGCTGTGGGAACATAGAACTGTGGGAACATAGGGCCTACTTTTGAAAAAAATCTTAGAAATGTGGGAACATAGGGCTGTGGGAACATAGGCACGCTCCCGCAGTGCAAGGGTAACAATCTTGTCCATATAGCAAACATTAGAGATGAAAAATACACCTAAAGTTGTATTGCTTCGAGGTCTGGCCTCATGGGACTACTTGAAAAGAGGTTTTCGATGCAGAACTGACTATTCCCCTGAACTGCTAGAAGGCTTCGGAAAGTGTCGATTCTGCATATTATACTAACATTGAAAAGCAGAAATAGGCATCCATTACAGCTCCCATGCAACCAGCAACCATCACAGCTGAATGCTGAAGCCAACACAGATTGAATTAGAGAAGCAGTACCTAGGGCTGTGCAATTAAAGCAAATTTGAATCGCCGTTAAGGTTTCAGCTCCTACTGATTACAAAAACTGAATAATCGAGAAAAACAATTATTTTGCACATTACGTTTTTGCAAGTAAACTCTTATTTTGTCTTGTGTTCAAAAAAGGTTCAAACATAGGGGCGTGACGAGACACCCAGCTCATGAGGCGAGACGCGAGACTGGGTTCACGAGATCGAGACGAGACAAGATTGCAACACTATTTCACAGAAAAATTCAATGAAGAAATAAGACTGGAGAAATAGTCCTTTTATTCAATCGAAAGTCCCAAAATGAAAAACGAGCACTGAAAGGTTTGGCCACAAACGCAAATGACTGGCTTCTCTCCTGTATAACTAACAGTCACACTGTTACTTATTCCATATGTACGGTGGAGTCTCTTCACTCAGAGAACCAAGGTTACAGCGTAACCAAGCGTTTTCTCGTCACACCTCTATTCAAAGGCGTCCAAGGTGTTTTCGCTGTTGATTTGTTTAACTATTTTACTGTTTTTTAAGTTCAATACTTGCAGCATCTTTCCAAAAGTCAAGGAGTAATCGTGATTTCGACATTGACCAAAATAATGATTTTTTTTTTCCATAATCGAGCAACCCTAGCAGTACCTCTAACAACTGATCACATGCTGGCACTAAGAAGCTACCAAATGGAGGTCAAGGGTGAGCCCTCTTTAGAAATGTCAAAGTCCATTTTTTTTTTTTTTTTTTGGAAAAACATGTTAGGGTCTCAGAAACTAATTGTACCTGTCCTTATGTGTGCCCAAGGACTAGAGCTGCACAATATATTGTTTTTTTTAATCATCGTCGCAATATCAACAGGCGCAATAAACACATAGTGATAGGCTGCGACATGTCGCAGAGATTTTTTGTGTTCACTATCACTAGAAAAACTGCACATTGAAATTCAACAGTCACTTTTTTTTTTTTAGTGGTGACTTTTACATTCAATGTAGTACATTTTAGAAGAATACTGAAAACTGAGTACACTTTTAACATCTGTTTATCGCAAGTAATATCGTTATCGTGATAATCAGCAACAATATCGCAGACGCATATTTTCCACATATCGTGCAACCCTACTAAGAACATGTATAAGATTAAAAAAAATGTGTTTGCCTTGATTGATAGCAGTCAGCCTATAATGCTCATGCCACTGGTTTGTACTTTTTAACTACCAGAGATGGCAGCCAGCCATTAGCAGTGGACAAACATGTCAGTGATGTCCCATGTTTCAAGGGTGACCCCGACTTTATGTGGGAGCTCTATGTAATCTGTCACGATAACAGATTTTGCTGGACGATAAATTGTCCCAGAAATGTTTGCGATAAACGATAATATTGTCGTTCTGAGACCATTTTAATCTAATATAATGATAATGGCATAATAATGCAAGTACACCTTTTCAAAGATCAATAAACTTTTATTTCTAAAGAGTATTTAACACTGGAACTGGAAGACATTTTAAATATCCACAATAAATGAACAAAACAACCAAAAACAATAAAAAAAAAATGGACTCTCAGTCTCTGTTAACAAAAAATGCACTGGAATTAAAAACCAAACACAATCAAAAACAATAAATAAAATGGAATTTTTTCTGGCCGCGATAATTTCCATTTAAAAATGATCGAGCTCATTTTTATTTATCATGCGATTAATTGATTTATTGCATATTGCGACAGGCCTAGCTCTATGGCCCAGGTATTTAGACACTTTCCTCCCCTTATCTTATTAAAGATAAAAAAAAAAAAGTAGAACTAATGTGTGTGGAAAATGGGATATACGTAGATTAGGGCTGTACCATATGAGAAAAATAAGTGTTAACGCTGTTGAATATCGAGATAACGATAAAGTGTATTCAGTTCCGACATTATTTCATTGAACAAATTGGACATTGAATTATTTATATAGGATAGCTGAAGACATGAAAGGGGAGAGAGAGGGGGGAACGACATGCAGCAAAGGGGCGCAGGTCGGAGTCGAACCCGCAGCTTCGAAGAGTAAACCTCTTTATATGGGCGCCTGCTCCACCAGGTGACCTACCCAGGCACCCCTGATATTCTCTTTCAACTAATGTCGCTTTGCCAGACCTTCCTCCACAGCGCTGTGACGGTCTGGCTAGTCCACACAGCATTCTGGGATGGGAGAAAAACTGTGTACGTTCAAAAGTAGTTTTAGCCATGCAACAGAAAACTCAGATTGGACAGATAGTCTAGCTAGCTGTCTGGATTTACCCTGCAGAGATCTGAGGAGCAGTCAACCATAGTCCTCAGAAATCCACCAGAGGTTAGAATTACAACACAAAGAAAGAGGAAGGTAACGGGACATCCGAAATCGGACATCCGAAAAGAGTGACATCCGGCGGAATTCCCGGCAGAAAGAGAGCAATCCCGAAAGTGGAACGTCGTGGATATAGCTAGACTACTTTCAACTAACACAAAAACCTGCGTGTCTTTCGCAATATGTCGCAGCCTTTCGCGATGCGTTTATTGTGCCAGTTGATATATTGTGCAGCCCTAATATAGATACAAAATAACACACCGATGACCAGGAAATTAAAAGTGAAAAGCTTAAAAACAAAGTGAAAGGACACTTTTTGACAGGTGAGGGGATATGGTCATATACTGTACACTTTTTAAAACCCAATTCACTTGACGTTACTTATTCATTTATCTTTTGAATTATACTTGCTTAAATTTATAACTACTGACTCTTGAGAGACTTAATTGGACCGCTCCATTTATTTACAGACATATTTGTAAGTGTATTGTTTTTTATGGTATCTGTTTAAGTAACATGGGCCCTGTGGGTGTGTGGATGTGGACCAGATGTGGGCAGGGAGGATTACCGTAAATGACGTAGCGAACGTTGCATCTTTAAGAGCGTAGCACTAGCACAAAAACTCAAAAGGTTTTTTCAACACTTTACACCATACTTTACATATAACAACCGCTGTTGAGATACCCATGCTAATTTAATTAGCAACCATATGAATATTATGCGCTGTATGTAATTTCGTTAACTCGCTTCACACTGATACCGTTAACGTTAACCTTAATGCCAAGGCAGATCATGTTAGCTTCTCTATGGCAACTTACCACTCTGTTTACATTCAGCAAACACGAGCTAACAAAGCTAGCATGTAGCTAAACAATACACCAAAAACTAGCTATAACAACACCACGAAGTTAATTTCATACTAACAGGCTGTGTGTTGATTTGCTGCTCCTCACTCTTCTGGGTAACGTTCACGTTAGCTGGTCAAATTAAAGTGGGACGTTAGGCCAAGTCAGTCGTCGAAAAAAACAGAAGGGAACCGAAAGTTGCCAACGTTATTCAACGTAACCTTCCTAGTTCATAAAATACGAGAAACGCAGCATTATTCCCGATATGAGCCCTCCTCAGCTGATACCTCTTCCGTGTGAATGTTGCTAAATCATAACAAATAATTGCAGCTCGTCTTCTTCTTAGCTCAGTTATTAGCGGATTGCAACTAGCTTTAAGTTGCATTATCGCCCTCCACAGGATTGTGTAGTATCACAATAACAGTCTATGGTAGCATCATGATTACCATGAGCATAAGCCTACTGTAAAAATGGATAAGTGATACAGTAGCCTACGTAGTCCAAGGGCCTAACTTTGGGTTCGGTTTGGATTATTGGGGGGGTTGTAACCCCCCTGTAAATTACGCCTATGGCGTAGTCCATAATGTTTTCTGTAAATAAAAGGTAATCCTTTATTTAATGGCTCCCATTGATTCTGGTATACATGTGAATTAATAGGAAGGTTTCGGGAAAGGACTATGCCATTATTAAGTACTGGGGAGTCTCTACAATCAGGTACCCCACAGTTACCTCCGAGAATGTCTAAGTTTAGGGTTCACGCCTCGCCGTCGTCCATTAATATCTGACAATGGACACCTCGTCGGGCATTAAATAACATATTTTTAAACCATTAGTTTATATTTTAATTTGTTTTACAATCGAAATCTAAAGTTTATCCAAACAATAACTCCGTTTCCCTGGTTAACTAATACCTGGAACAATCATTCCCATCCATAATGCCACCCTTAGCAACCGGAGATATTTATAGTCCGCTCAGCTGATAGAACCCTTCAGTTTAGCTACGAGCCAGAAAGCTAACGCTATGCTAGCAAGATCCAAAGTCAATAACATTGTGTACAGTTGGCAATCAGTAAAAAAAAAAAAAATTGACAGTAGGTTGAACAACAAGACAAGCTAGCTATCCAGCCATGTCATTGTCCCTAAAACAATATAACGACTTTTACGAACAATTTGAACCCCGATGTCTAACGTTACTGTCGGCTGCAGCGGCGCGACCTGAACAGTGAACGGGACGTGAGATAACGTTATTCTCTGTGAAACAAAGTCAGTCCGGGGGGGGGAGTATAACTTACTTCTTGCAGCTTGTGTGTTAGCGCCATCCTGTGGTGTTCAGAGGACGAGTTGGAAATAACAGATCCACATTTCCTTTTTGATTAAATGTAGCGCATTCATTTGGAACAGTAAACAGTAAGTTTCACGCTTTAGTAGGTGTCCTACATCACTTTTTTATGGACACCCTGCAGCCAATCAGAATCGAGTATTCACCCAGACCATGGTCCCTGTTTCATGTTTTCAGCTGTCCTATACAAATAAAGGCCTAAAATGCCCAAAAAAAGAATCTTAAAGTGCTCATATTATGCACATTTTCAGGTTCATAATTGTATTTAGAGGTTGTACCAGAATATGTTTACATGGTTTAATTTTCAAAAACCACCATATATTTGTTGTACTGCACATTGCTGCAACTCCTATTTTCACCCTGTGTGTTGAGCTCTCTGTTTTAGCTACAGAGTGAGACATCTCACTTCTGTTCCATCTTTGTTGGGAGTCGCACATGCTCAGTACCTAGGTAAGGACTACTAGCCAGTCAGAAGCAGAGTATGAGGGCGTGCCCTGACAGTACCTAGGTAAGGACTACTAGCCAGTCAGAAGCAGAGTATGAGGACGTGCCACGCTAGCAGCTAGGCGAGCATTATAACGTGTGTTACAAAGTGACCACGTTTGTCTCTGAAGTAAAGGCTGGACTACAATAGAGCTGTTTGGAGCAGTTTGTGAACAGTGTTTTCTGTTGGAGATGGTAAGTCCCTTTGGGGGGGACTTTGGGCTTTTTCACTTTGTAAACCTATAACGTGCACAAAAAGATATACACTCACCTAAAGGATTATTAGGAACACCTGTTAAATTTCATGTTAATTAAATAATCTAATCAACCAATCACATGGCAGCTGCTTCAATGCATTTAGGGGTGTGGTCCAGGTCTAGACAATCTCCTGAACTCCAAACTGAATGTCAGAATGGGAAAGAAAGGTGATCTAAGCAACTTTGAGCGTGGCATGCTTGTTGGTGCCAGACGGGCTGGTCTGAGTATTTCACAATCTGCTCAGTTACTGGGATTTTCACGCACAACCATTTCTGGGGGTTTACAAAGAATGGTCTGAAAAAGGGAAAAACATCCAGGATGCTGCAGTCCTGGGGGGCGAAAATGCCTTGTTGATGCTAGAGGTCAGAGGAGAATGGGCCGACTGATTCCAGCTGATAGAAGATCAACTTTGACTCAAATAACCACCCGTTACAACCGAGGTACGCAGCAAAGCATTTGTGAAGCCACAACACGCACAACCTTGAGGCGGATGAGCTACACCAGCAGAAGACCCCACCGGGTACCACTCATCTCCACTAAAAATAGGAAAATGAGGCTACAATTTTCACGAGTGCACCAAAATTGGACAGTTGAAGACTGGAAACATGGTGCCTGGTCTGATGAGTCTCGATTTCTGTTGAGACATTCAGATGGTAGAGAATTTGGCGTAAACAGAATGAGAACATGGATCCGCCATGCCTTGTTACCACTGGGCAGGCTGGTGGTGGTGGTGGTGTAATGGTATGGGGAATGTTTTCTTGGCACACTTTAGGCCCCTTAGTACCAGTTGGGCCTCGTTTAAATGCCACAGCCTACCTGAGCATTGTTTCTGACCAAGTCCATCCTTTTATGACCACCATGTACCCATCCTCTGATGGCTACTTCCAGCAGGATAATGCACCATATCACAAAGCTCCAATCATTTCAAATTGGTTTCTTGAACATGACAATGAGTTCACTGTACTAAAATGGCCCCCACAGTCACCAGATCTCAACCCAACAGAACATCTTTGGGATGTGGTGGAACGGGAGCTTCGTGCCCTGGATGTGCATCCCGCAAATCTCCATCAACTGCAAGATGCTATCCTATCAATATGGGCCAACATTTTTAAAGAATGCTTCCAGCACCTTGTTGAATCAACACCACGAAGAATTAAGGCAGTTCTGAAGGCGAAAGGGGATCAAACACGGTATTAGTATGGTGTTCCTAATAATCCTTTAGGTGAGTGTATAACACAATAAAGGAAAGGGAAAAAGCCAAAAAGCATAATATGAGCACTTAAAAAAAAAAATCCCTATACATTTATAATACTATAAATTACTTTGATATGAATTCCATGACGTTATGTACTATTTTCAATAATATTAACATTGTACTGACTACTAATATTGCTATTATCACTATTACTAACTCTCTCTCTTGCTGTTTATTTACATCTTTAATCCCTTTGGCAGGTTGTTGTTAAATTAACAAGTTCCAACACAATATATCAATAAGGTAAAACCCATAAGAAAAACACAATAAATCAATCAGAAATGAACTACATGACACTTGGTAGCCATAACTCAGTAATTTCGTGCGGCTTCTTCAGTTGTGTCTTTAACACTCACCCAGTCATTTATTTCCAGCCATGTGGATTTCTCTTTCATTCTCATTCTTTTCGCTGGTACTCAAAAATGGATTCTTTTTTCTTCTTTTCCTACCTGATTTCCTCCCACTGCTCCTTTCAAACTCCTTCAACCTCCATCTTCCCCTAACCTCCAGAGAGCCCGCTAAAGAGTTTAAAGCCCTGCAACGCCCTACTACGTCCTGCTTTCTACGCCCTGCTATGCCCTGCTTGCTACGACCTACGATGCCCTGCTATGCCCTGCTTTCTACGCCCTACTACGCCCCTGCTTGCTACGCCGTACTACGCCCTGCTATGCCCTTTTTGCTACGCCCTACTACGCCCTGCTATGCCCTGCTTTATACACCCTACTACGCCCCTGCTTGCTACGACCTACTATGCCCTGCTTGCTATGCCCTGAACTGCTACAACTATTATTTGTAGTCATAGTTGCATTGTCTTTGTTGTTAATATAATTACCACTGTTCATCATACCAACTGCTATAATTATTATGAATCATATTTCTCTATATTTGTATCAGTGTTTCTGTGTCCCAACCGGCGGCGGCAAATGGCCGCCCATCAAGAGCCTGGTTCTGTCCGAGGTTTCTGCCTAAAAGGAAGTTTTTCCTCGCCACTGTTGCACTAAATGCTTGTTTTTGGGGGAGTGGTTGGGTCTTTGTAAATTATAGAGTGTGGGCTAGACCTACTCTTTCTGTAAAGTGTCTTAAGATAACTCTTGTCATGATTGGATACTATAAATAAAATTGAATTGAATTGAAAGACACCCAGTAGCGCTATCTTTTTTTCCCAACCGCCCTACTGGGATGTGATTGGCTATTACTCATGATATCGACAGTTTGATGTCGGACACGGTTAGGGTTATGGCAAAGCCAAGGAACCTTTTTACCAAGAGGTCATGGTTAGGGTTAGAGCTAGCCCCCACACGGGGTGGGGGAAAAAACTAAGGATTATCTTATCTTATTTCATATGCCTGATTCTGTATGTACCTTGGATGTTAGCAGTTTGTCCACCAGAGGTCACACTCTGCACATTTTTTGGAATCGCAGAGGACAAGGTTTGAGACATAGGCCTACAATATGCCTGCATGTGGTAATGATTGCAATCTCAGCTTTCTTTTGTCCTTACTGACTGCGCTCAAACATGTCAAATGAAATGGAAATGGAAGTAGCCTCCACCCTTTTATAGCTAAGTAAACTAATACAAGCAAATGTGTTTGGATGTGGGTTTTAAGCCACATCACATAATAATGTTTTATAGTCACCTCAGCTGTTTGCAGTTGGTGCAAATAACACAGTCAGTTTCACTTGTGCTTTATTATTCCTGCTCGTTAGCTAAACAGATTGGTTCCCCAACGTCTTCACATATAAGCCTATTCTGGTTAATAAGACTATTTAGATCACCAGTCTGGATGCCTGAGCAGCGCTATCCCAGACAAAAAACCTCTGCTGCGCTTATTACAGACCTCTGCAGGTGTAATGTTGGACTGTGGTTCAGGCCATAGGCTTAGTTAGACCACAGGAGACACACGGAGCGGACTATAAATAACCACATAATTAAAGGCGCTGACAGGGAACTGACGTGGTTAGAACAGTTTCCCCCTTAGCCCCCTTTTGGTTCAAACAAGTCTCACTGCACTGCAACCCTAAAAACACTATTATATCCTTAGAACAGGGGTGTCAAACTCAGTTTCACTAAGGGCCACACTGGAAAATAAGAATCACATCAAGGGCCAGACATGTAAAGTTTATTGACATGCTTTTATTTAAACGAAAAAGTAAAATATTTTGGACTGTATAATTGCATGTCTCATATAACTTGGCGGAAACATTATTTGGGGTGGCAGTAGTTCAGTCAGTAGGGAGTTGGGTTGGGTTGGGAATCAAGTCCCCATACGGACCAAAGTATGGTGGTAGACTGGTAGCTGGAGAGGTCACCTGGGCACTGCCAAGGTGCTCTTGAGCAGTTAGCAGTTAGGGTGTCTGGGTTAGGGTGCTCAGTTAGCAGTTAGGGTGTCCGGGTTCGGGTAGATATTTAGAAATGATGTTCGGGTCAGTTAGAGTCAACCAAAACAGCAAAGTTGGGGACTGTGAAACCAAAACAACTAAAAGATGCTGAAAAAGTTATGTAGATCTAAGGGGAATGGCGGAGTCAGGTGATAATTCTCTGTAGGTTTGTCACTACCAGTGACTCTTCTTACATGACTCTGCTCTGCTAAATAGTCTTGGGAAGGAACTTGTTTTGGGGGAACATTTGCACCACATAAAATATGAAATGAAGTTAACTGTTCACACAATACAATGGGCCTAATTTTAAAATTAGCTGGATGCACGGTTAAACGTAATTTGCTCTTACCAGTGTATCGCCGTGTGTACTTTGTCCACAACAAACGTCCCAGTTAGAGAGGAAATGCTGGGAACATATTCTTTGTTAAATCTTTACATCATTCCCTTAAAGAACCAAGCAAGCAGTTTCGTCAAAAGTTGCAATTATTAGCTCTTGTCGAAGGGATTTTGATAGCAAAAAATGAAGGGGGCAAAGCTGCGCCAGGCTTATCCTGGCATAATTCGGTTGATCCAGATTCCAGACTAATATACAAATGATCATTTTAAGGAGGAAGTATTCTAGCCGTGTAGTCTACGTGATACGCAGGTATACACAGTATACCCACTAAGAAAACTCCAAGATTTCCATATACCCACTTAAAAATGCCCAATGAAACGCAACGACATACTTTCCATTATATTTTTGATACATTTTGAATTGTCATCTGTTTTTCTTCTTCACATAGGCTAAATAAAGGGATTTCCACCATAAATTGGTGATAAAAGTGTATCAGGAAATGACATATTTGATGCTCAAAATAACCCTGGGGGAGGACACCCAGACCCCCCACTATGATATGCCCCCCCCCTCCCCCAAAGGCAGATATCTGGCCCATATATATAGGCCAATATATTTATATACAGTACAGTATACCCACTACAATACATTAGACTAGACCACTGCTCCCCCCAAGAAACAAATCATTGCTGTCCTTGCAGCTACAAGGATAGTTGTGACCAGTGGTGGTGGAATGTAACTAAGTACATTTACACAAGTAATGTACTTAAGTACAAATTTGAGATATACTAATACTTTACTTGAGGCTTTTCTTTTCATGCTACTTTATACTTCTAGGCTACTTCATTAAATCTCAGAGGAAAATATTTTACTTTTTACTCCACTTCATTAATCTGACAGCTTTAGTTACCAGTTACTTTACAAATTAAGATTTTTTTTGCACACAAAATACATATAGTTTATAAAATATGTAATATATTAAAATACGTTTACTTTTAATACTTTAAGTAGGCTACATTTTCCTGATACTTACATATACTTACATATACAATACATTTTCAATGCAGGACTTTTACTTAACATAGTATTTTAGTTTTACAGTGTGGTATTAGTACTTTTACTAAATGATCTGAATACTTCTTCCACCACTGGTTGTGACTTATGTTGAACATCCTAAAGTAGGCAAAACTCTCCCCAGCAGTCATCCATTATCCTGACAGCAGGCAGAAGCCACGCCCCCTTTACAACGTCAGAGGAGGAGTAGTTCTAAATCCGTTTAAATGACTGAAGATAACTTACTTCTGTTCTCTGTTTGCGGGAGCACGGCTCTTTTCAGTGACAAAGACAGAAGCTATACCGGGACCGGTCGGTCAGAGATGGGATTGGCTGTCAGTGAGCTCTCGGCGTCCGTCCACAGCCACAGCCAGAAAGCTTTGTAAATGGGAAAAGAGAAGAGAAGGGGAGCTTAACACTACTCGGGTTTTCACCACACAGACAAACCGGCGCGTGGAGAATATACTGGAGCATCTGAGAAGTTCACGGCTCTTTCTGTAACATCTGACTTTCCTGTACTTGAGCTGAAGGCGAGAGAAGCTATCAGCCGCCGCTGTTTCATCAACTATTCACCCCCAACGAGCTCCCAGTTCACGGTTATAAGGTGAGTTGCAGCGCACCTTTAGCTACTTCCCACATATTAATAAACCGACTTGCTTCTTGTAGCCTCTTCCAGTTCTTATATCTTTGGAAAAGCACATCTTAGCCAACGTTACACATCGGTAACTGACGGCCTGACAACGAATCTGTACTTTCGGCTAACTAGAAAGACAAAAGGTAGCCTAGACAGTAGAAATGGTAACACTTTATAATAAAAGATTAAAAAACTTAAGTTAATGGTGGTTTTACTGTTAAACAATGACATGATAATGAATCCTGTAAGCTATAGCAGCTTATAATGCATGTATGTAGGGATGTAGCGGTATGAAAATTTAACCTCAAGGTTATAGTGACCAAAATTATCACGGTTTTCGGTATCATTGCAGTATTTTTAAAAGTGTGGTCAATATGTTCAGAAAGCACTGATACACAAGCTGAAATAGTTTCAAAAAGTAAGGACCAAATTTAATGTGACTTGATGCTTTATAAACCAGGTATTGTTAATCATTAACTATTTACTATAAACATAAGTTACAACTTGATAATAGCATCCAAATAATGTTTATAGATGGTTTATAAAGCAATTATTAACCATTGACACAGTATTAACAATTTATCTAAATGTATAAACTAATTATTTGATATTACACTAAACTGATAAAATAAATTATGAGTAAACATTATAAATCATTTCTTTGTTTGTTAACAGTAAAATAACTATTAACTAACTATCAATCCAATTTATTAATGATGGTTATTATATGTTACCAGTTACCAGCTTGTTAATTTTAAATATGAATAATGTTCGCTCCAGTGCATGCAGCCTGCTTTTTCAGCACTAAAAGGGCATCTTTATAATTTGACTGAGAACACAGGAACGCGTGCCCTTAGTGTTGATTAAAAAGAGTGTACCGTATTAATGAAACAGCATGTCTTTTTCAAGAGACGGAAACTGAACGTGCCTCAGTGCAGTGCCAGTCTGACCATCACTCTCTATTGTCGCGGAGGCTGCGGTGTCTCTGCTGCCTTCAGTTATGTCAACCCAGTCTCACGGCAGTTTGTGTGATGGTCATGTTATTTAATCTATTGATTCGTGTACACGGACACGTTTATCTTGTTTTTTTCGTGGTGGCCAGCACGTTATTTAAACTAATGTATTTCAATGGGAAGCATCTTTCGTGATCAGAGCATGACTACGGTAGTGAGTAGTATGAAATGCTGAAAATGCACGCAAGGAGGTTGGTTGGGGTGGTGGATGGGGCAAACAACACAGGACTTTCACCCCGGAGACCGGGGATCGTGTCTCGTTGTTGTCCCGCGTCCCCCAGAGACCGTGGCCTTCTCCCGCGTGTGATGTTTCCTTTCCCCGTTCTTCTTTTCCTAAATCCAACCTTGGTATAGATGCTTCCCATTACGTGCTGACCACCACGAAAAAAAACGAGATAAACGTGTCAGTGTACACAAATCAATAGATTAAAAATTACGTGACCATTTCACGAACTGCCGTGAGAACGTGTTGGTTATGTGCTATTAGTGGGGTTCGGACCATATGCTTTCATACCATTCTAGAAGTATTGCGATTCAATAGTATTGAGTATTGCGATTTTCTTTTCCTTTAACAAAAACAACAGTTGAACCATTGACTTAATTGTTTTCTAAAAAGAATGCACATCACAAGTCAGTCAGTCAACATTTATTTCATTTGTAAAGAAGTACATAGCCAGGGTTTTCTGCTTTCGGTCTGTTTAGCTGGAAACGGATATGATGTACAGTAGTCTAAAATATTTAGGTGAATCATTGGTAAAAAAATAAATAAATGCAAAAATATTGATTCTAGGGAAAATAATCGGTTTTATAAATTGTTGCAAAAACCCCCCGATAAATACAATTTTTGATATTTTTGATTCCCCCCCACTTGCACATCTGTGAAGGCACCATTAATGCTGAAAGGTACATTCAGATTTTGGAGCAACATATGCTGCCATCCAAGCAACGTCTTTTACGCTTATTGAGTGTTAAAAAGAAAGGTGATGTAACACAGTGGTAAACATGCCCCTGTCCCAGCTTTTTGTAATGTGTTGCAGGCATCAAATTCAAAATGAGTGAATATTTGCAAAAAACAAGTTTATCAGTTTGAACATTAAATATATTGTCTTTGCAGTGTAGTCAATTGAAAATAGGTTGGAAAGGATTTTCAAATCATTGTATTCTGTTTTTATTTACGTCTTAAGGCTCTGACACACCAACCCGACGGCCGACCGTCGGCAGAAAAGGCAGTCGGACTGATCATTCGGCTCCCGTCGGTCCAAAAAGTGCCTCGGAACACACCGAAGCGACGCCGACTTGAGAGTACGTTCTGCGCGTGCGCGAGACGTAATATGTCTCCATAACAGCAGGCGGCGCTAATCTGTATCGTCGCCCAAAAAATAAAAATGGAAATTACGAACGCGTCACGACCATAATGGCAGCTCGTTCGGAATACGGTCTCGTATTTTACAGAAATAGTTCACCGAAACGTGTTTCTGAAAACATTTTAAGAGAGAAATAGGCCATACAGTTGCTAAATCTGTTTTTTTGATCGACAAAGGCCAGTTTGAAAGATTTTCGTCAGATTTGGAGAGGCGTTAGTCACGCTCATCCCGCACGTCATTTCCAGTTAGCACTTCACCAATCAGATTGGCCATTGAGTCCGACTGCCCACTGGCCGATTCAACAAGTCAAATCGGCCCAAATTACAGCCGATGGCTCCTCCGACTGACGACGACACACCAAACAGACTCGAGTCACCGACCTCGCCAGATTGTCCGACGGCCGATAATCGGATTGGTGTGTCAGCGCCTTTACACAACGTCCCAACTTAATTGGAACTGAATATCCGTTTACAAAATCTCACACAAGTCGTGCAGTATAATTCAAGTTTATCCAGTCCTATGCTCAGTACTTCCCAAAAACGCATCCATTTTCGCTAAAACCTTACTAATTAAAATCGCTACATGTCATTTTGAGGGTGAAGTATTCCTTTAATACATGTAAAAAAAACTCATTGTCTGCTTCAACACACTGACCAGCCATCATCCTGGAAACGCAAACCCCTGCATGCCTAAAGAATCAGAGAATCTTTACTCAATGTGATAAATGATTAGATAGAGCATGCCAAAGGATGACTACACTACACTCCGACTAAAAAGTGCAGAGCGTCGCACAATGCCATGGCCTCATAACACCTCTAATCAAACAAGCTTGTGTCCAGAAATAGGCATGTTAATGGAAACAGATAGCATGCCATATGCCCTTACACCCATGTAGTACCCAGTCCAGGAGTACATTACAATACAATAGTTATTCCTGTGTGAGAGGCATTAATCTGTCAGTTGAATTCAGTTTGGGGAAAATGAGCCATTATTGGCTCTGTCAACCTGAAACTGCATGCAATTCATCGGTGTGTCCAGATTGCAGTAGAATTGTGTTTCATTAGCTCCTGTTTCATCATGTCATGTCAGTTTATTACCAGGGCAGAACACAAGTAGTTGCTTGTTCACTAGCCTTTGTTTTGGGTGGGGAGGGTTCAAGTGTCTTAATGAAGACCAAACAATGGGTTTCACGTCACGTTTCACGTCTCAAGCTGTCCTGTCTAATAAAGGCCAAAATGCCCAAAAAAAGAATCTTAAAAAAAAGAATATGTCAACTTTTTGGATATGTGTATCTCAGGGGAGTGGCAAAAAGCTTCAGTCAAGTCAGACAGTTTTCGTCAGCATCCCCAGTTTATACAGGAAGTCACATAAACATTTATTAGATCCTAACTGAATAAAATTGTATATATTAAAAGGTGCTCTAAGCGATGTTGGGTGACGGCACTTCTTGTTGACGTTCGAAGTATTTTCAAACAAAACAAAGCTAGCTCTCCCCTCCTCCTCCTCATCCCGTCCCCTCTCCCTCCCTTCCGTGCACTAACCCACCACCCCTAAATCCTTCTTGTCAGTTATTGGCTGGAACACTGTTTGTGTATGTTCCGTGGTGCAGGTTAGCCAGTTTGTTTTTGTTGCCGTTTGTGGAGCCTGGGCTGTCTACAGAGACCGCGTTTTTTCACAGTGTGTTCAGGGGACAGGCAGCTAGCGGATAGTGAGGAGATGTTTGCTGTATGTGACAAAAAAAGTTGTAGCCTAAAAAACGCGTGACATCGAAAATGTTGGCTCTATACACGCTAAAAGTATTGCTTTTTTGAATGGAGTCTGGTGGGTTTAGCGCTACCGACTTCAGAGCTGTTTCTGATTAAACAGAAAGGTCTCAAAGAGGTTTTAAAGGTCTATCTCTGAAGTGATCCTTTCCGTAATGTTGTCAGCCACTTAGAATATTAATCTGAGCCTGTCAGTGGTAAAACGAGCACTTTTGTGAAGGTAAATACAAGCTGGACAATTGCCCTATTAACTGCAGCGATCTCGTTTAATACTGGACCAATGTCAGATATTGTTGTTCCCATCAGTCACTTAGACACAAAAACATAAGGAAATAGGGTTGAAAAAAATGGTAATTACCCTTTTAAGGCCTTCATCAGGGCAAGTACAAAATGGTCGCCTTTAAGCTGTCTCTTATAGCTCATTGGCAAGTGATCACATGGTCAATATGCATAGGTAAAAAGTCACACGCTTGGTGTCAACAGGTAAAGTCACATGACAGACCATGTTCTGCAGTGGAAATGTCATCAATAGTCCATCAAAATATAAGGAAAAAAAGCAACAAACCTACATACGAAACAACTTTAAACCTAAACATTATCCGTGCACAGTATTTAATTTGTGTCTGTCTTGTTCAGCTCAGTTGTCCATGTTTTAGCTATGTTTAGTATTTAGTCTATTTCTGGGTATGTCTTGATTGATTAAAAGCAACAAAAACCCAGAGTCAAATTCCTTGAATGTGTGCAAACATACTTGGCCATTAAAGCTAATTCTGATTCGCTGAAATATCATTATCACTGCTTCCACTCCCTGAGATTGATGACAAATCAAGGCTTTGCATTGCAGAAGATGATTAAAGGCAGGATTTGCATTTTAATTGGATAAGAATTGTATCAGAGAGCCATTTGGCAGATGTCTTGAAACGTCTTGAGTTAACACAGGTATTTGCATGATGATTACATTGGCTGCTCCTCTGCAATTAGTTTCACACGTGTCCAAGAATATTTTACTTGTACTAAGATTAAGGAAATGTTTGAGGTTTCACTGTTAGCGTACATGTTGTGTTTAGGATTTAAGGATTCATTAATCCACGGCCTCTTATCCTCTTTGGCTGAACCTTGACTGCTTTATCTTCCCCTTAAAGGGAAAATTCACCAACTTTAATGGGGATGTTCAATCAGTACTGATGGTATATGTGGTCTATTGAAGAAATAAATTCCCCAGTGTTTGCTATATTAAGCTTAAGGTTGTTGGACTCTGTGGACTCTCTTAAAAGGCAGCTTAAAACACCATATTATATAGCATTTTCAGGTTATGAAAAAAAGGAGAAATTAACAACATTGGCAGCCAAGATTTCATACTTTCTTGCCGTTAGCATGCAGCTACTATAGTTAGCAGTGGAGAGTTGTAGAATATAGCAGCACTTTCTACTGTCAAAAATCACAGGTAAAGGTTTTTAAACCAAATACTACCCAACCGGATATGTTTCAGCAATAATGTGACCTGAAATTGGGGAGAATTTAACAACATTGGCAGCCAAGATTTCATACTTTCTTGCCGTTAGCATGCATCTAACATTACTATAGTTAGCAGTGGACAGTAATAGAATATAGCAGCACTTTCTACCATCAAAAATCGTAGATAAAGGCTTTTGAACCAAAAACTACACAACTGGACCTGTTCCAGCAGTAATGTGACCCGAAAATGGGGAGAAATGAACATTTTAACAACTTCTCTGGCGTTAGCATGTAGCTACAGTACTTGAATCCGACCTGAGGCCCTTTGCTGCATGTCATCCCCCCTCTCTCTCCCCAATTTCCTGTCTCTCTTTAGCTGTTCTAAATATAGGAAAAAGCCCTAAAAATATCTTTTAAAAAAACATCTTTTTTTCACACCATATCCTTCGTTCAGAGGTTGAAAATGGCTAAAATTTCCCTTTAACACTTCATTAGATGTGTCTAAGCATGGGACACCCAGACTGCTTCTAGCAACCAGCTGCAAGTGAATGACAAAAGGAGAGACAACCTGCAAGGTAAAATATGTTTTCACATTGGTGGATGAGCTGTTCCATCTAAAATTGCTCTCACTTTATTTCACTGGGCTGGAAGCTGTTGTATTATGCAGACTCTGCCTGCTAATTGATTTCATGGCTCGTGATGTGCCGCCCAAAGGAATCTGGCACTGAAGACAGGAAATAGATAGGGGGGAAAAAACAAGTCCATTGAGGGTGACCTAAGACATCCTGTGTTCTCAGTATAAATCTAGTTGAACAACGATGATGTAGTGATTTGCTCTTGATTGTAACAGTGCTCTGAATATGCTAGTATTCTGATGTCACAGCTCTGGCTTGACTGAGCTGAAGCGATGACGTTCAACTAGCTTCTGTAACTCCATGCATCTCTCAGTAATTATCTCTATTTATAATATTCACAAAAAACTTGCCCAACTTTTAAGCTGTGCTTTCTGCTGTCTAACAACTTCTACACCGTTTAGTCCTCTCTGTCCTGCATTTATTCCACACGTCTGAGCTATTCGTGGCCTCTCGACTCGCTCATGGACTCGCCTTTTCAGCCCGCATTCGTTAAAGGCCGCTAAAGACAGAAAAATTAGATCCAGACATATGTAAACCACATGGCATACTGTTGAGCTATGTTCCATGGACATATTTTTTAGTTATTTATGTTATTATTTACGCAAAATGAATTAGTTAATGGGATTTTGAATGAATTGTATATTCAGTAACAAACTAGTCATTGAACTATTTTCAGCCTATTGAAAAAAAATGACTACATAACAAGATCATTTAGAAAGAAATAACTAGTTAATCACAATAAAAAAAGAGAACAAGTCTTACACTGTAAGTAAAGATATCATACTGGTAGTCTCACATTATTGCACAGGTTTATTTGAAGTTCGGCTTTTTCTCCATTCATTGGTGGACATTTGTGTCCTTTATGGTCTTCAATTTTGCCAAAATTCATTGCGTGCTGCTCAAACGTTCATGATGTGTTCACATAGTCCTTGTCAGCTCATTTAATTGGAACAGTCTCATGTGTGCAAAATGGATTTCTATTTACTGAAGTGGACGTCCTGGTCATGATTGGGTTTTTGGGATATCCTGGTTATGCGTTTGTGCATGTAAACATCATACCCTGGTCCTAAAATCATAGACAAGCCTTTATCCTGGTTTTTAAAAGCCAAATATGCTGGCTGGAGTACTCTAATAAAAAAAAATAAAAAACAGGATGCTAGTATATAGTATAATAGCTAGTCAGGAAAACAAGAAATATGATGATAAATGGATTCTTTTTAAATCCACATTGCTGAAATAAAGTCAAAGTGAAAGTCTGACCCCAGTATGGCAGAGGGTCAATATTACTGTTGCTCCTGTCTTCCATTACTGCTGAGCATATGACAAAGGCAAATCATGTTCAGCAGTAAATTCTCTAGCAAGTGAACTACACTGGGATCAACCTTAACGGCTGAGGTAACTCTGCCGGTACAGAAATGACAGAAAGTGGTTGAGATGTCAAATCAAACACGACCCTAAATGTATACACCATACATTCCCAATTTGGACACTGATGCACCGGAGACACTTTTATTCAGCCACTGAGGAAAATGTGGAAACCACTATAAGTAACCTGGATGCCATATACAGGAATATAGAAAGCCAGATTTTTTTCTGTTTAAGGAAATCAGGAATATACGTTTTTAAGAGCAGGGTTTCCGCAGGGTCTTAAAAAGTATTGTGATCTAGGCCTAGGTCTTAAATAATTTCAAACAGGTCTTAATTTTCCTACGTCCATGCAACGCTATTTCTAATGCTCATTGAAATGTTTGTCTTTTATTCTGTGGTTTGGTAGTTCTTCCTTTCGCTAGTCCAACTATAATTCGCTGTACAGATCATTATTACTCTGTGTCACTTTTATACAATTTTAATAATTTGATTTACTTTGCAAGTACTTTTGTGACTATGCATTTCATTGTGTTTTTATGTTGTGATATACATCTTAAATCTCATTCATAAAGGTCTTAAAAAGGTTTTGAATGTGACCTGTTGAAACCTGCGGAAACCCTTTTTAAGAGTGAAAAGCCTCTACAACTGAAGAATGTAATGCTATTTTGGGAACACCAGGATTCAAGTGGTTTAATTTGGAAGTTACATTTGTGAATTAGTTCCCTTTTCAATTCATTGAATAAGCGTGCATACTATTATGAAGGATTGGCCCTGGTGCATGAGGATGTTTGTGGTTTTAATGCTGCCCTAACATGGTGTTCCTGTGGCTGATTAGAGCCAGGTGTCTTCTCTAGAAAATGAGGGTATTGAGGGCAGCCTGCTTCACTGCAGAGGACCAGCTGCTGCAATCTCAAATAATCTTGTGGGAAGGCTAGTCGTAAAGCTAAACATGCCCTTGCTGAAATTAGACGCTCTGGAGGACAAATTGTGCTGCTGTTGCTCATTTGGAAAATGAAATCTAGCCCTGCAATTATTTTATGTTGTTGTTGGCGCTAATTATAAATCACGGAAGCGGCTGAAGAGGCAGTGTTGCTGACTCATTGCTGAGCAGCACACACGGCTGTGGTTGTACTCAGTGTGATTCAAAAGCAATATTATTCCCAGCTGTGCATGAAATCAGTTCAGTTTTGTAATGGAAAAGTGAAGAAAGGAGAAATACAGTAAATGTTGCCGGATGGCATATGTGGAACACTCTTTCCACCAACAGCTATAGCAACTTTGCTTATAACCATTTCATTTTGAAACTGTTTCACAATAACTTTGGTTTCTGTTTCCATGACGTTTGAAAGAGATAAGGAAGACATTAGCAGCTGAATCAAATGAACTACATTTCCAAAAAGGGTAGGCTTCTGCATTCTGTCATAGAGCAGCCATGCTGCACAGCTTCAAAGAGCCTCCTCCTTATTAAGATATATTATCAAGTTAAAATAAGAGGTATTTGCAGGCCCAAAAAATAGTGTTTGGTTTTGTGTGTGTGTGTGTGTGTGTGTGTGTGTGTGTGTGTGTGTGTGTGTGTGTGTGTGTGTGTATCATTCCCATACCCCCCCAGGTAAATGGCCCCAAGCTTTTTACCAGGAAATTAAATTAGTTACTAGGAAACTAAGAACAATTTTCACATCTGTGGACAATAAAGTTTTTCGTATTCGTAAATTTCGAAACCAATCCATTAGATCTCGTGCCAACGGCCGAATTTGGGAAAACAGGGCTGTGGTCCTGTCTACATTCTCAGCACAGTAAAGGATAGCAGAGACATTATACTTCAGAAAAACATACGGACTACCTAACGTTAGACTTTTTTCAAAAGTCGGCTCGTTAGCAAAGAGCCTGGCGTTGGCGGGAAATATTAATAACCTTAACGTTACAAGCAAAGAGGAGGACAGTAACCGTGCAGCTACTAACTTACTAGTTCAGCTGTCCCACCTCGACGACTTTAACCAGACCAGCATCATCCAGGACCTGAGCAACATCATGACACAGCAGAGAGCCACAGCCCTGCGACAGCCATCTGTTCATCTGCCCCACCTCCGTCTCCACTTCAGCCCATAGATGTGTTATCGTCAGCCCGACACCAAACTAGGCAGAGACCCGGTGGTAACGTTACGGTACCAGTTTAGCAGCCCCACAATTTATCTATTACTGTTTACCTAAGTAACGTGAGAGTTTGATATGTGGTGGTTGTATCACTCTAGTCTATAGCCACGATGTTCCACTTCTGGGATTGCTCTCGTTCTGCTGGAAAAACCTTTGAAAGTACACATTCCATTCCACCAAAACAAGTTCCTTCCCGAGGCTATTTTACAGCGGCTAATGTTGCAGACCGATATTCATACATTCAAGAATAAGGATGACTGTGGATAGAGACATTCATTTCAGAAAAGTAAGCAATTTGGAGCTGCTCAATCAAGGACCCACTATATTTAACTATTTCCATTGACTATTTCCACTGTCCTGACTCAACTGTTTGCCTTATCTTCTGTACCTCTTGCCCTGTCTTCAGGTTGCTATGGTGAACAGCAGGGTGGAGGCGCCCACAGTGGCAGTGATGGGCGGTGGCGGTGGGACAGGGGGCAGGTTGTGCGCAGGATGTGGAGGTCGTATCGCAGACCGCTTCCTGCTCTTCTCCATGGAGCGGTACTGGCACACGCGATGCCTCAAGTGCTCCTGCTGCCACGCTCAGCTGGGCGAGTACAGTAGCACCTGCTACAGCAAAGGAGGCATGATCCTCTGCAAGAACGACTACATCAGGTGAGCCCTGGTGATCTTTGTAGACAGTGGTCTATAAAATGTCAGAACATAGTGGAAAACGTCCATCACAAAAAGTCCAAGGTGATGTCTTCAACAGTCCAAAACACAAATATATTCAGTTTACTGTCACATAATACAAAGAAAAGCTGCCTATCCGTACAATTGAGAAGCTGGAACTAGGTAATGTTAAAATACCATACATTATGAATCAATTATCCAAATAGTTGATGATTAATTTTCTGTCAATTGACTAACTGAATAATGACTGATTGTTTCAGCATTACAGCGTTGCGTGTCTGAACTAAGTGTAGTAACCCGTGAATCTGTTTTCAGAATTTCGAAAGTGAGAAAAATGCATACATGCATGATAAATTGGGCCCTATCTTGCACCCGGCGCAGCGCAGCACAAAGCTCAACGCGAGTGTCTTTTCTAGTTTAAGACCGACCCAGTTGTCAGTTTCCCATCCAGCGCCTGTGTTGTGTAAATAGCAAATGCACCTGCGCCCATCTGTGCGCCCATGGGCGTGCTGGTCTTACAGGGAGGTGTGTTCAGGTGCATTCTTGGCGTATTGCTATCTTGAGGCAGCGGGAAGTGATCGCGCCATTGACCAACAATAACCTGGTCTAAAGTCAATAGCGCAGCATTTCATTGTTATTTTAACAGAAAATTAGTAAAATGTGCCTAGGCTAATGCACAGCGCACGCACACTATGCTTGTTACACACACACAGGGAAGCGCAGCAGCACACAAACGTAAAAGATTACAAATAAAAATATTACGGTGCAAATCCGCCATCATAATAGCAATGCGCCAAGGTCCAAACGCGCCTGGCTTTTAAAGGGAATGGGAGCTGATTGGTTTATTGCATGTTACACCCAAAACACACCTATGAATTAATGAAGACACTAAGTACAACCCTTTTGAACTGGCACACGGACCTTTTTTTTCCACCAAACTAGCAAAAGTGGATTTGGACTTGGCTTCATGGCGTGCGCTTAGATCGTTAAAATAGAGCCCTAAGTCTAATAGTTTGAAGTAGGAAGGTTTGAAAAGTGAAGCCAATGCGGAAGTGTCTTAAACCTGCATTCTATCTAATTCCCAGTAGGGGGCGACTCCACTGGAGTCTGTTTCTATAGAAGTTTATGAAAAAACAAATGTCCTCCCTCTCTCTCTCCCCTTTCCTGTCTTCAAACTATCCAATCAATTAAAGGCCACAAAAGCCTAAACAATAAGCTTAAAAAAAGAAGTTGCGTTTGTTGCATGCAAATTAGTTTGCTTACGTCTGTCAAATTGTTGATGAAATGATAACCTGCAGCTTCACCAAGCCTTGAGAGGCAAAGGTAGTGCTGCTAAAACGGAGAAGGGAAGACCGAAGTAGCGCCATAGCATGAGCACAATGGACACTAGATCTGTCAATCTTCCTCTATAATACCATTCGAATGCCATTTGATTTTTTTTTTTTTATATTTGAATAATACTCAAATATTTAATGCTCAATTGCAGCCTGTTAAATAATATGTACTACATTTCAATGCAACTATATACTATATATAGAATCGAAGCAGCTCTGTTGTAAATGCTAACGGTGCTCGGTTAGCACAGTAACATCATGTTAGAAAGTACAGCCGAAACGATTTGTCATAAACTAGGTAAGTAACAAACTTACGTTAGTTGTTTGTCACGTTACTGAGAATACAGCTGTTAGAAGGTAATATATGAAGTCGAAGCTAACTCTGACAGCTGGAGGGCAGCTAACATTAACTTTAGCTTTCTCCATGAAGCTCCCAGCTACGCTAACGTTACTATACCTCGCGACGCAGTTAGAGAACTAGTAGAACGAGCTAACTAATGTTAACATAAGCACTTTGTCTCGGTGGATGTCGATTTTAAAGTCATGTTAAAACTATTTCCCATCCTTTGTTACGATTTCCAGCCGCAGTCTGTCACTCCCCCTTGTACTAAGTTAACTCGGTACGTAACGTTAGCTCCGTAATGTTGTACTAACGTACGGTACGTAACGTTAGCTTAGACCTCACAATGCTAAGTTATTGTTCATAAGATGTGACATGAGTGACACATGCGGGTAGGCCAAGGCGAGAAGATGGAGATTAGCTAACGTTTGCCAACATAATTTATATAAAAAAGTCACATTCAAATAGTAATTTCAGCATTCGAATAGTATTTATTTTTTTACTATTCGAATTATATTCGAATTTCGGTATTTGTTCCAACAGCCCTAATGGACACACACTGCAGGATATATACAGTATGCAGCCAATCAGAATTCTGGAAACACGCTCGTTCTCAAAAACAAAGAACCCTGTTTAGCCTTTCCTTTACTGCTTTACCACATCAGAAATGTCTCTGCAGCACTATTTCATTTTGCCTACTAAGTGAAGTTGAATAAGTGACATTTGTTGTCTGTGACAGAGATAAACACAGCAGGGGAGGGAGGGAACCAACCAATTACAGTTAGTCATCATAAGAGAATGGTTCTGAAATTAAAAGCAAATGATGAAGGTCAGGGTAAAAATGCTATAGTAAACATGATAATGGTAAACATTAGGGTTGCAACTAACACTTATTTCCATTAATCTGTTGATATTAGGTTACACTTTACTTGAAGGTATCTACATAAGAGTGACATGACACTGTCATGAACGCGTCATGAACATTATAAACAAGTCATAAACGTTTATGACATAACGCTTCTTTTAGTAAGTGTCATTCAGTTTTTGTCATGACAAATTACGGTTATGGTTAGGGTTAGTGTCATGTGTTCATGACAGTGTCATGTCACTCTTATGTAGATATCTTCAAGGAAAGTGTTACTGATTAATCGATTAGTTGTTTGGTCTGTGAAATGACGATCAGTGTTTCCCAAAGCCCAAGATGACGTCCTCAAATGTCTTGGTTTGTCCACAACTCAAAGATATTCAGTTTACTGTCACAGAGGAGAGGAGAAACAAAAAAATATTCACATTTAAGAAGCTCGAATCGGAGAATGTTTACTTTTATTTTCATGAAAAATGACTCAAACCGATTAATCGATAATCAAAATAAAGTAGTTGCCGATTAATTTAATAGTTGAAAACGAATAACTAAACTAATGTGTGCAGCTCTAGTAAACATATGTGTGCGAGCTTGTGCCTGTGTTTTGCTCTTTGTAGACAGTGTGGCAGTTAGTGTCTATATAGTCTCGCATTGCCAGACCTTCCTCCACAGCACTGGGGAGGAGGGTCTGGCGAGACCGCACAACATTCCGGGATGGGAGAAAGCATGCTCTGGTTTATTTGGCATTTCTTTAAACCAATCACAATTGTCTTGGGCGGTGCTTAGCGCCGAGCAGAGCCCCGGTGCCTCTGCAAAATAGCCTCAGGAAGGAACTTGTTTTGGTGGAACGTGTACGTTCAAAGGTTGTTTTAGTCGTGCAACAGAAAACTCAGATTGGACAGATAGTCTAGCTAGCTGTCTGGATTTACCCTGCAGAGATCTGAGAAGAAGTTAACTATAGTCCTCATGAATCCACCAGAGTTTAAAATTACATCACAAAGAAAGCAGACATCCGAATAGAGTAACACCTGGTGGAATTTCCGGCAGAACGAGAGCAACCCAAGAAGTGGAACGTCAAGGATATAGACTAGTGTCTATGAGGCAGATTGGTGTAACACAGATGGGGATTGTGTGGGTGCCCACATCTCCGGGGCAACTGCTGGGCTGGATGTTTGAAAACTGCAGCTCAGGCCTGCTGAGACACAGCAGACTTTGTATATCAGGCCAGTAAAAATACAGTGGCTTTTTTGGGCCTCTCTCATGAAATAAATAAAGTTCTTACTGTTCTTACTACACCAAGATTTGCAAAAAGATACACTGTACAACAGTTCTTGCAGTTCCAGTTCCACATTTGGTCCACAGTAAAATGGGTCAGTAATACAGCTGTTTATTCAGGTGCATATCAAAATGCTCTTGGTTGATATTCATGTGGTATTAGGGTGGCGTTACTCCAAATTAGAAGTTGGGAGTTGCTGTGGTTTGTGACTACCCCAAGATTGAGCTTCTTAAAATTCATCTAAAAAGGTACAGGGCCGTCTTACATGGCAAAAAATCTGGCTCTGAAGGGCCCCATGGGAATTCTTCGCAAACTCAAGAAGTGGTTATGTCCCAAATGTCTACTGGATGTGGGCTGCGATACTTATGGGTTCCATCATTGCTGCCAGAGATGATCAGCTGCCAGTCTGGCCAGTGTGCCAACCAGTCTGTTCTTCAGCAGACACATTTCCGATATTTTTAGAGTTGTTTTCTGGATTGGTTTTCTGATGTGTTTTACAAGCATTGAATACACATACAGCTATGGCTGCAGCTATCGATTCTATTAGTAATCGAGTATTCTACAGATTATTCCATCGATTAATCGAGTAATTAGATAAGAAATACTTTTGCTTTATAGTAAACAGCAATAGTAAATATACTGTATTTACTATTGCTGTTTACAAAAAAAGGGAAACCTGTCTTTTGTACATAACCACTTTTTTAGAAAAAGTAACATTTTGTATTGCCAAATTGCATACAATAACAGGGATCAATGCTAATATTTTTAAGCACAGCCGCATTAAGCCACCAAGACCCTTAAAAAAAAAAAAGGGACTTTTTCACCCACTTTCCCTTCTTGCCTCTGGCTTTTTGCACTTGATATGCAAAAGAGCTGTTCACTAACCCGAGGGTAAATGTGACGGTACAAAGCTTACAGCAGGTCCATTCAACGATACTGCTCCGGGGGCCACATTTTCAGAAGCCTAATACTGAGTGAGGAGAAAGAATAAAGAATGCAGACCTCACCGGCATGGTCCGATGATGTCATTCACGTGCATATTAAGTAGCCATGAGGTTGACCGCTCCAGGGGGGGGAGGGGCTGGTTTGTCTCCGGCAGCAGCTAAGTTTCCAAAGATTGGTAGCACACTCATAAACAGACTACAAACCGACAGCTTTCGTTTTAAACTGTTTGTAAAACATCGCTATTTGCAGAGTTGCATGCTGTAGTTGTGTAAAACAGCGCGGTAGACGAGAGCAACAGACGTTTATGTTACCTTGTGTCGGGTTCGTTCCGTGGAATGGATGAGTTGACTGGATGTTTTCTACAGAGAAGATGTAGCAGCATGTTTGCAGCTTTAAAGCGTAACTCTCGCCAAAATGCAACCTAGTGTCTTTTTGTGACTGTACCCGAGTCAAACTTTCGTTTAAAAGCATATTTAGGACGGAATCGCCACTTTTAAGATTTACCGTATTTTCGTTGTTTGGTCAAATGGCCTTTTGAATGGGAGTGCTAGGGGCACTTTTATGCTAGCCTCAAAATAGCTATTTTTAAAACACTAAGAAGGCTCGACACAACATGAGACTTTGCTCCAAGTATCACCAGGGGCTCTACACCTTAACCAAAGCATTGATAACATTGTTTGTGTACCCAGAGTTTACTAAAAAAGGTTTTGAACAACACTTGTTGTTTCCGGCTGCAGCCATTTTATCAGTCAAAAACAATCGATTTCCGAATGCAACGTAACAGGGAGGAGAGTAAAGAAAGAAAGCTCCTAAAGCTTAGTTCCAAATAAATGCACGGATTATTTCTTGTTTTGTCGTTATTGAAAAACAATATTGACCTCGTAGTTGAAAAAGGAGCCTCATATGGAGTCCGTTCATTCGCATTCGGATATCGACTCCTTTTGACTGCCGAGGTGGTAGCGGCCGGAAACAACAAGACCTACGGTGAGTTGTTAAAACCTCTCTTTTTAGTAAACTCTGGGTACACAAACAATGTTATCAATGCTTTGGTTAAGGTGTAGAGCCCCTGGTGATACTTGGAGCAAAGTCTCATGTTGTGTCGAGCCTTCTTAGTGTTTTAAAAATAGCTATTTTGAGGCTAGCATAAAAGTGCCCCTAGCACTCCCATTCAAAAGGCCATTTGACCGAAAAACGAAAATACGGTAAATCTTAAAAGTGACGCTTCCGTCCTAAATATGCTTTTAAACGAAAGTTTGACTCGGGTACAGTCACAAAAAGACCCTAGGTTGCATTTTGGCGAGAGTTACGCTTTAAATGATCCCAAACTTTGTGTCGTTTTCTCTCGCCTGTCTCTTCTCTTAGACCCTCACTATTTTCGCTGTCTTCCTTCATTTGTAATCTGCGCCATCAGTCTTGTGTCCACAGAAGCATCAGCCCGTTGTGCGCTAGTAATACTCATCCGTGCGGAAACACAGTGAGCTGTACAACTTAAGTTACATTGATTAAACGAAGCTTCGAGGCAAAGAATTTTGCATCGAGGATTTATGGTAATCAAGTTACTCGAGGAATCGTTTCAGCCCTACATACAGCAAATTTTTGACCAGTATAGTTACAGAAACTGTGACTGTACTTACCTTCTTGTCCGTGAAGCAGAAGAAGCAATGCTACCGTTTTGTTTCTGCAAGTATACACTAGAGATTTGCCGGTATACTGGTTTTACTATATACTGTGCTGAAACATACTGATGGTAGTAATACTGCCAACAATTTCTAATACTGTTATAACTAGGGATGTCCCGATCACGATCACAGTATCGGACCCGATTTTGGCATTTTTTGATAACTGATCAGGGTTCGGCATTCACCCTGTTTACCTTACTCCGATCACGTACATCAGCTTGTAGTAATCGCTGCCTTTAATCACACACGCCCAGCGCCACAAACGCACCGCCAGACTGCCTGGATGCCGGCACTTTCAAACCAAGATGGGCGCGGCCTCTCACCAGAGTCTGTCCACATAATGTCCCGTAGCTTACCAGCCCTTGGCAACAAGTAAAAAAGTCCGTCTTTTTTAGTCACCCGTTTTTTACAGAAACGCATTACTCCAATTGACTTTTAAGCGCAAGATGCATCACTAAATGTAGTTTTCGTTGTCCAGCAGGGAACTTGAGAGATTCTTCGGTTGGGGGTTTGCTGGGATCCTAAAACGAACTGTTTTGGTGTTGAGAGAAAAGACTCATTTGCTGCAGCAAGTTAAATGTATTATGCTTAAGACATATTTTAGTTGCTTTGTTTACTTATTTAAGTTTGTGAACAAAAAACGGTGTGGGACTCGGTATCGGCAGATATTACATTTTTTAAAGATCAGATCAGGTGTCAAAAAAGCTGATCGGGACAGTTATAACCATGAATACTACTGTTTTCAGAGAGCACCAGGAACACAACACAGTGCTCCTGCCACCATTAGCAGTTTTATTGTTATAACCTACAACTGAGGGCCTTTCTACTGGTCAAACAGAGGCAGAACAGCCACAGCAGGTCATTGCATGCTTTGGCAATAGCCTGCTGTGCTGAATTTGCTTGTCAACCCACTTAAACAAGGCCAGTTTGCAGTTGCTAAATTGGAACCGTAATTAAGAGAAGAGCATGAATTTTAAATAACTGACAAAGAGGCTGTTTCAAGATTGCGCACATCTTCCTCAAATGTCACTACTAGACTTCATCTTGAGTTGGATGAGTACAGCGGTGGAGTGGGACCAAAAAATCTACCGGTAAATTTCGTAGACCAGCGGCCCTCGGGGGGTGAATGAACAACACACAGCACAGCAACACGATCCCTTTTTTTTCCTTATGAGTCTGACCATCTCAGCGCCACCTTTTCCCTTTTCTTTTTTGGCTTTCCATCATTAGACTCACACACTGTCTGTTAACGTTACCGATAGACTTCCAAACGTGACGAAGACAAAAAGAGGTGTTCGATGGCTTTACGTCATAGGCCGACCAGGGCTATGCCATTTGGGGAGGGGCCGCTCACTGACCCCCCTATATTTCTGATAATCCTAGACATGGTTGTGACCGTTAGTGCTTTCTGATTAGCCTGTGTTTGAATTGAAATAAGAGGCTGCTGCGGCCCGCCGTACGGGTTGAGCAGAGGCTGCACAGTTTGACCAGCGGGCAGCGGCCGGGCAGCGGATGGTGTTGCTAAGAACTTGCAATGTATAACTATTATTAGACCGGCCCTTGCGGCCTCGAAACACTACTGGCCCACCGGGAATAGTCCCAACTCTCCCGATTGCCACTACGCCTCTGGATAAGTAGATTCTCTTATGAATAAGCTGTTTTAATTGCTGAATAGCATATTAAAAGCAATATTTGCATAGAAGAGTAGTATGCATTTCTAGATAGTATGAATTGCTTTCTAAGTTTACCCGTAGATTGACTATAAATTATTTGTTTGTTTATTTGGAGTAGCAATTTCTACTTCTGTACTGTTACTCAGTACTCAGGACATTTGGCATTCATTTGTTTAGTTCTGTGGCAGCGATACAAATAAAAAGCTCATAAACGTGTATAAGAAGGCTTATAGTGAAAGCTGGACCTGCTAATTGTAATAATAAAAAGAAACCTCGGTAGCCTGCACGGCTGCCTCCTGGCAAAATGCAGCGCTCTCAAAGTCTCTGACATGATGAATACACATTACACATTTGCATTTTGTTTGGTTAACTAAGGATGCAGCACGTGCTGCTCATTTTATCAGACTGATCGCTGGCCCTGCGGAGCTGTCAGGTCCAATCAATTAAATGTTGCACGAGACCCGTAAAGCTGGTAGGACCACCCAACCCTGAGCTGAGAAGGACTAGAAAGTGCCGACCTAAGGCCTGGTCCAGGTCAGGTACTTAGATTCTTGCCCGTCATGGCAGCGAAGCAGGATGAGATGTAACTGAGCCGTGTG
Source organism: Sander vitreus (assembly GCF_031162955.1). Classification (NCBI taxonomy): domain Eukaryota; kingdom Metazoa; phylum Chordata; class Actinopteri; order Perciformes; family Percidae; genus Sander; species Sander vitreus. The sequence continues at coordinate 28,297,681 of NC_135870.1, read as the reverse complement.
TGTGTGTGTGTGTGTGTGTGTGTGTGTGAGTGTGAGTGTGTAGTGGGATAATTAAGGAGAACATGAATCCTCTCAGGAGTGCTCATTAAATGACTGTTTGGATTAAGATAAAAAAAATTCATTACTCTGTGCAGTCATTGAAAGAGAGACACAGAACACCCACACTGGTCAAGTAAGTGTCACAAGGCATCAGTTTCAAAAGAGGATGTAATGATGACAGAGGCTGCCCAGTAAAACTTCAACCTACTGCAGTTCAGAGGGAGACATGCTTCCAGCCTCTGATAGATGAGGACTAGTCTCGCATTGCCAGACCTTCCTCCACAGCGCTGCGGAGGAGCGTCTGGCTAGTCCACACAGCATTACGGGATGGGAGAAGAACTTGCTCTGGATTACTGGCATTTCTTCAACCAATCACAATCGTCTTCGGCGCCGGACGGAGTAACAGCACCTCTGCAAAATAGCCTCGGGAAGGAACTTGTTTTGGTGGAACTTGTACGTTCAAAAGTAGTTTTAGTCGTGCAACAGAAAACTCAGATTGGACAGATAGTCTAGCTAGCTGTCTGGATTTACCCTGCAGAGATCTGAGGAGCAGTTAACCATAGTCCTCACAAATCCACCGGAGTTTAGAACGCCAACACAGACAAAGAGGAAGGTGACGGACATCCGGCCGAAAATTAGGGACATCCGATGTAACCTCCTGCGACACCGGAGCAATCCCGTAAATGAAACGTCATCGATATAGACTAGATAATGACTGGCTGCTGCTGTGCGCTGCTACGACCAAAGAACACAGATGTGACTTCCTCTGTTTCCTCTGTTGTTAGTAGTGCAGTGGCCGTTTGGAGCGCGTGCCTGTTCTGAACTGATTGCTTGGTTTCCGGTATTTTCTTTCCCACAACTTTATTGATTTGTAAATTCTCACAAACAAAATGTGACAGGAAATACAGTTAGAAAACGGTTGGTTCCCAGTATTGCTGCTTGCAGCGTTGTCGGGTGGCACCCCCGGCAGGCGTTCTCGAGAGCCACTCATCCCAAGGCAAATGGCAAATGTACTGGCCCCCTACATGACGCTAAGGGTGTGACATCTTTTGCGCATGAGGGATCGTTTGAAAGACACACACACACACACACACAGAGGTTCTCGATTTATATATTTATATGTGCTCTTATGTTCAGAGCTGGTATTTAAAGCTGCAGGAATTTTCATCTCGAATTGTCTGTTTTTTACAATATGCATATACTGTAGATACTTAATATGTGATGAAGAGTTTAACATCACCAAAGCTTATTTGGTTTATTTCTGCTGGATGCAAATGAAATCTAGAAGGCACTCTAAATAATGCACAGTATCTCAAGGTGCCACACAACAACAAATCCACATGGCTGTGGTTGCTATGGCAACACATGGACCATGGCATACAGCAGTGAAGGTAACAGACAAATCCCGCAGCCATTAAGTATGATGAGCTTGATGAGTATGATGAACACTCAGTATAACAAAGCAGCCTCGCCGCGTTCAACCCAACAAGGGTTTTTTTTTTTGTTGCTGAAGGCTGAATATGAAGCGGCTTTATGTTACGAGCTCTGTTTTTCACTCGCGTGTATTTGAACGCAGAGAGCGCATGTTGTAACATGTTCTTCATTAAGCCTAAAAACATCACTGCGTTAAATTAGCACAAAGGCCCGTGTTGGTGTGTTGTACCAGTGAGACGATGGAATATCCAGGGAAGCCAGTTTGAGTAATGGATCCATGGGTTGGAGGGCTAATCAGATGCCAAACACACTGCACAGCAGTTTATAATTCAGTAAGAAAGAATTCTGAAAAAGAACGATGGCGGCAGTCACACCGCCGCAGGAGCACATACGCACTGCCCATACAGGGTCGCGGAAAGAAAAAAATTTAGTATGCACAATAAATTAAAACGGGCAACACAGCAGGGACAAAGAATGTAAATGGCTTACCTGTGATGTCTGCACTGAAATCCAATTTAGTCAGTTCTGTTTCAGGGAACGTAGGTAGTCTGTATGCCACCACTGACGCTCTGACGCCAGGGTCGATCAGATTGACATTTGAGAAGAGTGATATCACTGTCTAGTTTGTCATGTAGGTGAGGGCCTGCGGGATACCATTCATCTTGGGAAATATGTCATTGGGGCTTAACTTCATGTCCATTAGGCTGCTTTATCAACGCTGTATGGCAACTTATGATGCGGGGAGTCTGGGGGTCCTCCCCCATAACATTTTGAGCATTAAACACTTCATTTCTTGCATTCTGGTGAATTTCTATGCACCTATTTCTACCTTTTCTGCATCAATTTATGCTGAAAATATCTGTATGTAAAGGGAAACATAGATTACAGTCCAAATATAAAAACATAATGGAATATATTGCAGTAAGGCTCTCAGGCATTCTGCTTTCATCTATTTATTCTCCTGTAGATCGACTTTTCTAATTATATCTGAGTCAGCACACATTACCCCTCCCTCCTCTTTTGCGTCTTTCGTTGGGGAAGTAACCTCCTTAAATGTGCACGTGACAATTATTCACCTCAAGGATACATGAATTAATTTTAATTAATTAATAAATCCCTGGACTATAATATTTCTGATGTGTTTGAGCAAGATTTCTGCTCATGGTCAAAACTTTGTGCACATTCAAAATATATCTGTGTTCTCTGAGATTTGGAGGAGTCGTGATATTTGGAGAAAAATACAGGAATAAGTCACAATATTTCAGAAAATAATCCACCTGCACCATAGCCTGCTGTGCATTACGTGATTGCTCTGCTGATACGGTAGATCTCAGACCTTCTGACAGACTCAGAGCCCCGTTTGGGTCTCTGGTCTCTGAATGAGAGAAAGTTTAGGGAAGTGGATGTACGCTGCTCTACATCGGAGATGGAAAACCGAAACTACGGCAGAAGTTCACGGAGAGCACAAACGCGACACGTCCAACATTGAAGGAGCGCTGCTCAACTTTATTTTTACAGCGAGAGTGGACACTAAGCGACGCATGGGTCTGCTTCAGATCTCCGTGTGTTTTGAGTCCGAACCATAGACTGGAAACGTCACGTCAAAGGAACTTCAAACCAAATCATTAGTATTGCGCTTTTGTGTTGATGGCATCAATGTATTAGACTGATTTGGCTAGGATTCCTCTGAAAATTACACCTTTCACAGCTTTCCTCAGACAGTTGCTAGGTGATAGCTAACAAATACAGCATGATGGTCGGACCCCTCGCGTAGCTGCCCGTTCCATTCGCCTCGGAAAAAATAAACTGGCAAAGTTACAGTCCACCATGAGTTCTATAAAAACAAACGTAAGAACTGCAAGCGCCTTGGAAAATACTTGTTTTCTTAATTTGCATGTGCCATTCTGGGGCCTTTTTTATTATACTTGTTTTTGTAAAAAAAATAAAAAAAAAATACGAGAGACAGAGAGAGAGAGAGAGAGAGAGAGAGAGAGAGAGAGAGAGAGATCCGGGGCTATTCATAAAACATTCGGGGCTGTAGCCGGGTACGCCCAGGCCTAACGACGCCTCTGGTCTACACCACATGAAGCTCCAACACATTCTGAGAAGTTTTATAAGTGGATGTTGGTAAACCCTCAGATGGCCTTTTTATTATGTCCTCTTAGCCAATTAGGGACAATGCCAGCTCAGTTAATCCCACGTAGCCAAAAGTTTGTGTCATCAAGCTCACAGAGGTTTGTAGAAAACGCAGCTTGGTTAGCTGTTAGCTAGTCATTTTATAGAGTGAAAAAAAGAGTGGGCTACTGGCCAACAGTAAAGTGATACTGCACTTAAAATCTACAATTGATTATAATGAAATACTCACTAGCAAGGACCACACCATCAACCAGATATGTTTGAACAATTTATTAGTGAAAGATGATTGGCGTGAAGTCACTTGTAGTTTTCCATTTGCTGACTGCGTTGCAGGGAAGCTTCGGTAGGGAATCCGCCGTAGCACCATAGCATGAAAGACCCCCTTGGGGGGGCGGGAAGGATTTTCCCCTTTAATAAATTGTCCACATATTGTACCACCTTCCATTGCAAGGCACTTGCTTTTATCTGACACAGTCATAATCACATAGGTCTCTACCACTTTCTTCTGACTTTCGGTACCGCCATGATGCCAGGCAAGAGGCATGGACTATGTTGTGTTCAATTTGACATGGAATGTCGGAATTTCTGGGTTCCCAGTCGGAAACTATGGCATAGACTGTGTAAAACAGGTCTATGGTTGGAAATGTCAACTCTGAAAGACATTACGTTATTTGCTCTATGAAAGACATTGACAAACATTGCCTCGTTTTTATTTTTATTTCAGTTAACGGTAATTTTTTTCCCCACCTAGTTTTCGTTATTTCGTTCGTTTTCATTAACAATTAGAACCTTGGTGCATGGCCGCGCGCCGTGACAGCTTGTGGAGCCTTCGCGCTGGAAACGACAGCCGCGGTGAAGTTATTTAATGCTGCGCGCACCTCCGCGGCTACCATAAATTAAGCTTAACGCAGCCTTTAAAACCAGAAAAAAAACACTTGAGTCATATAACGAAATTACGACATCCAAAATTTAAGACGGTATCTAGCCTCATATATCGATGTCGATACAATATCGATATATTGCCCAGTGGGAATTTATAGGAATGTCGGGAGAGGCGCGGTTGAGGTGTGGACCTGCTCCCGAAATTCAGCTAGGTAGCTTTCACTCTCTCTAGGCTTAAAGGATGGATGTAAAAGGTTTGTGGTTTACAACAACCCGCAGATGGTCTGTTTGACTTCATGTCACTTACATATGATTCCAATGATTACAACTTTTTCCTTCTACACTGCTTCCTTTGCAGTTTGGGGATTAGCAGCTGTTTTGCAGCAAAGCGCTGATGTAGCTGTTGAGGCAATGGTGTTAAAATAGTTGAAGTGACAGAATTGTGCTATGGTTTCATGTGCAGGCTGTTTGGACACAGTGGAGCCTGCAATGCTTGTGGACAGTCTATACCTGCAAGTGAGATGGTGATGCGAGCACAAGGCAACGTTTACCACCTTAAGGTAAGTGTGACCATGCAGTTATGTTACTCCAACATTCGCATTACCATGATCTTCATGCTGTTATCAATTAAGTCATCTAGTTAATAGGGGTATGAATCTTCACTGGTCTCACGATTTGATTGCGATTATCCTGTCAACGATTCAAATCTGTCAGGAAAGCGAGGCTGGGAACCCAAAAATGCAGAGTAGAGGATTTATTAAACAAATGGCTTAACTCAAACCGTCCTGAGGAAGTCAGGCAGGCAGGCACAAAGAAGATAACCAAAATCCAAAAAACTAAAACCACTAGGAAAAACCCAGAAGACATGAAAGGGGAAAAACAACCAGGAAGAACCAACGCAGGGCATGACAGCGAGGGAAGACAATGAACCGACAAGAGACAAAAGGCTCTGACGCACCAACCCGACGGCCGACCGTCGGCAGAAAAGGCAGTGTGACTGATCAGTCTCCCCGAGGTCCAAAAAGTGCCTCGGAACACACCGAAGCGACGCCAACTTGAGCGTACGTTCTGCGCGTGCGCAAGACGTAATACGTCTCCATAACAGCAGGCGGCGCTAATCTGTATTGTCGCCCAAAAAATGAAAACCGGCAGCTGATTGGACGAACGAGCCACGTGTCTGTCTGGCATCTCCCGAATTTCAAAACGACCATAATGGCGGCTCGTTCAGAATACGATCTCGTATTTTACAAAAATAGTTCACCGAAACGTGTTTTTGAAAACATTTTAAGAGAGAAATAGGCCGTGCAGTTGCTGAATCTGTCTTCATTTCAGATCGACAAAGACAAAGTCAAAGATTTTTGTCCGATTTTGAGAGGCATTCGTCACATTTCCGGTAATTGGTCATTGAGTCCGACTGCCCACTGGCCGATTCAACAAATGAAGGAACACACCAAACAGACTTGAGTCGCCGACCTCGCCAAACTGTCCGACGGCCAATAATCGGGTTTGCTGTGTCAGCGCCTAAAGACAGAACAGACTAAATACACAAGGTAACAAGGGTAAAATGAGTGACAGGTGACATGAGGGCTGAATAACAGGTGGAACACATCAGGGCGGGGCAGACAATCACAAAGGCGGGAAAACACACAAGGCAGGAAGTAAAACAAGACAATACAGAGGAGAAACAGAGAGACAACAAAATAAAACGGGAAACTAAGCATGAAAAATACACGGCAAAACACAGATAAGAGAACGCATGAGACAGTAAACCAGGAAACAGGGAAACATTAGACACAATAAAGCAGGAAAAAACTACAACCACAACCATGACAGAATCGATCCGATATCATTATGCATCACAATGCATCACCTCCTCAATATTATTATATATGGCTACACATGGTTTTAATCAACAAATTCAAGCAGTAGAATATATATGAGTCGGAACACAGCAGACAACAGACAAAAGGCAAAAACAAAAATAGGAAAATCAACAAGCAACATCAGTAGGCAATAATCAATGATGGTCTGTCACTGTATCGATGCAGAATCGTCGAGGTCCGCATCGCGATGCATCGATGCCATGATTAATTTCAACACCCCTACTTGTTAATAACTTGATAAAATAGAATTACACGTGACATTTGCTCTATTTTTCTTCCTAGTGTTTTACCTGTGCGACCTGTAGAAACCGCCTAGTCCCCGGGGATCGCTTTCACTACATCAATGGGACTATCTTCTGTGAACATGACCGGCCGGGAGGGGGTCTGCTCAGTGGACATCCAACTCCACTGCAGGCCAGCAGCATGATGTCTGACCAGAAGGTGAGAGGCCATGTGATGCTAATAAGCATTTATCCATCTACATTTTATAAGGATCATTAAAAAAGTACCTTTGGCAACAGAGCATAGTGTTGCACCTCAGCAAATTAGGCTATAGTTGTTTTCTTTATTCACACATAATGGTGGAAATGAGGTGAACATAACTTTGATGAGAATGGTTCCATTGGCTCATGGAACTCATGGTGTGCACAGGGATCCAAGAGCAGTAATGGATAAACTGATGATTGATTTGACTTGTCTGTTTACAGCTCTTCAAGAGAAAAAAACGAAAAAAAATTAAGCATAACAAAAGAAATGTCGAATGCACTGTTTAACATTAGACACACTAGACACAAAAAAGAAATACAGTACATTTACAGTACATAAATAAGAAGTAATAAGCTGTACTTTGTATAAAATTAGACCAAAACTTAAAATAATGTGGTTCTCATTAGACAGTAATGAAAACAGTTAAACATCACATACCTAAATTATGCTCTGATGAGAAACCGCATACAACTCTGGTATTAGACCCAAAATATACTACACTTAGATACATATTCCATACTCCAATTATAAACAAAATAGGAACTCCCTATACACAATTAGTGTTATATGGTGTCTAACTACGGGAATACTGTGTTGGCTTAAAAATAAAGACCACATTATTTCTAGTTTGGTCTAATTTGATACAAATTATGGCTTATTACAACTTAATAGTGTACCGTAAAATAAAGTGCGACTGGAAATATTACAAAGCAGAAACACTTTCATTAACAAAGGAGTATAGGAGTATATTAGGAAAGTAAATTAAGTCATAATAATTACTTACATCAGTTAATATTTTAGGATTAACATCCCCAAAATATAGGATGTAATATTTTTCTTGACCACTCGAAATGGTGGAATTCTCAGTATAGCACACTACATACAAAATGTTGAGCTACACTTTGCGTAGCTTTAATTTACATTACCTTTGGATACAGGCAGGCAGAAGTTGAGGCTAGTTGTGCTACAGCTACAAATGGATCCTAAAACTCCGGTCTATACTCTACGCCTTGCAGACCTGATTTTGACCAGTGATGACTACTGCCAGCCAAAGAGGAGAAGAAATCCCAAACCAAAGCACATTTTCCCATAATGTTGTCAGACACTTAGAACAATCTGAGCATGTCAGTGGCATAAACAAGCACTTTTAGTGGATGTACATTGGCAGTGAGCATTTGCCCTATTGGGTTACATTGCAGCTTGGTTCGAGGCTGCAGGTTACAGCGTTTTTAGCTCAATACTAGAGCAATTTCAAAGATTTTGTTCACATTAGTCACTTAAACACAAGGTTGAAAAATTATGAATTTCCCATTTAATGTGCATTTCCATTCACTACTGCTGTGCAAATATCATGAATGAGGCACATAGAGATTAATAGCTGGTTGAGTAATTATCTAGTTGTCTCTTCTACCTGCGTGATGCATTTAACGTGAGAATGAGATCGAAACTGGCCTGGAGTGTATACTTTCCTGCTTAAGAGGAGTTGTGCTGTGTTAAACTGACTCACCCAGCCATTGTTTCAATTCGCGCTCCAGAGCCGGGCCTGCTTGCTTCTGTGACTCTGTGCTTCGGGTCTGCTTTCCAGCATCCTTCGTCGGTGTTGGGACTCGGCGTTGTAGTTCAGGTTTTAAAAGGTGTATTCACAAAGTCGTGTTGTGGGAAACAAGAAAACGTCTCTTCAGTCAAACAATCTTTTCAAAATCTTTGTCTCCAGCATGTGTAGGCTGTCCACCTCTCTTTCCTGAATCAATCCCCTGAATGAATTTTTAATGGCTGGGTTAAATCAGATCAACAACCCCACACCCCCTTATGTGACATGTTAGTCTGACCCTGTCCATCAGCTAACCCCGCCCACTTCTCTAAAGACACTAGACTGATATCATAAGAGTGATGTCTCAGGAACGCCTCAGGAGATTTTCCTCAAGGACTCAAGGAGGAACTGAATAGATTTTGGTGGTCAAAGGTCGACGTCACTGTGACCTCACATCCCTCCCATTCTCGTGAACATGATATCTCAGGAAAGCCTGGAGGGAACTTTTGGGACGTTTTAGCACAAATGTCCATTTCGAGTCAAGGATGAGGACTACAATTTGGTGGTCAAATGTCAAGGTTTCTGCGACCTCACATAACAGATTTTTGGCCATAAGTAAAGAATGAATCCACTCATTTCACACAGATGTCTAATAGGATAAAAAGAAGTGATGACATCTATGACATTTATACCCCAAAGGTCAACTTCACTGTGACAGCATAATGTTTTGCAAAAATGCTTTTCTAGCCATTAACTCTATACCAACTCCATAACTCAGGAACAGAAGGGGAGACATTTGTTTGCATACTAAATTGATGTCACTAATCTTGGGTGCCCACCTTGACACTGTGGGGATTGTATAGATCTTCTGTGCTGCCGGGCTAAAGATGTGTGTAAAGCATCCATGTTTCGCCAAATAATATGCTAAATACCTTTTCATTAAACTCTTTCAAAGTCTTCACTACATATATTATATGAGTCTGGACAGACATGGACATAAACTGCAACTTGACTGGTTGGTTGAGGCATACAACCGTTTTATGAACAAGTTGAAAATGACCATGTGTATGGTGAGAAAAGCACAGATGTTACTGTAACATTTACAACCTCTTCTTTCCACTGTTTACAGGTCTGCTGAGGAAGAGGATGAAAAAACCAAACGTGTGCCTTCTCCCCCTCCTTACTCCTCTGTCTCTCCTTCACCCTCCTCCTCTACCTGTAAATCCCACCATTGGTTGACCACCCTCCAGTCTGATGGACTGTCACTTCACAGTCTGGATACAGTCAATACTGCTACAGTACTCATTTCAATTTCAACATCCCAACAGAAACTGGCTTCTCTTTGTAGACTGTGAGGATAGAAATCTGGGCATGTACAGTACTCTGATGGAGGGATGAGGATGCTGAGGATGGTTGGAATTGTATTTATACAGTAGACTGTTGTCTGTTGTGAACTGTGGCAATATTATTGGTAGGAACTGGCATGGCGAAAAGGGAAAAAAATGGAAGACTGCCATGGAATTATCTCATTAGTGTGATTCCATCATCCACTACCTTTACCCAACTAGCCAGTTACAGTTTGCATTGAATACAGAGGAAACACTGAAAGCAATTTAATTCCTGCAGGAGGTGAAATATATATATTTTTTTTGGTCTGAGAAAAAAATGGATGGATCTATGGTGGTGATGTCAGCTACTGGATCCTTTGTACAAAACTGTTCTAGCCCATTAACTACAAATTGTATACACCATTGATTCTCAAATAGTGGCCAGGGCCTTTATTTACCTTAATGAGAGAGAACTATGCCTTTATTAGACAAAGGCTTTTTATTTTAAATGTCCGCTGAAATGTAAATGTAAAAAAGAAAGAAGACACTGCGTCTGTTGACAAAGAGAAACGGTATTAGTTGTGCTTCATTTGGGGTGATGGCATGTGGCTATGAGTCACTTATTAGGATCAGGAAATGAACTCACCTGTCTCCTGCTGACTCTGCTAACCTCCTGCCGACTCTGCTAACCTGGGCTAGCTAGAGAACTTGTTTTCAACACCGAGGAAAGACGGAGAAGATGAGCTTAAGCTAGCAGGACCATCTCTGCGGCCATCTTACGACTGTGAGTTGCTCATCAGGATCGGGAAGTCCACTCACCATTCTCCTGCTGACTCTGCTGGCCTGGCCGGAGTAAACACAGAGGAGAAGGTGGAGATGGCTATCAGCTACGACCTATGGCTACGATCTCAATTGCATGGACAAGGAAGACCATCTCCCTGCGGGATTGCCGGATTGCTGGTGTCCTTTCGCCGGGACTTGGCTGAATCCTGATGTGCCGGTGCCGTTCAACCGGGTGACTCTTTTTCTGTGTGCCGATCTGACGGACACATTCCGCTTTATGGTAACTCATGCAAAAGTTGAAGGAGCTGATGGGATAACATTTCACTGTAATGCATTTTGACAAATACATTGATTTATTGAGTCATTGTACTGTCCCTCCAGGAAATTTGCGACGTCGCGATCGCAACAGTTCAAGCTAATTCAACCAAATTTGACCAGTAACCGGAGTTCCCCCCCGACTTCAACCAATCACAGCAGTCCCACGTGCCAGACTTTTGCGTCCGTATGTGACTCTGACAGCCACTGACCAAGCGGGAGTGAGAACAGGTTGACGTAACACCCGTACGTCACCAAATTCATTTCCTTGTTTCTGATACGAAGACGAGACGCGTGTGACTCGGAACATCTCACATTTACCAACAAAACGTACAGCGATAGACCGTGCAAAACAATTCAGACCGTCCTGCCAATCTGTACACATTTTAACACCAATGTACGCCGTAACGATGTTTTACTATAAAGACGCTAAAAGCTGACTGCTATTTCAATCCTGTCGGCTCTCTGCAGCGGGCGGGGCTGCTGCTCATTTCTCCCTAAATCACACGCACAATGTTATTCACACACGCACACATACGGTGGATGCAGGAAAAACCGGAGCTGAGACGGTAATTACACGATGACCTAAACTGAGGACAGCTACGCTCATTATAGTGCAATAAAAAGTAGACTACTTTATCAAACCGTATGAATGCGTGTCCCAGACCAGGATGGGAAATCATTTTTTTTACAATGTAAAGATCAACCAGCCACTGACAGATACGTTCAAATTTGATTTATTCAATAAATTATTATTTTGTGTTTTAAATCCACCAGCCATTTTCATATTATACCAGCATTTGCAGCATCCTCAGCCTTTTTGGTAAGGTTACTATAGGACCACTCAGCCCAGAGTAGTTTTATTCTCCTTGGACAAAGTGTCCTTTTATTTTTAAAAGAAGTATACCCAAAATGCAATTTTCACTGTCTCCTGCAATTTCATCGCAAGAAAAATGCAAAAGACATCGCAACTTTTATCGCAATTTTTTACAAAAAAGGCCGCGAAATCCTGGAGGGACTGATTGTAGTAATTCCTGTCAATATTTTAACCCAGCCTCTCTTAGCGAGTGCTTCATTTGTTTTTTTGTGCTGGCCACTATTATTTGAGACTCGGCCATTATTTGAAAAGCAGCTTTTATATGAGAATTCATAATAATATGTTTTTGATTTGATTTGAAGTTGATTTACCTTTCATACCTTTCATACCGGCATGAACTTGCTGTAAGAAAAATGTTTGTGTCTGGAATATATGCTTTGGAAAATGGTCATCATCGTCAACTTTTGAATGAATTGTCATGAAATGTTGTGCAGACCTTCACGTTCCCCTCAGGATGAATAGCTTTGGGTATCCTTTAACTTTTCCCCTATGGCACCATCATCAGATCAACATTTTTATTTGTCTAATACTTTATGACCAAATACCTGCAAAATCAGCCTCAGCTGTACTTTCTTTTGTTCAGTGCTGCAGTAATTAGCATGTCGGCCAACGTTAGCATGCTAACAATCTAAACTTAAAAGGTGAACATGGTAGACATTACCTGCTTTGCGTCAGCATGTAAAAATGATTATTATAAATGTTTTTGCTTTTTCCAACGTTTTAAATTGTTACATTTTTCTTCTACACATTTTCAGCGCTTATTTCTACGTCCCCGAAGTCAACACAAGGGTTAAGTTCGTACTGCCTGCGTTGACCGTCAGCCGGTCCGGCAAAAATTCAGGTCTTTCCGGTAATTTTGAATGAGGTTAGTGCGTTAAGGCCGCGGCAGGGTTTGCCGCATGGGGGACACGCACAAAAAATGCAGCAGGCCTGCAGCAAAAAGTTGAGACAGACTCAACTTTAGGAGAAACGCAACCTTACGTCACGCTGCGGTGGCCAATTGCTGTATGTAACCAGGGATCAGACTTGTCGGTGTGTTTTGAGCTATGGTTTGAGGCGATGTAAATAGGAAACAGCACTGCCTTTATCGCTGCCACAAGTTTTGAAACACTATGAGGGTAAAAAACGAAACACAAGCACTGAACTGCCCGGGAGTTTGTGTAATAGCTGAAACAACGAAGCACTCACTATGTCTCGCGAACACAGAGTTCACATAAAGCTGCCTTCAAGTGACAGAAAACTCAGATTGGACAGATAGTCTAGCTAGCTGTCTGGATTTACCCTGCAGAGATCTGAGGAGCAGTTAACCATAGTCCTCACAAATCCACCAGAGGTTAGAACGCCAACACAAAGGAAGAGGAAGGAAACGGACATTGGCGAAAAGACATGCATCCGGCGGAACAATCCCGGAAGTGGAACGTAGGGGTTTTTCCTTGTATTTCATTGTTATATATTTACCCAAAGGCCCATGGCCTAAAAACGTAAGCAATGGACATATACACCATCATTCTTGACTTTGGTAGATATACATCACTACGGGGCCCAGAAGATAAATTCTTTTCTTCATACTTTATCATGCTGTACATCCTGTTCTTCAGCTGTTGATGGTAGTTGGTACTATTGTATAGAGTTCTGTTGTTGACAGTTCAAACTGATCTGTTCATAGTTTATGAATACGTGATGGAAGATTGGGAGGATGTTTAAAGTGCACTAATATTTTGTTGTGTTATGTGCTACAGTGTGTTAATCATGTTTTCTGTATTTTGTTGTGTTGTTGTTGTTCTTTCAATCAAGAGTTGTATTGCCCAAAACTGTATGGAAAGAGAACAAGTCCTCTCAGCAGAATTCATAATAATTTAGCCATTCAGCTGTGTGTCACATGTGATGTGTGTGTGTGTGTGTGTGTGTGTGTGTGTGTGTGTGTGTTTTGGATGATCTGGGTTACAGGTAGCCAATGCAGACTGAGGAGTAAGTAAGAAATGCTTTCGGTTCTCGGACAAACATGGCTGATTACCCACAGGAATGGGATTTCAAAGACATGAGCCGAAGCCATTACAGAAGTAATTAAAGTGGGATGCGCTGGAGGCCTGCATGGGCTTTAGCTGCACTCTAGTGTTGCAGCCTAATGAGGCCTAATCTGGTGAGCTGGTCTAATTAAAAGGGAGGGAGCTTTTTCTTGTTGGCAACAAGCAGCCAGAAGTTTGTGCTAGCTGTCTGAGGGGGAAAAAGCAAGTCAGAAAATGCATTGTTTTCAATCATGAATCATTTCATATTCCTCCATTCTCTGTCCGTTTAAATTAAAACGTTCAACTTGACATTTTTAACATGTTTTCTGGTCTCTGATCTTTCCAAGGTCTCTACTCTGGTTTGTCGTGATTGCTTTTTGGCACAAAATGTGCCTGTTAAATGAGCCTTTTTTATATGTACATTTGGCATGGAAACTCCAAGATCATCTCTTCCATGCTAATTTTAGGATCACTCCTTTTCCACATTGTGTGTGTGGCTTTCTACAGAGCAGAATTAAAGGCCGATGTGAAGCAGGCAGGACGGTTAGAAGCACACATGAGTGGCCAGCTGTGACTCTTCAAATTAACAGGCCGCAGAACTCAGCAGCTCCTCTCACATGGTTAGTCCAATTAGCTTCACATTCACGGGAACAATGAGGCTTTTAATGGTAGTGTTTCAAAGTGCTCTTTCGTAATGATGGAGGGTGAACACATTCCTCTGGTTTTTCAGTCATGACTCCAAACCTGAATCCCACCAAGTTTCCTCTGAATCCAATATAATGCTTTTGTGTTGTCGGACTGTTGCTTCAGATTACCATGACGATTGCAGAGAATATAATAAATAAAAAGGCACCTAATGTGCCAAATCCCCTGAAAAAATGCCCCCGTAAGATGTTGTACAAGCAGCAATTACGACCCATATTTAAGGTTATTGTTTGGTGGTCGTAGTAATTATGAAGGTAACAAAGGAAGCACAAAGAAAGTTTAAAGCTGGGTGGGAGCCCAGATAGCTCAGTTGGTAGCATGGGCGCCCACATATATAGAGGTTTAGGCCTACTTCTTGACACAGCGGGCCAGGGTTCGACTCCGACCTGTAGCCCTTTGCTGCATGTCATTTCCCCTCTCTCTCCCCTTTCATGTCTTCAGCTGTCCTGTCAAATAAAGGCCTAAAATGCCCAAAAAGTAATAATAAAAAAAAGTATAAAGCTGGGTTTCCACCGGCAGCTTTTTTCAACTGCAACTCCACTGTATCTGTGACGTGCAGCGGTTTCCAAGCGAAATAGTGTCACCACAACATGATTCCGATGGTGTACATGTTTTGCAGACAATTAGTTGTTGGAGTTGATATACGTTTCTGTCAGTCTGTCAATCCGGCCTATCACAAACTTTTTTGTTTTCTACTCCAGTCACACACTTTCCCACTTAAAAAGTTGCGTTTACCGTTCAAATAACGTTATGTATTGCTAGCAACCAGCTAGTCGTCATTGCTAATTGTAGCAATGACGACTAGCTAATGTTACTACAATGCTACTACTACTAAAACCAATGTATGTTAAAACTCACCAAGTATACCAACTGCCTGGGCAACCCTCTGCCAAGCTAGTTAGCATCCTTGTAGTCATACAGAGACGTATCATAAAGTAAGCTACAGGAAAATCACGACCTCTTCATTTGGTCGTAATTTTAAATATAGCATGTGTGTAGGCTATACACGGGAGAATATATTGGAGGCACGTTCACTAGTCTGCCCTCATTTGCTACCGCTTTGCAAAAGTTGACTCGGAGTGGTGAACATCCGGGCACTCTAGTGGAATTCGCTCATACCGCTCATACGTTACTTCAGCTGCCTGTGGAAACACTAAAGACACTGTGGAGAGCACTAAATTGCATAATGAAGTAGGTTGGGGTTGTGGAAAGGTCAAACAAACAGGACTTTTTCCCAGGGGACTGGAATTCGTGTCACGTTTGTAAGTAAAAGTAAACGGAGAGTTATTTTAACTTTATGGAACACACGGAACTATGTCATGTTCTATGTCACGTGCTTAATTACGTCATGTCCGTACGCACGGAAGTGAAGTAACGTACCAAATGTACTGATTTTAATCAATCGATCTTTTTCCAAACTAAGTAGTTTTGTGCCTAAACGTAACCAAACTGACCATTTTAAAACATTGACGATGTTAAAAACCGTGACTGTTGCGTTTAGGTATGAGGACGGAATACGCTCCAGTGGGTCGTATTTCCTGCCACCCACTAGGTGAGATAATTAAAGAAACTTTCCTATGGGTCATATTAGAGGGTAGGAACAAGCGACCAATGTGGTCGTATGGTTTGGAGGACTTGTTGGCTTAAAGACAGCTTCTAACAACAAAGCCAGCTTTGTGTTAAACTTAATTAAAGGGTTGATTCACCCAAACCTCACTTAAATCTAGTAGTATGTAGCCATACAGTTTTCTCTTCAGCCCGGATCAGACAGAGCACTTTTTAGCAGCCTAATTTTGTAATTGTTTTCAATATGAGTGAGGCTTTTTGCACGGTGCTTTGGCGTTGCTGAGCACCTCAAGTTTTTCCGCTCTATGTGCCTTGCGTTTTATCAAGAGCACCCTGAACACCTCGGATTGAAAAAAAGTCAACTCAGAGCAGAAAAGCGCCAGACTTTTCCCCCCATTGTCTGATCAGATTAATTGAGAGGCGGGCCTTTTGTGGCCTTCAATGTTCAATACTTATATTCAAGCACCAGCGAAACTAACAACATTCCCTTTGTTGTGATCATTTTTGAAAATAAGCAATTCACAAAATGCAGATAAAAAATAATCGGGTCACATTGTCACAGTGACACAGTGATAGATCTCACTGGTCAGTACTGCAAGTCTACATGACATAAGCATACATAGAAATAACATTGTTTTCATTTCTATGCTTAGAAATGATCTAAGAGTAATTTATATCAATAGACTGCTACATATGAATGATATGTGCAATTGTGTGAGAGAACGGGAAGCTTGCCGGCACATTACTTGACCAGCATTGTTTTAGCAGCTGTTACAACAGCTAGCAATATTCTTTTCTGCCGGAATGAGAAATTTAATGAACACTGGTCATTGAGAATTCTTAGTTTTGGACAATTTGGTATTCTGATGTTAAAAAAAATTACTAAAAACTGTCTTCAAAAACTGATCACATTAGGACATTCTCAATACAAATAAATGATCCTATGGGTGCCTGAGGAAATAAGCTGCAATCTAGCAATGATGCAAGTTTCACTGCATGGTGCCTTCAAGGAGTGAGATAACTAACTAACTGTATAATGTATTTATTGATGAACAGTGTTTTTAGAAATGAGGGGATACCCATCAGCCTCAGTCGGTGCTAATTTTCATGTTACCAAATGTCACACTAAACTAAGACGGAGACCATGCCAATCGACATTTTCATGTTAGCATGTTAGCATGTTATTTAGCTCATCTGTGCCTCAGAACAGCTGAGTAAAGTTTGATCTGGCCATTGGTTGTTTTACATTAGAGCTGCTCACATGAAGGAATCTTTAAACTGAACTGAACTGAACGTGACAGCTTGGACTAGCAGCAGACTGGTTGTGCTACTGAACCCCAGACAGTCAGAATCCCTGAACGTTGGGCCGTGTGTAGTCTATATCCACGACAATGTTCCACTTCCGGAATTGCGCTGGTGCCGCCGGAAATTCCACCGGATGACACTCTTTTTGGCCGGATGTCCCGTCACTTTCCTCTTTCTTTGTGTTGGCGTTCTAAACTCTGGTGGATTTCTGAGGACTATGGTTACCTGCTCCTCAGATCTCTGCAGGGTAAATCCAGACAGCTAGCTAGACTATCTGTCCAATCTGAGTTTCCTGTTGCACCTAAAACAAGTGGCTCCGCCCAAGACGATTGTGATTGGTTTAAAGAAATCCCATTAAACCAGAGCACGTTTTTCTCCCATTAGCCTTAAAGAACAGCCTTTTCAACTATTTTTATAGCAAAAAAGATTTTTCCATAAAGAATACACTTATGATTACTCAGGCTGTTGCCAGTAATAGGAAAGAATGCCTCATGTTTGAATATACATTATTGTTACCATACAATATATGTTATTCAGCATTCAGATGATACAATTATCAAAACTAGTGAGTTTGGTCAATGTCCTGACACTTATAGGACACTTGTTCAAACAAAGCCATCGCATTGTATCATAAAATGATGAAAAGCCAATCCGGAACACTGAAACTCTATCTTAGTGTAACTGAGATAAAGATAAAAAAATCCTAAAATTAAACTTAAATTAATTGCTCACAGATGTTGACATACACCTGAAACACCCTTCATGTCTGGTGTACTGTAGAGAATGAGGCCAACTGTGAGTCATACCCTCTGAAAACTTGTATTCACCTCACCTTGTATCTTTGCAGTCTTGATAATAGGTTCTTCAATTCCTCAGACTAATTAATGATATGCAGATGAGGCTTGATTGGTTTGAGTGCGGCATGGAGTTGCACCATGGAGGGAGATTGGGAGACCCCCCCTCCTTGCTTATCAAGCTATGGCGATAATTGCAATTAAAGTCATTTGCATGCATTAATTAATTTGTCTTATGCTTTTAATGATCACAGTCATGGAGTAAATAATTGATTTACTATCAGCACTGAGCATGTCAAATTGCCTTTTTCACGACTGTCACAACCGGACATCCTTAGCTATATTTTTGCTTTATTCCATCGAATACTCAATGTTCGTTTGACAAGTTAATGCAACACCCTCTTCCCACTGGGCACTGAATAATTGCAACCAGGGCTTTAAATTGACACCCGCCAACCCGTCAAATGGGGGTAAAAATTAACTTTTGCAGGTAACATTTTAAAGTTATGAATGAAGTAGCAAAGCATCTGTTTGAATCAGCAGACTGCAAAAATGTTTCCAGATTGGTCTGTTTTGTGCCAAGAAATTTGGGCTGCTTTGTGTGTCTTTGGCTTGGAAACATAATCTTTATCTGGCATCACTGCTTGTAGTACTAATCCTACATTTCCCATGAACACTTATGTTGTGACATGTCATAAAACTGATGGCTACGTGCCTAGCGTGCGTGGTATCGATTACGAGCTACGCTGAAACAGAGAAGACAAACAGAACGGAGCCAAACAAACCAGAGGAGCTGAAATTGAAGTAAAGTTAGTTATGAAAAATCAAACAAACATGTGGCTAGTGGCAAATCTGATTGGCTGGTAACTTTAAAAAAAAATCTACTAGCCGTGTTGGCTGTTGATCAAAAAAGTTCATTTGAAGCCCTGGTTGCAACACTTGCATGGATGCAGACAATTGGTACAATCAGAGAGTAAAAGACAATCTTCTTAATAAGTTAGATTCAAAAACCAAACCTGAGCTCAACCCAAGTCCAAAGATTGACAAAATGTCCGACATCTGATATTTTTTCGGGCCCCGTCAGGTAGCAGAACTGTACTCCTCAGCTGCTGATGTGAGGGACGGGAGCTACTGGTCAAATGACTGAAAACCATATTGACGCACATTACATTTGATATTATTAAATGTTCAGCATTATTACATTTGGGTGCATTGTGTTCCAAGTGTATAACAGCTAAAAGAAAAACTACGCTTTATTACAACGTAAAATATGTCCAACAGGGCGAGATCAAATGATACGAGACAACTTTATTGTCAGTTTACACAAAACTATTTTTGCATTCATAGACAATTCTATTCAAGACATGTACACACAGGTTGAACGTAATAGTTACACATAAGATAACTGTACACATACAAAAACTACCCACATTAAACAGTCATGACAAGTACATATCACATAATATCATCTGGATTCAGATCTCAGTTAGCAGCACACCAATTGTGTGCTGCTAACTGATGATCAGACAGGTGACAAACCAACTTAAACTTTTGATCAACAAAAACAGGTGAACAGATGATTAGTAAAAGTCCACCAACAAAAAACTTTTGATATGTTACTTTGGATCTATCTCTTTGCCAGTCTGCACTTGTATTTTGTATGTGTATTTATATATCAACGTATGACTTAATAGAGGTCTGCATGTGTTAAATCAAAACTAAGTGGTAACAGATGTTCCATCATACACTCTGCACACTCCAGATGTTAAAATCCAGGGCATTTTACTGACAACTAAGAGCATGATGTGGCACAGCCTGTTCACTAATGATGCACAGCCTCTTTAGTCAGCCTTATGCTTTTAACATCCATTTCCCAAAAATCACTTTTCAGGTGAATTAGACAAACCTCATGGGATTTTCCGTTAATTGTTTGCACTGAGGCAGTTTCCCAAGTCCTACAATGTGGTATTGAATTTCTGAGGATTTCACTTGTTCTATAGTATTACATTCAGTTCCCACTGCTTCACCACGTGGGAATATAAAGGTAAAGGGGCAAATAAAGACAACATTATGCTTGTAAGCTATACTCACACACCGACTAGGTAAAATATAGTCTCGCATTGCCAGACCTTCCGCCACAGCGCTGCGGGGGAGGGTCTGGCTAGTCCACAGAGCATTCTGGGATGGGAGAAAAATGTGCTCTGGTTTATTGGCATTTCTTTAAACTAATCATAATCGTCTTGGGCAGTGCTAAGCCCCGGACGGAGCAACGGTGCCTCTGCAAAATAGCCTCGGGAAGGAACTTGTTTTGGTGGAACAAGAGTACGTTTAAAAGTTGTTTTAGTCGTGCTACAGAAAACTCAGATTGGACAGATAGTCCAGCTAGCTGTCTGGATTTACCCTGCAGAGATCTGAGGAGCAGTTAACTATAGTCTTCATAAATCCACCGGAGTTTAGAACGCCGATACAAAGAAAGAGGAAGGTGACGGACATCTGGCGGAATTTCCGGCGGCACCAAACTTTGACAACAATCCCGGAAGTGAAACGTCGTCGATATAGACTAGGTAAAATATAATGATAGAAGACCACATGACACTAAAACATGGAGGGATCCCCAGTTTTGGCCTGCTGTGAGCTGATGGTCCACAATGTGAGAAGGTGGAAGACCACTGATCCAATTTATCTGATCTGAGACGTTCCCTCAAGCCCAATCAAGGGCGTGTGTGTGTGTGTGTGTGTGTGTGTGTGTGTGTGTGTGTGTGTGTGTGTGTGTGTGTGTGTGTGTGTGCTGCAGACAGACTGTGTGACTGAGAAGTAAGTAGTGAGAAGGATGAGAGTGTTGGTGCCAGATGTGGTGCTTCCTGCATCAATTAAACCTTAAGCCCTCCTGAGGTTTTTACACAAAGTGCATACAGAGTTTAGAATGGTTTAATTAATACAACAAAAATGCAGTCAGCAGCAGTGAGAGATGTCAGATCCACCCAAGCTAAATTGTATTTTTAGTCAAACTAGCAGCAAGACTCTTGCAATGACGCTCTGTCAGTGCAGTCTCAAATATTTCGACAACTTTTGGATGGATTGCCATAACATTTGGTTTTGAGTGAAATATCCTCTGACTTTTTTTCTCTAGCCCCATCATCAGGTCAGAATTGTAATTTTTGGGACAATCAATGAATGAGCAGGAATCATTATCTCGAATGAGGACATCAATGAGTGACTTGAGTCAAGACCTAAATCCGTGGTCGAGACAGCCTGGCAGTTTCTCACTGAACGAATGAACCGTTACCTCTCGAACTTTGACGTCTGCTACTTGCCCCTCAAAAAGAACGACAGAATGTTGGTAAGTGACATTTCTGTAACATCTTAATGAGCTTACATAGCTCACCTACATGCAAAGGGATGCTGAATTAATGCATTAAAATAACATTATATCTTCATGTAAACGTATGCTGGCGCGAAACCGGAATGATACAAACATCCGAGGGTCAAGAAGAAGGGTCATTTATAACGCCAACGAAAATGTCTAACTGGAGGGATAAATAAGATTCAGAAACTTCTGTTGATAAGGGCTAACAGTGAAATTCAAATTCAAATTCAAGCCATCACTTGCCTAGTTCTCTCCTAAGTAAGGACGTAAAGTCCACGCTAAACGATAAATTAAAACTAGTTACTTTGATACTAAAGTTGAGTCGATGTTTGGTTGCACCATGGAGACGTATGGTTCAGCTTAGTTACACTGGCACAAAGTCCAAACTTACCATGAGTTTGTCGCAGAAAATGACGTTTTCACTTCCTGTGGCCTATTAGTAAAAAGCACTATTCTTAATAATAAGTGTTTATCAAAATGATTTTATTATTATTACCGTGTTGTCTCTCTTGCGAATTGTCTTTGAACACTTAGCTCAGCCATAGCGAGGAAGCTATCAACTAAAAATAGCTAAAGTTGGTAACATTAATCACCAACCAGCCACAGAAAGGTACATAAACTAGGACAAAGCGTTATGATTAGGTAATAAGTATACAACCTTACAGCTAACGTTCAAAATAGTGCAAAATAACGTCAATTACAACATGGGGTAACGTTAAACTTACAGGATCAGCTCTATGCAAGGGGGTAAGCTTCTCCTCGGACCGCGAACCTCCTATGGCGCCATTTTGATGCTAATAAGCCATCACCTCCCGTTAGCATTCCATTGACTGTCATTCATTTTGGCGCTACTTTGACAGCGAATAACTTTACATCTGAAGCGTTTAAAGACTCTATCTGTCCATTGTTTATTTCCAAAGAAACACGACAATGTATAAAAGGCTCCATTACCTTGTACCTCATGTTAAGGCTCCGTAGCAGACGTTTTTTTAAAAATAGGCTAACGATTGTGTCATAACCACGCGACTTACTGTCGCATAGTAGAGGAATTACCGTATAGTACAGGAGAAGCGCACAGGCAGTTTCGTCTCACATTAGCTGTTTAAGTTTAATTACTAATGTTAACTAGCATTTTAGTTAGCAATAATTAGCCTGTGCCTATGTTATCTCCTTACATATACCTACGCTCTCCGTCTCTGCTAGATTGGGAATGATTGAGATTTCTCTTGGCACAGCTACCAGAAGACTTCCAACTTTCAGACAGGTTGCTCACGTCACATTTACGTCTTCGAGCTCAGTTGGAGACTGCTCAGTAACGCTCAGCCATCACCGGAAAAGTGCTTCTAATGGCCTTCACTGGTCTCCGTCCAGAGCAACGGGATCTGTTGGTCCATTCTTATATACTGTCTTTGGCTCTATGTTTCCACAGCCCAATGGTCCCACAGCCCTATGTTCCCACATTTCTAAGAATTTATGTTAGTGTTAGTATGTAATGTATGTAGTAGTATGTATGTAGTAGGGAATGTAACCCTAACCGGGTTACATTCCATCTGTAGTCCATTGCTACTGGATAATAGGTTGGGTGTAATTGGCTACCAAATTGGGAGAAAGGGGGATCAAATCTGATACAAATTTATGAAAAAGGAAATGTGGGAACATAGGGCCTAATTTTGGAAAAAAAATGTTTAGAAATGTGAGAAGTGTGGGAACATAGGGCCTAATTTTGAAAAAAATCTTAGAAATGTGGGAACATAGGGCTGTGGGAACATGGGCACGCTCCCAAAATTACATTATAGGCAGATTAAATTGTGACGTTATAATAACAAACACATAATGATAGCCTAAACTGGCAAAATCGTATGATTAACGTTAGTAGCTGTTAATTAAGGTTATCTAGCCCAAGTCTGCTGCCAGCATGTCGATAATCCTCTGTATCTCCGCTCGTGGAAAACAAAAGTGTGTTAATCAAAATCATAGATATCCAAGGGATGGAATCTATCCCTGAGAATGTGTTGCCGACGCAAAACAGCTGGTCACTCCTCCTCATCCTCCAAGTCATCCCACCTTTCAAAACGATGCGCAATGCCAACCGATCTTACAGAGGACTTTAGACCTACTAATGGCTAAGTGTAAGATTTACGTTGTAACTTGTGCCATATGTTAGAACTCTTTCCGCTGGTGCAACCCTCAAAATGTTAGTAATGCATAAACTCCAACCTAAGTTAGAACAACGCATATCTAGTGTAACCCAGTGCTGACATGATTCTACAGGTATTGTCCAGAGATCATATGAGAAAACGACATCAGACTGCATTAGTTTTAGCAAGGTGTAATAAACTGGCAACTGAGTGTGTTTAGAATTTCTGTTTTATACTCTGCATATTACTACAGCTACTTTATTTATGAGCTCAAGTGATTCATTGATCTTTTCCACTCTGCCTGGATACAGTAAATGAATTAGTCCTGATTTTTATTTGGTAGTCTATGTTAATTGTAGATGTTAAACCTGTAAGGATAAGGTTAGTGTTGTTACATGGTGCATGTACACTGGGTTTTGGTATGCGTGTACTATTAATCAGCCTGACCGCCTGTGGGGGGAAAAAAGACTTTAAAGCAGCTGCATGTTTTAATGCTCTGGTAGTATTTTCCAGATGGCAGGAGTGAGGTGGTTGCTGTCCTTAATGATGTAAATATTGTAAAAGTGATGGTACCTTTATTCCAGTCATTTCTGCCTCTACAGTCTCCTGCAGCAGTATTCAGTTGTTTGCAGTCGGTTTATTATTGATGCAGGTGGTGTTCATATGAATCTGTGATGTGTTTACCTTACTAATAACTTTCAGTTATCAAATCCTCCACACCAAAACGTCACATCTTTTGTATTTAACACATGTAGAAATAGAAAACAAGACATTGGGCTTTAACAAGCAGAACAACTTACATCCTGCAGTGACTTTTTCATTGGTCCACTTTATGTAGTCTATATCCACGACGTTCCACTTCCAGGATTGCTAGAGTGCCGTCGGAAATTCCGCCGGATGTCACTGTTTTTGGCCGGATGTCTGTTACCTTTTGCTTTCTTTGTGTTAGCATTTTAAACTCTGGTGGATTTGTGAGGACTATGGTTAACTGCTCCTCAGATCTCTGCAGGGTAAATCCAGACAGCTAGCTAGACTATCTGTCCAATCTGAGTTTTCTGTTACACGACAAAAACTTTTGAATGTACACATGTTCCACCAAAACAAGTTTTATCCCGAGGCTATTTTGCAGCGGCACCCTGTCCGGTGACGATTGTGATTGGTTTTAAAGAAATGCCAATAAACCAGAGCACGTTTTTCCTCCCATCCGCAACGCTGTGGAGGAAGCTCTGGCAAAGCGAGATTACACTTTGTGTAATGTGTTGACCACATGACCACTAGAATCAAAATTCAAGTCTGAATACAACATACAGCTCATGTAATGTATGTGTGGGATACTGCAAAAAAACAAAACAAGTGGAGGAGCCTTTAAAATGGAGTGGACCTACAGTATTTTGACATACTGGGTCTAGAAATGCAGATTTTGGAAGAGGTGGAGCATGAAATGGAGAAGTGTCCAACTGCAGGACCCCAGGTTTGGGCATCCCAGGTGTGCCAGTTAATAGAAAGAAAGTAGGTTAGGTGTTATCACTTGTTTAGGGTCCCCAGAAGTAGGTTGGAACTTCCTTTGCTGCCACAAAAGTGTAAAAGTAAAGAGATTTACTATTTTTTAGAAACTTATTTTCACACTTTTGTGTAAAGAAATCTTTAAGAAAAATGCTGTAAGTAAAATAAAATCCCTTTCGTGAGAAAGCCACGCAGTACCTGGAACTTTCTCAGTGTCTTCACACATGAGTTCTGCAGTTGGGCCCTTTTGCTAAAATGGGAAACATCTTATAAATATTAATGTGCCTTCTCGCACACCCCTCCTGAAGGTCAAAGGATAATGGACGGGCCGGGATTCCGCAAGCTTTGAAGGAGACTCTTCCCACTTTTTGTCGTTGGAAAATAGTTTTTAAGGAACACAGACATTGCTGGTGATTTGATAAAAGATTTGAGCTACACCACCCATCGGTTACTATGATATGAAATGGATATGCTGTGAACTTGAGTGTGTTAGATGGGAGATTGAAGCAAGGATTTTTTGGTGGGTGGGAAAGGGGGGATGGGGTAGTAATTTCATCCAATCAGAGTACTTTGAATAATTAAACTGATCAACTTAATTAGCACAATTAAGTTGATTTGACCACGGAACATTGCCATATGGCGCAAGGAAACAAAAGAGGGGGGAACTAATTAAAAGTAAAATAATGAGGATTTTAATTAACTGGTTCCCCAGACGTCAGCAAGCGGGATGTGGAATTGTAATTAAAAAGTCCTGTAGTGCTGGCAACATTCTCTCCCTCTCTGTTTTAATAACGGCAAGGGCTCCATCCATCTAATTAAATCTGTAAATGAATTAGCAACATTGAGGGTCCCTGCTTGAGTTTTACACCCCACCTCCCACAGCTAACCTTCCAGATAGTTCTCATAATTTTGTATTAATATGAAGGGGGGGAAAAAAGAGAGAGACGATGAATAGAGCATTCCTCTTAACACAAGCAGAAATTACTATACAGTAAGTTGTTAGTACAATGTTTCCAACATACAGTATATATTTTATTTTATGTGTTGGAAAACAAAATGTACGAGTTAGAAATAGAACAAGTTCACATAGACAATCTGCTACAATACGAACGGCATTGTTCACACTTGCATGGACACTCATGGATTTGGGATGGGCGAAAACATTTACATATTTCAAATCAATTTACGTTGTTAATAACATTATGGTTTCTCCTTGATATGTTAATGGAACAGTGCTGCTCCTGGAGAAATTAGAGTCATCTACAGAAGTGATTCCCATGGGTTGTACCCCAGGAGCTAGTTACCAGGGGGTACGTGGAAAAATTATGACAGATGATCTTTATAGTTACAAGAAACCAATGTTGACTGTTAGTAGTCTTCAGGGTCCAAGTGAGATCACACACAGAAGGCTCTTCTCATATTTCTTCTTCATCTCAAGTGATCAATCCAATACTTGATAGGGATTTCACAATTAGCCTAAAATGGCGTTGGGATATTCCTTCTACAAACCCCAATTCCAATGAAGTTGGGACGTTGTGTAAAACGTAAATAAAAACAGAATACAATGATTTGCAAATCCTTTTCAACCTATATTCAATTGAATACACTACAAAGACAAGGTAGTTTAAACTGATAAACTTTGTTTTTTTGCAAATATTCACTCATTTTGAATTTGATTCCTGCAACACGTTGCCAATGTCCCAACTTCATTGCAATTGGGGTTTAAAAAAAATAACACTTAGTGATGTTTAAGCTATTCTAATATTTATTTTGCGCATTATGTCTATAGGAAGGTATAGGTATATTCATTTCAACTTAAACATGTATTTTTAAAGATCTACATACAAAAACATTACAAAATAAACAAAGAAAATACTGTCCTATACCTTAAAATTTAATTTAAAAAACGTAGACCTCTCTTTCCCTCTCTCTCTCTCCCTCTCTGCACCGTGGTTGGTGCTAGACTGAGAACTGAGCCCCCTAGAAAGCTAGCTAGCTTACTAGCTTACTAGCCAGCTGCTAAATTAGTAAAATTAAACAACTTAATGTTTAATTCACACACTCTTGACACAGTGTAGGAAAGCACATTGCTATCGCCAGATGAGTGCCAACTTTGTTCAGCTCATTTTCTGTAGTGTAGCATGAAAACATGGTAGAATTAGCAAACTAGCTAACTAGCCAGCCATTTGCTAGTTAGGTGGTAACCAAGGGGGTAAGCTTCGCTTCAGAGCTCGAACTTCCTATGGCGCCATTTTGATGCTACAAAGCGATCACCTGACGTTAGCATTCCATTGACTGCCATTCATTTTGACGTCACTTTGACAGCGAATAACTTTACATTTGAAGCGTTTAAAGACTTTATTTGTCCATTGTTTATTTCTAAAGAAACACGACAATGTATAAAAGGCTCCATTACCTTGTACCTCATGTTATGGCTATGTAGTAGACGTTTTTGTAAAAATAGGCTAACGATTGTGTCATAACCACGTGACTTACTGTCGCATAGTAGAGGAATTACCGTATAGTACAGGAGAAGCTCGCAGGCAGCTGTTTACGTTTAATTACTAATGTTAACTAGCATTTTAGTTAGCAATAATTAGCCTGTGCCCATGTTATCTCCTTACATATACCTACGCTCTCTGTCTCTGCAAGATTGGGAATGATTGAGATTTCTCTTGGCACAGCTACCAGAAGACTTCCAACTTTCAGACAGGTTACTCACGTCACATTTACGTTGTCTCTCTCAGTTGGAGGCTGCGCAGTAACGCTCAGCGCTCACCGGAAAAGTGCTTCTAATGGCCTTCACTGGTCTCCGTCCAGAGCAACGGGATCTGTTGGTCCATTCTTATATACTGTCTATGGTGGTAACAGCAGGCTGGTCGGTCCCTCTGCCTCACTCCCTGCCGCAGGTAGAATTCTTCTCTGGGAGAGTAGCGGATGGCAGCTTGTGAGATGGACAAGCTAACGTTAGCTAGACGGCTCAGCTTGTCCTCCTTCAGTGTCCGCTATCCTTCTGGTGGGGGGGTGACCACCAGCCCGCTCTTACCGGAAGGCTGAATATTTTCACAATGACATGGCTATCTGGAATGAAGCAACTGAAGACCAACTGATAAACTACCAACTGCAATCGCTGCTCTTAACAGGCGCCCCGAGCGGTTGTGGGGGTTCGGTGCTTTGCTCAAGAGCACCTTGGCAGTGCCCAGGAGGTGAACTGGCACCTCTCCAGCTATCAGTCCACACTCCGTACTTCGGTCTATACGAGGACTTAAACCAGCGACCATCTGGTTCCCAACCCAACTCCCTACAGACCAAACCGATATATTCCTATCTAACAAAACGCTACTTTGTGTAACGTTATATGGTCGCCAGGGTCTGAACCTATGGTCTGTCATTTACATATTGGATTTTCACAAATGTACTGATGCAGGGTCTGCGTTTTTTTGTTTTGTTATTATTATTTTGTAGTTATGACAAGGATCACTCAACGTTGACACCGTGGAAACAGATCGATGAGACCACCTCTCCCTGCTGTGTCAACTATTGTTTCATAGTCTCTCTCTCTCTGAGTTACATTAGGCCTATAGCTTGATGCAGATATGAAAATTGATTACAATTACTGTTCTCTTTGATGGGCAACACATACACCATACCTGCAAACTTGTCAACTTTCGGCAAAATTCGCCGTTTTGAGTCATAATATTTCATCCATGTGAATCGTGTAGATCCGTAGAGTTTTTTTTGGGGGGGGGGGTAGGAGAGGGTGTCAGCCAGCATTTCCCAGACCAGAGTGAGAGAAAAATTGTAATGTCGTGATCTTCGCAATAACATATCTTTGATGTGACGTCTCGAGTATTGGCCACTCAGCTTCAGGATGTCTACGCCTTCTCCATCGTCTTCACATTGCCTCAACATTTTCATCCTTTCACTCCAAGTTGAACTTTGAACCAATTTTCTATGGCAATGAACACTACTTTTGAGGTCGGTCTTGTTTGCTGGCATTACGATGTCATATGCTGTTTAACTAACGTAACGTTAGGTAACTAGTCGGTAAAGTAACGGTAACCTTCCAAATAAAGTTGTCTCATAATATCCGAGTGGCGGTTGTTAGCCACCAATAGGTGACATAGAGATCCAGGTACATGCACCGCCAGATTACGGTCCTTACAGGGGCCATGATAACATTAGATGAGTTGTGCCAGAAAAAGTGAGCGTAATGAGGTGAAGACTAATTAAGATTAGGAAAAAGATTGTGGTTTAGATTTAAACACTCCTGAGGAACGAACAAGCGTTTCCTGGGTCAATGTATTTTCGCTGCAAAGTGAACTGTGGTTTTACATTGAGTATTGGAGCGTATAAAGAAGTGTTTTGGCATGGCTGGCCGAGTGGCTCTATATCCATGGTTTTGGAAGAGGGATTTAATTCTTGCATGTTTTGTTTTGTTGTGCATTCACAAATCGCACAACGTTACAGTTCAGACTCGATAATGTGGCTGGGTTAATACTAGCGAATACTGCATCAGAACTATGTGCAATGTTGACATCATTTTCATATTTAAACATAGTTTCAGAAAACTTGTTACACAAAAGATATTTGTCTTAATGTCAGTAATCAACTGGTCAAGTTTTATGGTGATATCACTTAAAGGTGCTCTAAGCGATGTTGGGTGACGTTACTTCTTGTTGACGTTCAAAGTATTTTCAAACAAAATGAAGACTAGCTAGCTCCTCCCTCCTCTTCATCCCTTCCCCTCCCTTCTGTGCTTCTGTAATATTTGATTACTATATGATATTTATTATTAGTTATATGATAAAATAAACCAGATTTTACATCACATTGGGTGTAATTATTTTGTGCAGCATGTATGGAAATTAGATATAATGTCTTGATAGTTGTAATAACATAAATGGGAAATAATTTATAATTGTTTCATTCGAACACAATATAAAAACAAAGGGTACTTTGTACCGTTAATTCCTCTTGGGAATAAATAAAAAGGAAAACTATGTAAATTGTGCAGTTGTATGTAAAATGAAGTAGTTTAGATGAGTGGAATTGCAGTCCTTTTCTCCACTCTGCTCTGAAGCAGAACAGTGCGGTGCCATTGCACCAAATTCAAAACTGCACTGGGTACCCAGCAATACACCCTCCATGTGTAAAGTAGATCGGATGAATGGTTCTCACAATATTCGAATAACAGACAGACATACACACTACCTCATGCACTCACACACATACAGACAGAGATTCTTTTTTACAGTTTAACATTCATGGTACCCAGAGGATGAATCCTACTGACTTTGGTGATCCTCTGACTCTTTCACCACCATGGGGTTGACATTGTTTTTGTTCTCGACAACTATTGGTTGGATTGCCATGAAATCTGGTGCACACATTCATGTTCCTCTCAGGATGAATTGTAATAACTTTGGTAATCCCTTCATTGTTCATCTAGCGCCATCATCAGGTCAAATTTTTTAATCCAATATAAGTCTATTACTTTGGTTTATGGCCACATAGCTGTAGAACTAATGACATTCACTAGCTGTTCTTTGTGTTCAATGCGAATTAGCAAATAATAGTGTGACCTGACCAAATATATTATAAGGCACTGCTAAGCCACACTTTAACCCGCGTTCCCCCAAGGCTATTATATATGGCTACACACAGGTAAGTGTAAAGGAAAGTAGACAGAGACGTGGCTTCAAATTCACTCATTCATTGTACAAAAGTTTTATTTTAAATGAATAAAATGCTGAACTATAGACAAATACTTTATCAATTAAAATTGGAACACTAAACTCCAAAGCAGATAGTCAGATTTAAAATAGCAATAATACTATGATCCTTGAATGCAATGCTGGTTCTGGATACCAGAAAGATAAACAAGATTTAGTCCTACACAACCAGGGGCGTAGCACAAAATTCTGGGCCTGTAGAAAGGCATTTTCTATGGGCCCCTCCCCACAATCACAGCTATTCATTCTAGCATCTTTTTGGGCCCTCCTCACATGAGGGCCCTGGGTACTCAGTCCCCTTTTCCCCCCAGTCCAGTCCCTGTACACAACTACAAAAAAAGGATGTAGTTAAATGAACAGACTGACTCAATCTTAAATGAGGGAGCGCAGAGACAGCATCAGCACCTTAAGGATCAACAAAGAGGGCACACTGTCTGCACTTTATCGAAGGTGGTGAAGTTAACAGTCTTGTGTACAATAAGCCACGCAATGGTAAGATTTATGCCTGATCAGAAGGGTTTTCAGTTAGTTTCAGTTTTCCACCTCTGATGAAGAGCAGCGTACAGCCACTTACCTAAAGTCAGACGGTCTAAAAGGAATACTACCATACCAGCAGAGCAATAACATAATGCAAATCAAACTACAGGATAGGAAGATTTTTGCTTGAAATATTGTGACTTTATTCTCATTAAATTGCAAAACTCAGTTGCGGGAAACAACAACAAACTTCAAGCATGCAGCTACAAGCTGAAAATGGCAAGTTTTTAAGAACATTTTGATCATGCAATTAAGGCAGGCCTGCTTGGTTCTTTTCAGTAAAAAGCATTGCGTTAGTTCATGCAGGACACGGAAGTCAAATGCCCACTAATTGAATTCATCATTCTCACCAGTCACAACCAATCACAGCCTTGAAGCGCCTGGCGCAGGTGCGTTTAGGGCGTGTCCAAATTCACTTTTGCTAGTTTGACGGCGGAAAAAAGGGTCCGTGCGCCAGACTCATGGTTCAAAAGGGTTGTACTTAGCGTCTTCATTAATCAGAGGTGTTTTTTGGGCGTAACATCAACATTATGTAACAACAACATCAACCATGTGCGTCCCTGTGTGTGTAACAAGCATAGTGTGCATGTGCTGTGCACGAGCCTAAGCGCATTTTACTGCGCTGTTAAAATAATGAAGTGCTGCGCTACTTACTTTAGACCAGGTTTTTGTTGGTCAGTGGCACGATCACTTCCCGCTGCCTCAAGATAGCAATACGCCAAGAATGCACCTGAACACACCTCCCTGTAGGACCAGCACGCCCATGGGCGCACAGATGGGCGCATGTGCATTTGCTATTTAAACGACTTGGGCGCTGGACGGTCTTAACATAGCAAAGACACTTGCGTCGGGCTTTGCGCCGTGCTGCGCCAGGTGCAAGATAGTCTTCATCAGTCTTCAGGATGCACTGTATATATTTTATTTCATTTTGTTTAGGACTCTGTGTGTCGTCACTCTGTTCCTTCCTCTGAGTAACAGAAGCGAGGTGCCAGGCCGGTCCTCAGTAGGCCCACCAGGAGTACAGGCTTTCATTAGCACTCTGTAATTAGGAACAGATGCAATTTGCAGCACACCACTCAGCTCACATAGTGGCTCCCATTCAAAATCCTACACACATGGAGGCCCGCTGACACATTCTGTACTTTAATCACTGACACAGACCAATGCCCTGTTTCACCTCGAGCTAACTTACAGTTATACAAATTAAGGGATGAGAGCATTTAGCTTATTTCCCGTCAATTTGTAACAAGAGCTTTTTTTTTTTATCCCAAGGAGGAAATCAACAGATTAAATACATAAATAAATAAATCTTAAATATGCATCATTCAATATTTTGAATTACACTTATGAAAGGGGTCACATGTAATGCAGAAACCCCAGTTTCCCGTTTACAGCAGAAATGTATTAAAGGCCTCCTTCAGACACGTTTTAACAGTGGCGGGCTGTGTTTTTTACACCTGGGCCTTCAGTACCATCCTAGAGCAATTAAACCACCTTTGAATAACCTCGCCATGACACTAGGGCATTACCGTGTGGAATAAAGTAATTTAACACAAGGCTCAACACATAGAGACTTTCAATACACTATTGCAGAGACATGAATACACTGTGACAGGATGCTGCATCACATATAGTCCAAATAAATGTAATTAGAAATAAAAGAAATAAAAACAAACCCACAACAACCGGTCACATTTACTCATACGACGACCACAAAGCAATCAAAAACAACATCAAGGAATTAACAGGTTTCCCCACAATTTTCAGCCAAGATGCTGGGGGCTCAACACACATGCCACCACGCACACACAGAGGCACAGCGGCCACTGACACTGCTCAAATCTGCGACACCAGCAGCAACTATCTAAAGCAAGCAGTAACAGCCAGTAAAATCATTTTATTAACATGCACAAATATTCATTATAAGCACCCAGTGGAGCCACAGTGCTGCTCCAAAATAGCCTCGGGAAAGAACTTGTTTTGGTGGAACATGTGTACGTTCAAAGGTTGTTTTAGTCGTGCAACAGAAAACTCAGATTGGACAGATAGTCTAGCTAGCTGTCTGGATTTACCCTGCAGAGATCTGAGGAGCAGTTAACCATAGTCCTCAGAAATCCACCAGAGTTTAGAACGCCAACACAAAGAAAGAGGAAAGTGACGGGACATCCGGCCAAAAAGAGTGTCATCCGGCGGAATTTCCGGCGGCACCAGCGCAATTCCGGAAGTGGAACATTGTCGTGGATATAGACTACACACGGCCCAACGTTCAGGGATTCTGACTGTCTGGGGTTCAGTAGCACAACCAGTCTGCTGCTAGTCCAAGCTGTCACGTTCAGTTCAGTTCAGTTTAAAGATTCCTTCATGTGAGCAGCTCTAATGAACAAACAAAGGCCAGATCAAACTTTACTCAGCTGTTCTGAGGCACAGATGAGCTAAATACTAACATCACCATGCTAACATGAAAATGTCGATTGGTGTTTGGCACTTGTTTACCATGGTCTCCGTCTTAGTTTAGTGTGACATTTGGTAACATGAAAATTAGCACCGACTGAGGCTGATGGGTAGCCCCTCATTTCTAAAAACACTGTTCATCAATAAATACATTATACAACTGTGGATATGAGTTATCTCACTCCTTGAAGGCACCATGCAGTGAAACTTGCATCATTGCTAGATTGCATTTGGTGGAACATGTGTACGTTCAGAAAACTCAGATTGGACAGATAGTCTAGCTAGCTGTCTGGATTTACCCTGCAGAGATCTGAGGAGCAGTCAACCATAGTCCTCACAAATCCACCGGAGTTTAAAATGCCTAAACAAAGAAAGCGAAAGGTAACGGGACATCCGAAAAAAGTGACATCCTGCGGAATTTCCGGCAGAACAGAACGTCGTGGATATAGACTATTAGGTTAGAGACCTATGAAACCCTGTCTGTCTGAATCTGCGGGGTTTTTTTTATACATTGTCGTTCAAAGGCGGAAATGCTCAGCCATGGCATGCACAGCTTATTTTGCTCATGTCTTGTAGGAGGTCAGCCCTCTGCTCCCACAGCCCTATGTTCCCACATTTCTAAGATTTTTCTTAAAATTAGGCCTTATGTTAGGGTTAGGGTTACATTCCATCTGTAGTCCATTGCTACTGGATAATAGGTTGGGTGTAACTGGCTACCAAATTGGGAGAAAGGGGGATCAAATCTGATACAAATTTATGAAAAAGGAAATGTGGGAACATAGGGCATAATTTTGGAAAAAAATCTTAGAAATGTGGGAACATAGGGCTGTGGGAACATAGGCATGCTCCCGTCTTGTAGCATATAAAATCATCATATGGATATGTTAACAAAGTTAAACACTTGATTTTCATTTGAGGGGTTCTTTAAACCTATTTCATAAAACTACTGTATGGGGCTCATCAGCTTATACCCAAGTCAACATGAAGTTAGCCAGACTGTACAATAAACTCATAACATTTTGAAAGCAAAACAACTCAAAATTGTCCGATAAAGAAAACAGGACGCCATGTGTAAGTGAAGTTCAACCTCAGTATTATATAGCCCTGATTATTTCACACCCTGCTGATCAGTAAAGACCTACGACAGGAAACACGATAGAAACTGATCGCTCTTCCTGAGCTGCAGACTCATCTGGTCACCCAGCTGCTTTTTCTCATAATGCTTCAGTAGCTTTTGATGCTCACAAGCAATTTCCTTCGGATGACTATCACATTACATCAAATTAAACTGCATTACATCACACCCAATGAAGAGGTTTATTTAGTCAACAGATGGCAGCCTTATCCTGGGGAAATATGAAACGTGCCTAAAGTAACAAAAAATAGCCGGTGCAGCACAGATGTCTTCTTACTTGATGGTTTTATTACTTAAGGTGCAAAACAGTGACTAATGTTTCGATGTAGAGTTACATCTTCATCAGAGTCCTTTGAAACGTGCCTCTTTGGATCCTGCAGGTTTGCTCATTTTTAATTGCTTTACAGAGTCAGGTCAGTTCATATGGCTTTCGGTTAACACACATTCCAGCCTGAAGATTAAGAAATGTTATATGTAATATATGCGGTAAAAAAATGTAGAGCATTTCAGAGGATTTCTTGAGAAGAAAATAGCTGTGATACTATGTGACATGAAGCTTGGGCTGTATTAGCATCACTGCTAAATTAGTCTCGCATTGCCAGAGCTATCTCCACAGCGCTGCCAAGTAAAATCTGGCTACACCACACCTACATTCTAGCCTGGAAATCCAGACCCAAATCTGAAAGATTAAAGGTCTGGCATCGAGTAATGAAAATGGTCCAACTCGAGCATGCATTTGAAAATCTCACTTGCACGCAATTGGATAACACTACGACCACTCACAACAATACACTGGGTGACGTATCCAGAGCCCCATACGCTTAGCTACCAGCGGAGCTAACTGGTAGATTAAACTGTCGTCATCTGTTTAGCTCGCCTCTGGCCCGCCTATAGCAGATCAGAACACTACTGTGATTGGTGCAGCTCAGCTACAAAGGCATAGTTAATGAGCATCATTACTCAATGCCAGAGTGACTCGCTGAGCAAATTCAAACTGTGCTCTTGCGAGAACTCTGGATTTCCAGGGTAACAGCATTCTATAATAGGAGAAAAACACACTCTGGGTTGTTTGCATTTCTTTAAACCAATCACAATCGTCTTGGGCGGTGCTAAGCTCCGGACGCAGCAACAGTGGCTCCTTCCCTTTCCTCGGGAAGGAACTTGTTTTGGCGGAACATTTGCACCCCGCAAAATAAAACACAACATACAATCTTAAATGGAGTTAACTGTGTCACACAGTTGTGTGAGGTCCTTTATTAGCCTACCAGCAAAACAAGGAGTTTCCACTGTTAAAAAAAAACTTAAGTTCCACAGGATGGTGTCCTAAATAATTTATTTAAAATCAAACCGGTTACTTCTGCACAGCAATAAAAAAAAGGGACAAAAAAAACCCCCGTTAAAACACAACTCTCCTCCAGCAGGGATTCTCCTTCTTTGTCCTCCTTTTTTCTCCCCCTGCACCTGTTTTGCGCCCACATTTAACAAGTACATCATTAGATCCTGTGGCCAATCATGAGCTGTGGGGGAGGGAGGGGGGGGGGGGGGGAGGGGGGGGTCCAGGCAATCACAGCTGCTTCTCATAATCCTTATTCCCAGTCCAACAAACAATTAGAAAAACACAGCAAATCCCAAAACCATGCAAATAACAACTGTTAAAACATGCAACACATCTACTACTAAAACCAAATAAAATATACACATTGCTAAAACTCAAACTGGGCACTTTGCTAACAAAATGAGAAGCTGCCTTCAGTCACATCCTGACAACTGTTCACACAATACAGTAACGTGAGCTATTTAAATTAGCTGGATATATAGTTAAACGGAATTTGCTCTTACTCTTATCACTGATGTCAAGAGGACAGGCTGCATTTGGGGACAGCTGGAGAGGCTTGCTCAGGACCGAGACGGCTGGAGAATCCTTGTAGGCGGCCTGTGCCCCAGTAGGGGAAAATAGGCGGAAGAGGAGAAGAAGAAGAGAATGTATGACCGTGTGTACTGCATCCATAGCAATCCCCAATAATCGGTCCCAAAATGTCCCACTTAGAGAGTAAAGGCCGTAAACATATTCTTTGTAAATCTTTACAATCATTCCCCGAAAGAACCAAGCAGGCCTGCCTTGTTGCATGTTTTTTTTTTTTAACAGTCAACAGAAAAGTAAAACTAAATTAGATAAAAACACAAAGATTTTGAAAACGGCAACACACAGAGAGCAGAAGGTGTCAGGCTTTATCCAGGAAATGTACTTCCGTTGATCCAGTACTGCAAAATTAAATAAATCTTGAATATTTGTGTAAATTTATGCTTTTGGAAATAATGTTTTAGGCTGAAAAGTCACCTTAACTACAGCTAATGCATAAATATTGAATAACAGCTTTATCGAATGAACATACCTAAAAGTGATCTGTGTGAGAAAAACTAAGTTCAGTACTTCATCCCCAGGCAGAAGTCTTAAATGTGTTGCAGAACAGGGATCAAAACATGTTCCATGAGGAAGCATGCTGCATGGCTGTTTCCTGTTTTGCTCCTGTGAATGGGCCCTTTGTGCCCTCCGCTCTGCTGCAGTTGCATTCATCGTGTCTCTGAAGTATCCTGAAAGCTGGACTCTGTCTGAGAGGCTGCTGACAGTGGAGCAGATAAGGACAGAGGTGGTCAGTGTTAAAGAGGGGAATGGAAAAAATGACCTTTGTTCATCTTATCATTTGCCCTTTAGCTCTCTGACTCCATTATTAGTCACATCAGTGATGAGTGGAACACTTGTGCAGGGCAGGAAGAGCCACGGTGACATCACATGACAAAGGTTTTCAGAAAACTAAATTCCCCTTCTACAATGAACTTATTAATTCATTCAAAACTAAAA
This sequence comes from Sander vitreus, assembly GCF_031162955.1. NCBI lineage: Eukaryota > Metazoa > Chordata > Actinopteri > Perciformes > Percidae > Sander > Sander vitreus. Next base: position 28,259,885 of record NC_135870.1, on the reverse strand, counting down.
AAGGTTTCTGTGACAAACTTTTTTATTTATTTTCACCAGTGTGAAGATGCTTTGCTTTACCCTCCGTTTTCAAAGTTTCTATATCAAAAATATGGGTTCCTTTCAACCTAATTGCCCAAAAATAACATTGAGTTCCATTAACAAACACAGTCAGTGATTATGCATCAACATACGTTCCTCTGATCTTAACTATTAGTCAAAATAATTCATAATTTCTGGGTTTTTTAACTCAATAATTTGGCATAATGTAATTTGAATGAGTTTTATTGACCATGAATTCCAAAAATAAGTGTAAAACTTAAGTTAATAAACTTGAGTTAATAAGTTGGAATGAAGTTGGCTAAGAACACAGAATCGGGTGATACTTTATACTATATATATATTATAATGAGGCAAAACAGGCCGCGTCAATTTCAACCATGGTTGATGGAAAGACAACACAAAGGTTAAGTAAAAGTGGAAATACTAGAGTGTAAAATACTTTGTTGCAAGCAAAAGTTATGCATTCTAAATATTACTGAAGTAAAGGTATGTGATAGTTGGGTATATAGGTATTAACAGAAAAATGTGCTTAAAATATGAGAATTTTAGATACGTTTAGAAGTACCTATTAGTGTGATGGATGTGTGGATGCACTCTATCAGTGTTATTTTTTTATATATTTTGATTTATCTATGATCATAAAATTGTGAGCAGCATTTTAATAAGCAAACTCTAGATACTCATGTTACGTTTGTTAGTTTAATGAATAATAATAATGTATCATATGTTTTGTATATAAAATCTTGAAGTGCCTGCTCACCCATACTAATATTTCTAGTATACTGTATTTCTTGTATTTTTTTATGTGCGTGAGTGAGTATGTGTGTATCTCCAAGTAACTTGCTGCTTGTAACAGAGTAATTTCCCAATTTGGGATCAATAAAGTCCACCTATCTATCTATCTATCTATACTCCACCTACACGTTTTCACTTATGTTGCCTAATTAGCCCTCTTTCCGGTACTGTATGGGCGTGTACAAACAGTTATCATTATTATTAGTTAATATGATTTGGTGACATTGCACAATTCCCAGCACATACAACCTCAATGTTTCAGTTCATTCTCACTGCTTTCAAAGTGTCATTTATGGCCACAGCAGGCAGCTGTTTTCAGAGAGAAAAAGTTTTAAAAAAAACACTGTACAATACCCGCTCAGCACCTAACAACACACAGACACAGTAGACTAGCTGGTAAACATAGTGGAGCCTTTAGCAGGAGTGGGTGGAGACCAAATACAGAGCTAAAAGAGAGTGAGTATTACACTTTCATTGATCAGGAGGACACAAACAATCAAATGATAATGTTGTTCTGCAACAGCTGGTGTATAAATAAGTAGCTGTTTGCTGTTTTCCATATCAACTTAAAGGGCGATGATATATTAGTGTTGTGTTCATAACTTGCTTTGGCTGTTGCCTCATTTCAACACAGTTTTGTTTTGTGTCAGTAATTCTGTATAGTATACGGAGAACGCCTATGGAAGTAAATGCATCTCTTTGCGGATGGATAGAAATGCTACCGCAGAGATGGGAGAAAAGTATATGTTGTGTGTTTTTTGCTGTTATGGAATATGACCGAAAAAAAACCTGTAAGGAAGAGTTCCACAACACAACTGAGTTAACAGAGGTTCCTATAGAAATGAATGGACTTTCGGTTAACTGGCGATACATACACAGAGCTATGTGGAAATGAGGCATGAGGAAAAGAGGCTTGCCCATCATCTGAGATAATGTTATTGTCTGCCTTCTGCTTAGAACTGGTGAATTTACAGCTCATAGCAACGTCATACAATATAGTATTTGGCTTTTGTTTGATTTCTAGTATGTGTTCTAAATGTTGGCATAGTGTAATGTTTGCTTACAAGGTAACCTTGGTCCTCTGAGTGAGAGACTATCTCTCCAGGGCAAGGCCGCTCAGATGCCATTCCAATAGATCTTTTTCACGGCAGACATGTTGACATGTCATAGTAGGAAAAGCACAGGTGTATTCAAAACCATTCATGATGACTGCATTCCACTTAGGCGAGGCCCTGGTATTGTGCAAATATTGATCAAAACCAGTTATAAACTCAAATGCACAGCTCGAGGCAGAGGTAAAGTTCCCAAGAGGGTTTATTCCAAAATCAAGTAACAGAAATCAGGTAAGGCAGATGTACAAAATCCCTAGGGCAAAAGGCAGAGTCAAAACAAGGGTCAGAAAAATCACTAGAAACACAAGGTGAAGAATGATGGTGGAATGTTGACAAAAAGGTACAAGACTATCAGGCAACTAAAGCTTGCGAGAGGGGGTGCATATACTGAGGGAGGCGGGGAGACAATTAGACACAGGTGAAACACATTAGAGCAGGGGAACGTTATCACACAGGTGGAAAAGCAGGCAAAGACCGGAAGTAAAATGACCTGGAATGAGACAGAGGGAAATTAACAATGAAATAGGAATAGGCAAATATATGTAAAGAAAAGAAACATGACCTTAGACCATGCGTCTTTAGGCCAAGGACCCCTTAAATGTAAAAGAGACACAGCGGGGACCCCTTACTACATACTCCATAAAATTGAGTTGCATATTGAACTGGACCTACAATAACATGTAGGGTAGTCTAAAGTCTTTGCACATACCATTTTATGGTGTTAGCACGCATTGGCTCCTAATATGACTTGTTAACTATATCATATACCGTATATATTTGAATATTCATACATTGAGGCAAAGTCCCTCAGCTTCCTTTCAATGCCATTGGGTCCTTATTAAGAGGGTTTATAGATGCAATCAACAATTATAAGTGAGCTATCCAGGCACCCCACTGTTTAATAGCCGAACTACACGGGAGTTTCCATTTTACAATAAAAAGTTTCTTGCTGCAGTCAAACCAATGAAAAGGACCTTCTTTTGATATCTTGAGAGATTAAGGAGTGACATTATGGGACATAAGAGATTGGTATTAGGGACTAATAATAAGGATACAGTATCTCTGCTTCGGATTCTTTGACCATTTTCTTTTTTAATCACTACCTAGTAAGACCCCCAACTTTATGGAAATGTAATATAAATCACTGGAGTAAGTATGTCATGCTCTTTATTTTAACGACACCATGGTGTTTACTTTTTGGTTTTGGTTTAGGAGGTAGAGCGGCCCTCCAATAATTGGAAGGTCAGCGGTTCAATCCCTGGCCCCTGCATGTCGGCCCCTTGTGCTTTCCACAAGATACTAAACCCCAGATTGCTCCTGATGGCGTGTGAGTGTATGTGTGAATGTTTATCCCTCCACTCCTGATGAGCAGGTGGCACCTTGCACGGTTGCTCCTGCCAACAGAATGTGTGTGTGTGAATGGGTAAATGCTGTCTAGAAAAGCACTATATAAATGCAGTCCATTTACCACTGGCTTTAGGTTCTGGCTTGATTCTACTGTGTGTGTGTGTGTGTGTGTGTGTGTGTATGTGTGTGTGTGTGTGTGTGTGTGTGTGTGCCTGAATAAGGTTAGGAGTGCTGGCCACCGGGTGCAGCTTTTACGTCAACAAATGACTCTGAAGCTATTCTCAGCACCATGTCCTCATTAAAACATTCCCCAAAGTGTCCCTCCATAAAATGCCCTTGGCTTCACGTTTAGGTGTCTAATTAAGGTCCATTGCCTCAGCCTTAGTCTTGGCTTGTGTGTCAATTTAATGAGGCAATTAGGGATATTAGTGATATTGTATCTGGACTATCAGGAGGTTTGAGAGGAACTGGGAAGTGGAGGGCAAGGGTGTAGGGTTGCAGACATGTTTGTGTAGGCTCAAGGAATGAACAGCCATAAAAAAAGAAACATAAATAATGTTAATTATAAATGTAAAGGGAAAAAACCTTTCCAATCTAGGCTCTCGGAAAACTATTTGAAAGTGCAGTAGCTACTGCAAAGCTAAGCTTGGCTTAACACACTGGAAACCGGGGGAAACAGCTAGCCTGGCTCTATCCAAAGGTAACAAAATCCACCTAATAAAATCCCTAAAGTTCACAAACCGATTGGTCCGGACCAAGAAATATTTCAGCACATAATCCGAAAATTGTCACTTTTACACTTTTAACAGGGATTAAACAAACAAGATATTGCATGTTAATTAGTGAGCTTTAGAGTTGCTGGTCGGTGGATTTTGTTACTGGTAGAAAGAGCCAGGCTAGCTGTTTCCTTCTGATTCCAGTCTTTATGCTAAGCTAAGCTAACAGGCTGCTGTAGGCTGTGGCAGCTGCATATTTAGCATACAGACATGAGAGTGGTAAGAAAATGAAAAAGCACATTTTCCAAGATGTTCAAGTGTGTGTGTACTGAAATAGTGGCACCAATGTCAGAGCCAGAAAAGAGAAGCCAATGCAGAAGTGCCTTAAACCTGCATTCTATCTCATTTATAGCGGGAGGCAACTTCACTGGCTCCAAAAAAAACTTTGTTTGTCTAGAAGTCTATGGGGAAATGACCCCATTCACTTGATTTATTTCCTCAGTAAACATTTTCCTAATGGGTTTACGGTCTCAATCCCTTTGGACCCCTTTATTTTAAAATAGACAATAAAGCAGGGCCGGCTGTAGGGCATAGCTACACGTCAACCTGCCAATCATTGTAGAGACCTAGCAATGCGAACCATGGCACTGTGTAAATTAAAATAGCCTTGAACTTCTTTTTGGATGTTGTGTAATGGGGAAGCAGTCTTTTCCAGTTCCTGGTGTGTGTTTTCCCCATTCCCCTTGTGTATATGTCTGTTTTCCTGTCTGTGCATGTAGGTCAAGGGGCGTGGTCACTCAATCACCGGTAGCTCTGCCACTGCCACTCATCAGCACAGCTGCTGCCAATCTGGCTATTGTTTTTCCAAAGTTAGTGACCAGCACTTTCACTAGCCACTAATTTGTGGGAAATTACATTATTGTTATTATTAAAGTGGTATTTGATTAAAGTTGACTGTGGTGTGCTACAATTTATTTGAAGAATTAGAATAACAACCTTTTTAAATGTAAATGATCCCCCAAAATCAAGATTACATAAAATGTAGGCTCTAACTACAGTGATGAAATATTCAACTGTGATAAGGTTGTGTGTAAAGCTCCTTTTGCATGAAAAATATTAAACCAATTAAGAAATAGACATTAAAAGAGTAGCTTCTTATTGTATAATGCCAGAAACACACTGCACGCGATTAGCTGTGAAGCGCCAAGCTGGCGCGTGCCATCGTGACGTAAAAATAACGTAGGTCTTGCCGGCGCGCCCGGATTTATAGTGCGCGAGCAGACTACTGTATAAAGGCTCTTATACACTAGACGCAGCCCAGCTGGCGTGTGCAAATGTGACGTCATGGGATCGCCGTGACTATTTATACCCGCGCTGTGCTCGCGACACTAGTTGCAGTTTTCTCCTGAACAGAAGTGGCGCTAATGAGCAAAGGCTACAGACGTTTCTCTTTCTACGGACTAGAAGAAGAAGAAAAAGGTAAACAACAGCTGAACTGGCAGCAGCATTGAGGTCAATGCTTCAATTTGATTCGATGACCTACTTCGTCGGATCAAGCCTTTCATTCGCCATAAAAGAACTCATCTTAACCCAGTAAGTTTACAAGAGAGACTTGCAGTCACTTTGAGAGTCCTGGCATCCGGTTGTCGGCGAACCCGTTCAGGCCTCCCGTTTCCGCTTTGTCGCGCGCCGCTGAAAATTAAAAAAAAGAGCTGTGCGCGACCTCTGCCCACCTTGGATACGTCTAGTGTAAAAGAGCCTTAACACGCTTGAGGCGCAGAGGTGCTGCGCTGGCCCGTCCGCTGCAGCGATCTTTTTGGTGTCTCCTCTATTTCTTCCGCGAGCAAATGTGTCAAACCAGGCAGGTAACAGTGCATCCATCCAGCTGGATGCTTTACAAAATGAAACAAATTTCAAAATAAAACAGCCAGGTTTATGGTTATTTTGGCTGTCCTGACTTCTCAGCTGTGTCTGTGTCAGCGAGATACGTGATAAGGCACACGGAGAGAGTGACCGACGGACGGACGGACGGACAGACAGAGTGACACACACACACACACACACACACACACACACACACACACACAACCAAACACTCGGGGGGGGGGAGAGAGAGAGAGACATGCTGTAGAGTGGCGAGGAGAAGGATCGCTTTGTGACCCGCGGGGAGAAATGCGCGGCTGGTATGAACAGCCAGGCGAATGGTCAGGCTCGGCGCTGCGCTTCAGCAGCGCGTTTCCGGTGTAAGTGGTGCATGGGTGTAGAAGATTAATTGAAAGTGGTTTGGAGCGCACGGTCGGGTGTCATCAAGCAGTCAGCAGCTGCATTGCACCCCTGCTGACAAGAAGCGCACAGAGCAAAAGTCTGTTCTGCTGCGAGCAAGGTCAACTTCTTTGTGGAACAATGGCCCAGCGATTAACACAAGGGTTAAACCAGCTTTTCTGAGTCTCGTGACTGTTGTTCAGTCTCTGTTTTCTGGGTCAGTATCTGCAACTTCACATGCTGATGTTTTCATCTTATAATTTGACCCTCCCACTGCGTGTTTTCACTTCATCAAAGTTGATTGGAACATTTTGGTCACCTAAAATGTCTTGTTCAGCGTTTGGTACACCTTGCCAACCAAAACTAGTTAGATTTAACCAGCATTAGCCGGTAGCTTAAAGCTTTAATGCGTCACTTTTTTATATTAATGAATGTCTGTTACATTCAAGCCATTGCCAAATGAGTTAATACAAAGCTAATTAAGACTATCAGCTCCACACAACTCTCTCTGTATTTCTCAGTATGGCTATGTTTAGAAATTGTGTCATCCGGCGACTTTCGAAGCACAGAAGCTCGAGTGAAGATAACTACCTCTCCTGAAAAGTCCATGTCTTTTTTATCCTCCTTGGCTACTAGCAACTGTGTGAAAGAGGGGTGGGGGTGGTGGGGGTGGTGCGTGATCACAGAAGCTTGTGTCATGTGGATGCACTGACAGAATTGTTGTCATTAGGCCTATTTAGAATTCCTCATGGGGGAGACAGAAACTACGCATTAAGGAAAAGTCTGATGATTTTCAACCAGCTCTTTGTACTGCTGTACATTAAGATGAATGGCGGCAGTACCCGGAGGTCCGCGTTTACCCACCAGCAAAACTCAGCTGGATGACTCACGTCAACTAATTGAAAAATGTGCAACTTTCCCTCTTTAGCATTTAGCTTAGCGCAGTGCCATTGAAACCATACACGACACTGACTTTGCCGCGTCATCCTCCCCAGCTCCGCCCTCTTGTCCAAATACAGTCACATCTGGCTCCAAAATACTAAGATGACAACGGCCAAAATGCAGACTGCTGGCTTCAAAGGCAGTACACAAACTAATGGGTGTTGGGAATTCATAGGTGTACAGATCCAATTATTGGCAAATTATTAAAGATGTTTTATCAATATTAATAAAGTTATGAATATGGTTATTCATAGATTAATAAATCAAACGCGCACCCGTAGCGCTTATCAATCGATCACATTAATGGTAAACAATGACAACATTACCCTCTACACATTAATAAAACACACTATTCCTCTACCCAGAAAACCTTAAGCCTTCTTACTGTGTGTTCAGTCCATCGTGTCTGTCCATAGCTTTCCACGCTAAAACAGAACGGGTCCGTGTCGCTCGTCAGCGGCAACGGAGAAACTTGCTGGTCCCCAGGGCAGCGGGTAACAAGCAAGGGGGTAAGCTCCTATGGCGCCATTTTGATGCTACCAAGCCATCACCTCCCGTTAGCATTCCATTGACTGCCATTCATTTTGGCGCCACTTTGACAGCGAATAACTTTACATCTGAAGCGTTTAAAGACTCTATTTGTCCATTGTTTATTTCTAAAGAAACGATAATGTATAAAAGGCTCCATTACCTTGTATCTCCCGTTATGGTTCTGTAGCAGACGTTTTTGTAAAAATAGTCTAACGATTGTGTCATAACCATGCGACTTACTATTGCACAGTAGAGGAATTAACGTATAGTACAGGAGAAGCTCGCAGGCAGTTTTGACTTACATTCACTGTTTAAGTTTAATTACTAATGTTAACTAGCATTTTAGTTAGCAATAATTAGCCTGTGCCTATGTTATCTCCTTACATATACCTACGCTCTGCCTCTGTAAGATTGGAAATGATTGAGATTTCTCTTGGCACAGCTAGCAGAAGACTTACAACTTTCAAACAGCTTGCAAACGTCACGTCTACGTCTTCAAGCTCAGTTGGAGGCTGCACAGTAACGCTCAGCCATCACCGGAAAAGTGCTTCTAATATCCTTCACTGGTCTCCGTCCAGAGCAACGGGATCTGTTGGTCCAGTTTATATACCGTCTCTGGTAACAAGTCAGAGTCGACTTTGAAGAAACAACGGTGTCTGTGTCTGATTTTCTTCTAGAGAACATCGTTCTCTCTGCAGCGTTGAAACACGACGTGTGTTTCCAGGATCCAGTAGTGTTCTTCAGAACACCGAGAAATAAATCCACTTTGTCCAGAAGTGGAAGTATTTTGCACAAGCGCTTGCGCGCTCCCTGCAGCAACGGGGTAGCAACGGGGTTGCAACGGAAGACGATGGAAAAAGGTGTTTGCATGCTGTGTTCAGGGGCCGTTGAGTGGATGGGGATCCAGAGATCTCTGGAAGGTGTGAACTACAAGGCTGTAGTTTTTAGAGTTTTGACCACTTTGGCCACTCCTTCGTGGTCATTCAGCCATTTTGTGATCTTTTCCCTTGGGGTGCCCTGTGGGAGTTTGGTGACAAGGCCCACCTAGGCCAAGATCTCTTTGTCTGTGTCCACAGGTACCACATGTGTGTCTTGTCTCCAAAGGTCAGTTTAATCTGAGGCCTTTTTGGTTAAAATCAGGTTTAACACAACTGATGGTCCCAACATGGGTGACATCAATGATGTGAATGCAACTAGCCTGCTGCAGACCAGGGCCACGTTCAGCTCCGACAAAACGTAGCAAACCGGTTAATTAAATTGAAATGGGTGCGTTGACACCCTGTTGTGTGCGCAAATGCCCTGCCTTTTATATTAGAAGTTTACATACATGTCGCTACTGATTGGGTATCACCTGTTACACTGCCACTAAACGAAAGACACACCCACCAAACAAGATAAAACATGACTCAAAGCCTGTTGTTCACCAAGAAACCGTAGCAAAATGGTGCACACCGTTTGAAGATTGAACATGCCGCAGGCTAACAGCCAGACCTGATTAATCCAGGTGGCAAATTTGTGTTTCGTAAAATGGCGAGGGCATAAACCTCCCTACTCTTCCTCTGATTGGCTTTCACTCGTTCATTCCTCCTTCATTGGCTGGATTGGTTAGGTTTAGGAATGAGGAGTAAGATTGGTTAGGGAAAGAATACCAGGGTAAGCCAATCAGAGGCAAAGTAGGGCGGGACATGCCTTCACAATCGTAAGAAATGCAAATTTGCATCCGGGTGCCTTATCTATTCAGTCAGCGGTCACTACAATGTATTTTGCCTTATTTTCATTAGCTTGCATTAAAAATACAACAGGTACATATTGCCATAATTACTGTAATTATTTTAACAATCTGGCCATTATTTCTTTTATAATTATGTTTTCAGTGTAAGTATAAGTATTCATAGTCATTGTTACTGTTATAGTGTTTATGAAGACTACTTTTCACATTGTTGTTAGAGGTTTGACGAAAATATTATTGCAGTTGCATGGTTCCCATTTAAAGGATATTAAAATTAATTTGTTTCTAGTTGTGTCTAGTTGTTTTTACATGCATCTGCTGAAGGTAGAAAGTTTCTCTGTGCGCACCTTAAATCTCAGTTTAAGACCTGGACGTACCAGCAGGATTTGTAACTAATTTAGTTATTGGTTCGTTGCACTTAGGTGTAATGTGGAAACTCAAAAATACCAGCACACATTGAATTCATAGATTCTGTATTTTTAAATATTACAATTTTGTGTAAGGTATAAGTGTCAGGGTTGTAGGCTTGGACCCAAATGCAGGAAGGCGAGGAGAGTGCAGCAGTTTCAAATAATAGTAATTTAATAAGAACACAAAGAGACTTACAAATGTAAGCAGGGCAGGTGAGCAATTCCAAAAAAACACAAGAACACAGAAAGAACGAGGAAAAATCCAGGAGAACAAAAACCACAGAGGACTGACGACAAGTAACGAAAGACAAATGACAATCCACCAACAACAGACACAGAAAGCACAGGGACTAAATACACAGGGTAATGAGGAAACGAGGGACAGGTGACACTAGGGCTGGGGAACAGGTGAAACACATCAGACAATCACAAGGGCGGGAAAACCAAAAGACAGGAAGCAAAACCAAACAAGACTAGGGAGAAAAGAAAATAGGAAATGGGAAAACCAACAGAAAAACCAAGTAAACAAAAAAACTTTTGTTTTATAACCACATAAGACACCAGCAGCTTTTTAATTGTTTTGATACATTTATTTATATTTTGCCACAACAGTAAATGGTGTGCAGACAATAGAGTTAATCTGCTCTTAGGGGGAGGGTGTATCATTGCAGACACGGAACCCCTTCTCTTCTCTGCTTCTCTTCATAGTCGTCAGATTCATCTACCAACCCTTATAGAGCTGGCTCAGGTTTGCCTTTGACCAGCTCTTAGTTATGCTGTTATAGTTTTAGGCTGCCGGGGGACTTCCTTTGACACACTGAGCTCCTCTCTCTTTCCATCTGTGTGCACTCATGCCCCAAAAATGCTTGTTACTAACTTAGCTCTGGGGAGCTTATTCCCCGGAGCCCTTATGTTTTCTCGCCTCACAGTTTTCCTCAGATTAGTGTGGCACCAAAATCATAGTTGCAGCTGCCATCATGGTCCTGCTCGGTGCCCTACTACACCCTGTTATGCTATGCAGTGCCCTGCTATGCCATGAAATACTACTATTTCTAGTCATAGTTCCAGTATCTTTATTGTGACTATAACTGCCACTGTTCATCGTACCCCCAACCGGCACCGTCAAACAACCAAACAAGCCCACCAAGAGCCTGGGTCTGTCCAAGGAAGTTTTTTCTCACCACTCGAGGTTTCTGCCTAAAGGGAGGTTTTTCCTTGCCACTGTTGCACTTAATGCTTGCTCTTGGGGGAATTGTTGGAATTTTGTAAATTATAGAGTGTAGTCTAGACCTACTCTATCTGTAAAGTGTCTTGAGATAACTCTTGTTATGATTTGATACTATAAATACATTTTAATTGAATTATAATAAGCACTGTCAAGATGTCAAAATACTCAAAATCCCTTCAGTCAGAATACAGCTGCAGTCTGCCAGGCAGGACCCAGCCATGTTATTTTTCATTAGAGACAAGGGGACCATCACAGAGGAGTGAATGAAAAATTAATATGAAAAATACTCCTGGTTGTTAAAGCAGTGACAGCTTTCTACTATGTTTATGGCAGCTTGAAATCCATCCAGTTCTCATCAAAACCAAAACACGGCATTAACTATTAATAAGAATGTTACAGTGTAATTATTAGAACTATAACAATTAAAATGTTAAGGAAATGTCATTATTGATGATTTGGTTTGACCTTTTTTTTAAAAGATTATCATTAGGTGAAACAGAGTGCCCATAGAAAGGAAGATGATAATCTGAGAACATGTAGTTTTAGTTACAGTTAATAAACTGATATTATCCAAATTAAAACACATGCACACAAATCTAGTCCAGACTGGGCTGTGTAATGAGAGAGCTGGGATAGCATCATCCCAATAAAATTGTTGGCCTGTTGCAATACGGTTGGCTGACTCCTCCGAACAGGTCACACACACACACACACACACAACAGATGTACAAAAGCCCATCAGCTGTGCTGTGTGTTTAGTCAGTTCTGTTTTTTTTTTTTCTTGTTCTTGTATTTTCGGCAGGCAATGTTATTCCATTCCTGTGAATTGGTCCTATTATTATTTTGATCAGGCACTGAGTTGACTCCTCAGATTGCAGTTTAGTTATTTGGTGTGCGTGCATCTAATGGTGAGTTGATACCAGTAACTCTATGTATATTTCTAGCCTTAACGTTACATTTGTTTACTAGAGGCACCGCGTTAAGTTTATTTGGCTCATCGGCTAAAGTGTGCTAATTTGTTAGTGCTAATGTTTATGCTAGGACATGCTAGTTTGCTAATATGCTAGCTTTCTTATTTATTTCATTGTTAGCCACATTAGCCTCAGGCTGTTTGTTAGCTTAACAGGTCAGGGTGTAGTGTTAGCTATGCTAATGGCATGTTTTCATAGGACATTGAATTGTCTTTTTTTTTTTTTGTTTATTTCAGAACCACACTCAACCTCCCACGGTTTCATTCACCTGGTCCATCTCTATTCTGTGTTGTGGGTGTGAAGACTTAATGTAAAATAAATCTTTGAATGACCTTGACAAGCCTGGTTTCTGTGTTCTGACTGGACACCCTGTAGAGGTTGCTACCTGAAATTAAGATTTACGTTCCTCATCACCCAGAATCCTTTTCATGGTCCTTCGAGCCGAAATAGCAAGTTCTACAGCTTAACCATGTCGGCCAAAGAGAGGAGTCAGTCACCCACAACACATGAAGCCTCAGATGGAGGAAGATCAGATGCTGCAGGCCTTGAGAGGTGTCTACTTATCCTCACTGAAGAGAACACAGTATTAAGGCGCTGTCTAGAGGAAATGAAGGAGCAACAAGTGTATTACTCATGTCCAAGGCATCATAGCACTGGGGCCAGGGCCTCACCCTCCAGATCGAGCTCGCCGATTTCACAGTCCATGGAGACGTCTCCAAGAGATCAACAAGATCCACGTCCTCTGATGTATCCATACGAATCGACAGATACTGAGGGCACGCTACAGCATGCAACGGAACAAGGGGATGTTGATGACATTGCCCTTGGTCTGGAAAGGATGGGACGGCCATCCAGCCAAGACAGAATATCCCCTTCTCGAGACCACCATAGCAGGAGGACAAGTTGCCGCCGTGAATTACCTCTTCACCACAGCTACTCTTCACGTGATGACCCTCCTTGACTCAACCTGGCATCATTGCCCTCGCAGATCTTCACCGTCTCACGGATATCAGTATGCGAGTGCATCTGCTAACTATCGTCATGACTATTCAAGCGAACACAGATATGACTCCCCAAGACACTATACCACAAGTCGGCGCTACAGTCCCAGACACTGTCAACCTTCTTACTCACCTGAGCGCCATCCTCAACGTCTTCCAGGGGAGAGGGAGCTCACATACCGGGGCCCAAAGCCAAAGATTCCCGACTTTGTTCATGAAGATCCACGTGAGTTCGCAAGGCTCAAAGTTGCTCTTGACAACCTACTTCCTCCCGACGCCACAGAGCGCTTCAAGTTCCAGATTCTACTGGATCACCTGAAGCTGGAAGAAGCATTACTCATCGCTGATTCCTACAGTCACAGCCGAGATCCATATACTGATACCATGGAAGCTTTGACAGAGATATATGGCCAACCTCACCAGCTTGCACTTCAACACATCTCAAAGCTAATGGAGGAGCCAAATATCAGGACAGGGGATACAAAGGCCTTTCGACAATTTGTTCTTAAAGTGTGTGCCTTGGTAGGCATGTTAGAGCAACTTGGCAACAGTGGACGAACAGAGCTGTGGTGTGGATCCCATGTTTCACAACTCCTAGGAAAGTTTCCTCATGATTTAAGAACTAGCTTCAAGAGGTATGTGAATCCCATAAGAACTGCCATTGCCACTCTTTTTGATCTAGCTGAATGGCTAGACTATGAGGTAGGGGTGCAGGTAGATGGTTCACAGTTCAATGTTGACCACAGCAAGGAACACCAGTGCTCCAAAGAACAACGCAAGGACCGCCAGTCAAAGCCCAGGTCCACAGCAGTTCTTCACAGCAGTGAGTCAAAAGCATCCCCGCTGGAACCAAAATCAAGTGGTTCAGATCGGCCCAGCGAAAAGCCCAAGAAATCCTGACCCTTTTGCAACACCACTCAACACTATCTGAATCAGTTTGCAAACTTCCAGATCCTCACTACGGAGCAGATTGGAAAGTGGATCCGGTCCAATCAGAGATGCTGGAAGTGCGGGAGGGAACACTTGTCAGCCGAATGCATTCTGAAGGCCAAATGTAAGAAATGTGACGGCATCTGGAGATCCTTCATGAGGTGAACACAGGTGGAGGTAAGACCACCACTTCCATGAAGAGCACTACCAGGTTTTCAATGAGTGCCAAACCAACCAGCTCCACTGCTGAAACTATGTGGATGCTATGCTATGTGGACAGACCCACTGGCAGGAAGGTGCTGCTGAAGATGAGCTGGGTCATCTTGAGGAATGGTAACAACTCTTTGGACACCTATGCTCTACTAGATGACGGTTCAGAGCGCACCATCTTACTGCATGAATCAGCTCAACAGCTCGGCCTCCAAGGAGCACCTGAAGAGCTATCCTTGCGCACAGTGCACCAAGATGTGCGAGTTATCCATGGAGCCACAGTGTCACTCTCAGTTTCACCTGCCAAACAACCCAATCAGACCTTCCACATTTGAAGTGCATTCACTGCCAAAGAGTGTCTGGCACCACACACTTACCCAGTCGCAGCACTGAAGAAGTCATATCGGCACCTCAAGAACTTACCTCTCCAGCCTATTGACTGTGCACAACCCTTGCTCCTCATAGGATCAGACCATCCGCACCTCATAACACCAACTGAGCCCGTTGGCCTGGGCCCCCCAGGAGGGCCAGGTGCAGTCAAGACACGGTTGGGATGGTCACTTCAGGGTCCCTCTAAGATGCTGAAACACCTGACCACCCAGCAATGCCTTCTGACATCCATTGCTCCTGTGAATTCCGAGTTACTCAGCCATGTAGAAAGAAGCGTGAGTGGGATGATCCGGATTTACCTCATGACCTCCTTCAAGCATGGATCTCCTGGGTAGAGGAACTCCCACAGCTGTCACGCATCGCACTGCCGAGATGCCACACGACAGCAGAGCTGGATGCAAACAACTGCAACCGTAGCATCCACGTCTTTTGTGTTGCATCTGAAAGAGCATATGGTTCAGTTGCATATCTTCGCACTGAAGACAACAGTGGACGCATCCAAGTTGCGTTCATTGCTGCACGCTCTAGAGTGGCTCCCAAACGGCAACTGTCTATCCCAAGACTGGAGCTCTTTGCTGCCTTAACAGGTGCCCAACTGGCATCAGTCCTGAAGAGAGAGCTAACCCTTGATGTCCACAGCTACATCTACTGGACAGATT
This sequence comes from Sander vitreus, assembly GCF_031162955.1. Lineage (NCBI taxonomy): Eukaryota > Metazoa > Chordata > Actinopteri > Perciformes > Percidae > Sander > Sander vitreus. The sequence continues at coordinate 28,244,610 of NC_135870.1, read as the reverse complement.
CTATGACGGTCCTTACCAGGTTGCAATCAGAATCTTGCAAATACAAAGTCTTTGTGGGTACTAGGATTGCGGAAATTCAGGAACTGTCTGATGCAGGAACGCTATGTTGACTTGAGAAACCCAGCTGATGACATCACCAGGGGGAAGACTTTGACACAGCTGGTAGAAAACACACATTGGTTCCAAGGCCCAGCCTTCCTTTGGCAGCCTGAGACCTATTGGCCGGAGAAGCCATCCGAAAGTTCAACAGATTTCAGATTTCGACTTCAGAGACCCACAGCCTGTCAGCAGACAACCTCAGGAAAGCCGAATTAGATATTCTTCGTCAAGCTCAGATTGAGAGCGTTCCAGATGACATGGCCCAGTTACAGGCAGCAAATCCAGTTTCCGCGAATAGTAGACTAGTCACACTAGCCCCTGAGCTTGACACCAATACCCAGCTCATTCGGGTTGGAGGCCACCTACGTAGATGTGATCAACTAGATCAGGAAGTGCAACATCCAATCGTGCTTGATCCTGCCCATCCCATTACAAAGTTGATCATCAAACGCTATGACAATGACCTACACCACCCCGGTCCAGAAAGGGTATTTGCAGAGATCAGGTGGCGCTTTTGGAGCCTGAGAGGCCGGCAGGCAATTCGCAAGTTCCAACACAGTTGCCCTGAGTGCCACAGGTGGCGTGGAACACCTGACATTCCACGGATAGCTGACTTGCCCCCCTCCAGTGTAAGGCTCTACAAGCCAGCCTTTTAGACTGTTTTGGCCCAATTCAGATCAGAGTGGGGAGGCGCAATGAAAAGTGCTGGGGCATCTTGTACAAGTGCCTTACAACCAGAGCAGTCTACCTATCTATCTACCTGTCTATCGACCTTCTTTCAAGCATCGACTCTCACTCCTTCCTAATGTCACTCCATTGTTTTGTATCCAGGAGAGGAAAGCCACATGAGATCCTTTGTGACAGAGGAACAAACTTTAGAGGCGGTGACAAAGAACTGGCATTTCAGGCCCTCCAGCCAGCCCTGAAAGAGTAGCTGACTGCTCAACAGATCGCTTTCCGCTACAACCCACCAAGTGCTCCCCACACTGGTGGCTCATGGGAACGGGAAATACGATCCATTGAGGCAGCACTGTACACAGTTCTCGGAGCACAGACTGTGCCAGAAGAGGTGCTCAGGACGGTCTTCTTAGAGATTGAAGGCATACTTAATTCCAAACCTTTGGGTTACGTATCCTCGGATGTCTCAGATCCAGACCCTGTGACTCCAAACTCTCTTCTCATGGGGCGGTCTGACACCTCTCTGCCCCAAGTGATCTATCCAGAGTCTGAGTTGCTAACATGCAAAAGATGGAGGCACAGTCAAGTCCTGGCTGACCAGTTTTGGGCCAGATTTGTCCACCAGTACCTGCCAATGCTACAGACACATCAGAAGTGGCAAAAGGAGAAAGAGAACCTGACCAATGGCACAGTGGTGATGATCGTCGACCCTCAGGCACCGAGAGCCCTCTGGCTTGTTGGAACCGTCAAGGCAGTCTATGCCGGCTCTGATGGAAGAGTGAGAACAGCTGAAGTGCTGGTCAAGGACTGTACCTACCTCCGACTGGTGGCCAGACTGATCAGTCTTCCTGCGCTTCCAAACGATTACGGATAGATGGACTTTCAGAAGCAAATCTGCACCACATTTTTTGGGGGCGGCTGTACAAAAGCCCATCAGCTGTGCTGTGTGTTTAGTCAGTTCTGTTTGTTTTGTTTTTCTTGTTCTTGTATATTCCATTGCTGTTCAACATAATGATTAATGATGTTTTTTCTAATGTTCAGCCAGGAATTGGAAAGTCACTATTTGCAGAGGATGGTAGCCTATGGAAAAGGGGAAATAATGTGAAGTATACCCTGAAGAAGGTGCAGGAAGCTGTAACCCTAGTGGAGGATTGGGGAAGGAAATGGGCGTTTAGATTCTCTATTGAGAAGACTAAGGATATGTTTTTTACTAGGAAGAAAATAGATGAGTATAAAACTGGAGTTGTATGGTAGGAATTTGGAAAGGGTTAAAAGTTTAAATTTTTTTGGTGTGTTTTTTTGACAAGACGGAGGGAGCATGTTTCAAAAGTAGTAGACAAATGTAAAAGGATAATGAATTTAATGTGATGTCTTGCTGGAACAGAATCGGGAGCAGATGTAGCTTCTTTGAAGCAAATTTATGTATATTTAATTAGAGCCAGAATTGAATATGGGTGTTTGGTTTATGGATCGGCAGCCAAGTCAGTTTTAGCTGGATTAGATATAGTCCAAGCTAAGGCACTGAGAATATGTACAGGAGCTGTGCGATCTTCTAACTATTGGGTCAACTTGATGGGTCAAAGGTGTGATCACCCAGTTAAAATAACAATTCAGGCAAGCTGGGAGAGCGAGGTGGCATAGACTTCAAAGTTTAGGATGGACAGGGGAGACATTGGCACAGGAAATGTCTATACATGACAATAACTTTTGTACAGGAGTACTGTGGCCTTAAACCTGCATTCTATCTGAATTCCAGCAGGGGGCAACAAGTGCGGTTGTAAAAAGGAGGTTGGTTTCTTTAGAAGTCTATGGCGAAATGACCCACTTCTCACTTGATTTATTACCTCAGTAAACATTTCAATGAAGAGTTTATATTCTCAATCGCTAGTTTTAAGTCTTCTGCAATACAGAATGATGTTCTTTATTATCTACATTTTTTGGTTCTCGGGGGTGTTTTAGGGCGTGGCTATGATGTGATTGACAGTTCACGGCCTGTCAATCATGACAGAGGTTTAGCAAAGCTTATCCATGGCACACAAACTTCATTTTGGGGGTTGACCAGCTTTCGTCTTCGTGACTGTGACACTTATAATAATGTCTTGTTCAGCGTTCGGTTGTACGACAAGACACTCAAAGGAGTCGGCAGTTCAGTTTTTTTCCGGTAAGTAACGTTACATTTTGTTTTAATTCTGTTTTTCGTTAGCCAACGTTAGCATCCCAATTAATATCAGTTAGCTTGCTAGATTGCACCTTGCTAACCGTGCTAGCGGGCTAACTAATAACGTTATGCAGACCGTATAAACGGATTAAAATATATATATTTAACATTACAGTCGTATACAGTAGGTATGCACAATGGTCTTGTCCGTGATCTGTTTTTAACCATATGTGGTGTTGCTAATTTTTTGCTAATCGATGCGCACGTAATGGTAATGTTGGCTTAAAGTCAAAGCCTGATATAGCTAACGTTATAGTTATATTCATATAAACCCTATTCGCACGGGATAAGAATCATTTTGTGTGATTTAGAAAGTACCCACTCACATCTGAGTTTTGTGTGGCGCATTCGCACGGGACAAGCGGAGACTGCTTTTACTTGAATATGCTGAAATATATGTACCCCGCCCGAGAGTTGGGCAACGTTACCCGGAGGCCTCCGAAGGACAGGCACATACGCTATCATCCCTGCCGCAGCGGCACCCACACAGCGTCATCCTCACCCTCGGACAAAGCCGCGCTGGAGCGCATCGACGGATGAGGCAGTGGGCCAGAATATCCATTTTTGCGATAAAATGTCGCACATGAAAAAATATATATATTATTGTAAAGTTACATAAGTGTTCTATCTTGAAAAAATTTCAGTTCTGCAGCCAAATGTATTATATAAAGCACCAGGTTCAATATTCTTTTCTCAAAAAATCTTTTCTCAAAAAATTCTAAACACATTATTTCAGACTGTTAATGTACCTAACAAGCATGTTGTTGGATGAGTTATTAACCACTGTTGCTGATGCTGTTACACTGATGTTTTTCTTCCACTTACTGTATTTGTGTCTGCTAATCTATTTGAAGACCTTCTGTCAGCACATTAGTCTGTTTTAAGATGAGTCACATACATGTTACCATCTATATTTACAAATGCTGTTTATTACCAAAATGAACATATCACTAAAAAAGTGTTGCGTACAATACACATTGTCTAAGATAAATTTTACATGTAGGAGTATGTTTACTTAATACTGCATGTCCTCAACTGAAGCATACATTTATGTACAAGCTCATATATTAATATAATTAATTGTGATCTACCATGCCTTAACTACATGTTTGTCTTTTACTATAATGAAGAGCAGCGTATTTGGTGCCATTCATCTGGTTGTGGAAAACCGATTGCATTGACCACATCCGAAGTTCTCAAATGTGTTCTGATTATAACAATACCAGAAAACCATTTTTGGTTCAGCTTCTTCTGCTGAAAGAACAGACCAACTTTTAGCACTTTAGCAGTCATTGGTATTTAGAGGTTCAATTTATTGTGTTTGACTTAGTTTCTGCTGTAGTTTGATAGGTGATAGTAGTAACATTAAGTAGTTGTGTGGATTAAAACTATTTTATAAATATTAAACTGGAATAAAATGATGGATCTACTCTAGCAGTCACCACCTTCAAAGGTGAAAGTATTTTTTTTTGTAATTTCACATCAATAGCTAGAACTGGTCCACCAGAAATACACCCACAAGCAAAATGTGAGTCCTGTAATAGATGTGTCCTCTTGTGTTACTGTTAGCCTGCTGCTCCTAGGTAGCTTATCTGTCTCTCATCTCTCCCTCTCTCGGTCTGTCTCTTATTGCAGGAGTGGAGTCTAGAGTGTAGGAGTTTGGGTATGGTAACATTTAAGAAATCATATGTACAGTGGGGCAAATTCCAAATTATGGTGGAAAATAAGTATTTGGTCAATAACAAAAGTTCATCTCAATACTTTGTTATATACCCTTTGTTGGCAATGACAGAGGTCAAACGTTTTCTGTAAGTCTTCACAAGGTTTTCACACACTGTTGCTGGTATTTTGGCCCATTCCTCCATGCAGAGCTCTTCTAGAGCAGTGATGTTTTGGGGCTGTCGCTGGGCAACACAGACTTTCAACTCCCTCCAAAGATTTTCAATGGGGTTGAGATCTGGAGACTGGCTAGGCTACTCCAGGACCTTGAAATGCTTCTTACGAAGCCACTCCTTCGTTGCCCGGGCAGTGTGTTTGGGATCATTGTCATGCTGAAAGACCCAGCCACGTTTCATCTTCAATGCCCTTGCTGATGGAAGGAGGTTTTCACTCAAAATCTCACGATACATGGCCCCATTCATTCTTTCCTTTACACGGATCAGTCGTCCTGGTCCCTTTGCAGAAAAACAGCCCCAAAGCATGATGTTTCCACCCCCATGCTTCACAGTAGGTATGGTGTTCTTTGGATGCAACTTAGCATTCTTTCCCCTCCAAACACGACGAGTTGAGTTTTTACCAAAAAGTTCTATTTTGGTTTCATCTGACCACATGATATTCTCCTAATCCTCTTCTGGATCATCCAAATGCTCTCTAGCAAACTCCAGACGGGCCTGGACATGTACTGGCTTAAGCAGGGGGACACGTCTGGCACTGCAGGATTTGAGTCCCTGGCGGCGTAGTGTGTTAATGATGGTAGCCTTTGTTACTTTGGTCCCAGCTCTCTGCAGGTCATTCACTAGGTCCCCCCGTGTGGTTCTGGGATTTTTGCTCACCGTTCTTGTGATCATTTTGACCCCACGGGGTGAGATCTTGCGTGGAGCTCCGGATCGAGGGAGATTATTAGTGGTCTTGTATGTCTTCCATTTTCTTATAATTGCTCCCACAGTTGATTTCTTCACACCAAGCTGCTTACCTATTGCAGATTCAGTCTTCCCAGCCTGGTGCAGGTCTACAATTTTGTTTCTGGTGTCCTTTGACAGCTCTTTGGTCTTGGCCATAGTGGAGTTTGGAGTGTGACTGTTTGAGGTTGTGGACAGGTGTCTTTTATACTGATAACAAGTTCAAACAGGTGCCATTAATACAGGTAATGAGTGGAGGACAGAGGAGCCTCTTAAAGAAGAAGTTACAGGTCTGTGAGAGCCAGAAATCTTGCTTGTTTGTAGGTGACCAAATACTTATTTTCCTGAGGAATTTGCAAATAAATTCATTAAAAATCCTACAATGTGATTTTCTGGATTTTCTCATTTTGTATCTCATAGTTGAAGTGTACCTATGATGAAAATTACAGGCCTCTCTCATCTTTTTAAGTGGGAGAACTTGCACAATTGGTGGCTGACGAAATACTTTTTTTGCCTCACTGTATGTTGATTAAAGCCAAAATAGACACTTTTAATCAATTACAAATTCTGTCAAATTACCAATGTCTTCTTGTATGACTACAATATTGTGTATGTTCCTATAGTTACTTCAGAAAAACAATAAATGTAGCTTTAGAAAGACCTTTATTTCACATTAAAATGGGCATTAACTTCAGAAACTACAAACACTGTCAATATTTTTAAGATTATGTTAAATTGATTAATTAATTAATGTAGTTAATGTACTTTTACAATCCAGTGTAAATTCCACACATAAAACACTGCTGTGGGTCAAAGTCAAGGGAAACTTAACTGTCACAAGACATGTCTGTATAATAAAAAGAGGTAGTTGAATCACTAGTGCCACATTGTTAATTACAGTAGAAATGGTTGACATTACAAACCACAATATAAAAATATAGCTTAACATATAAAGCTTAAAGCACTTGTGCAGCACTCTGTTCAGTCAAGTCCAAATGCCTGGGTAAAGAAATAAAGCTGCCTTTACAATTAAAGTGAGCATAGTGTGACAGTCTGTTGGCTGTCTGTAATGCACAGTAGAAAAAGAAAAAAAACAACCTGCGAGCCTGGCGATCTTCCCCGGATTGTTAACAGCCCTCCACCTGCATCTCTGGGTGATGCCAGAGAAGATGGACTTCATGCCTGGATACTGCAGGTGGAGGTGCTGCAGGTCCATTCCTGTAATGAGGTTGACGCCCTTGACATCTCCCAGGTCATTCCTGCCACAGTGAACAAGGAGGACATCCGGGGCTGCTCTTCTTTGTATCCATCCATCCATCCATCCATCCATCTTCGTCCGCTTATCCGGTATCGGGTCGCGGGGGTAGCAGCTCCAGCAGGGGACCCCAAACTTCCCTTTCCCGAGCCACATTAACCAGCTCCAACTGGGGGATCCCGAGGCGTTCCCAGGCCAGGTTGGAGATATAATCCCTCCACCTAGTCCTGGGTCTTCCCCGAGGCCTCCTCCCAGCTGGACGTGCCTGGAACACCTCCCTAGGGAGGCACCCAGGGGGCATCCTTACCAGATGCCCGAACCACCTCAACTGGCTCCTTTCGACGCGAAGGAGCGGCGGCTCTACTCCGAGCTCCTCACGGATAACTGAGCTTCTCACCCTATCTCTAAGGGAGACGCCAGCTACCCTCCTGAGGAAACCCATTTCGGCCGCTTGTACCCTGGATCTTGTTCTTTCGGTCATGACCCAGCCTTCATGACCATAGGTGAGGGTAGGAACAAAAACTGACCAGTAGATTGAGAGCTTTGCCTTCTGGCTCAGCTCTCTTTTCGTCACAACGGTGCGATAAATTGAATGTAATACCGCACCCGCTGCGCCGATTCTCCGACCAATCTCCCGCTCCATTGTCCCCTCACTCGCGAACAAGACCCCAAGGTACTTGAACTCTTTCACTTGGGGTAAGGACTCATTCCCTACCTGGAGAAGGCACTCCATCGGTTTCCTGCTGAGAACCATGGCCTCCGATTTAGAGGTGCTGATCCTCATTCCAGCCGCTTCACACTCGGCTGCGAACCGATCCAGTGAGTGCTGAAGGTCACAGGCCGATGATGCCATCAGGACCACATCATCTGCAAAAAGCAGCGATGAGATCCCCAGCCCACCGAACTGCAACCCCTCTCCACCCTGACTACGCCTCGATATCCTGTCCATAAATACTACAAACAGGATTGGTGACAAAGCGCAGCCCTGGCGGAGGCCAACTCTCACCTGAAACGAGTCCGACTTACTGCCGAGAACCCGGACACAGCTCTCACTTTGGTCGTACAGAGATTGGATGGCCCTGAGAAGGGACCCTCTCACCCCGTACTCCCGCAGCACCTCCCACAGTATCTCCCGGGGCACCCGGTCATACGCCTTCTCCAGATCCACAAAACACACGTAGACCTTTTGGGCATACTCACAGGCTCCCTCCAGGATCCTTGCGAGAGTAAAGATCTGGTCCGTTGTTCCACGACCAGGACGGAATCCGCATTGTTCCTCTTCAACCTGAGGTTCGACTATCGACCGAACCCTCCTTTCCAGCACCTTGGAGTAGACTTTACTGGGGAGGCTGAGAAGTGTGATACCCCTGTAATTGGCACACACCCTCTGGTCCCCCTTTTTAAAAAGGGGAACCACCACCCCGGTCTGCCACTCCTTAGGCACCGTCCCAGACTTCCACGCAATGTTGAAGAGGTGTGTCAACCAAGACAACCCATCCACACCCAGAGCTTTAAGCATTTCTGGACGGATCTCATCAATTCTTGGGGCTTTGCCACTGTGGAGTTGTTTAACTACCTCAGCAACCTCCACCAGGGAAATTGACGACAATCCCCCATCATCCTCCAGCTCTGCCTCTACCATATTAGTCGGATTTAGGAGTTCCTCAAAGTGCTCCTTCCACCGCCCTATTACCTCCTCAGTTGAGGTCAACAGCGTCCCATCCTTACTGTACACAGCTTGGATGGTTCCCCGCTTCCCCCTCCTGAGGTGGCGAACGGTTTTCCAGAAGCACCTTGGTGCCGACCGAAAGTCCTTCTCCATGTCTTCTCCGAACTTCTCCCACACCCGCTGCTTTGCCTCTTTCACGGCAGAGGCTGCAGCCCTTCGGGCCCTTCGGTATCTTGCAACTGCCTCCGGAGTCCTCTGGGATAACATATCCCGGAAAGACTCCTTCTTCAGTCGGACGGCTTCCCTGACCACCGGTGTCCACCACGGTGTTCGTGGGTTACCGCCCCTTGAGGCACCTAAGACCCTAAGACCACAGCTCCTCACCGCAGCTTCAGCAATGGAAACTTTCAACATTGTCCACTCGGGTTCAATGCCCCCAGCCTCTACAGGGATGAACGAAAAGCTCCGCCGGAGGTGTGAGTTGAAAGTCTGTTCCCAAGACGTTCCCAATTTACCCGCACTACCCGTTTGGGCTTACCAGAGTCTTCCCCCACCCCCTGACCCAACTCACCACCAGATGGTGATCGGTTGACAGCTCCGCCCCTCTCTTCACCCGAGTGTCCAAAACATACGGCCTCAGATCAGATGAAACGATTATAAAATCGATCATTGACCTTGGGCCTAGGGTGCTCTGCTACCAAGTACACTTATGAGCATCCCTATGTTCGAACATGGTGTTCGTTATAGACAATCCATGACTAGCACAGAAGTCCAACTCCGTGGCAAACCCGGCCACCAGACGCTCGCTGGCGGGCCCTCCATCTGGGCCTGGCTCCAGACGGGGGCCCCGGGCTTCCTCCGGGCAGGGTCACTCCATCTCTACCTCGATTTCTCATAGGGTTTTTGAACCATTCTTTGTCTGGCCCCTCACCTGAGACCACTTTGCCTTGGAAGACCCTACCAGTAGCACAAAACTCCAGACAACAACTTGGTTATACATTTGCTAATAGTTAGCGTTAGATAATGATAAGCATTGACAATCCCCGTTTTGCTTTTCGCTGACACTACGTTTAAATTAGGAAAACGTAAACTTCGATTTGCAGAAAATTAACGTTAGCATGTTTTACTATAAGTGGCTAGCTAACGTTACAGACAATTTACATGGTAACTTCAGATTTCAGACTTCAGACTCCTCTTATAGGTAATATAACTATGGGACAAAGATATATTTAAAACCTAGCGAAGCTAAATCTTACCTCAAATTATGTATGCTAGCTTTCAGCAGAAGTTGCATCCAGATTGCCAGTGAACGTGTGTAAGTTAACGAAGAGTGTAAGCAGCGTTGCCAACTCTAAAAAAAAAAACGCCCAACACTCTATGGCTCCTCCCTCACTCCTCCCTCTCGTCTAAAAACGTCACGTCCGCAACCAGGATGGCTGCGCCCATAAACGCAAACTCGACGACTCATAGCAGATCTCCACAAACCAATAGGTGACGTCACACATGCTCTGTCCATTAATATATACAGTCTATGGTTCTGACTGGACACCCTGTAGAGGTTGCTACCGGAAATTAAGAACTACGTCCCTCATCACCCAGAATCCTTTTAAACAAACACACACACACACATACACACACACACACACACACACAAAATTGCTGCGGTGAATTTTTAAAGATAAGCTACAGCATAATTTAAATAAATATAACTATTATGTGACCAGCCGGCGGCCGCCTAATTTCATACAAACCTGTTCATGAATACATTGTTCTGTCACACGGTTTAAAAACTCTGAACTCTGGCCCTGATGAAGAGGACTCTAATTAGTTAGAGTTAACTAGTTAAAGTCGACATGATTCAACCTGACCGCCACTGATTCTTCATGAAATGTGACTCATATGTATAATTTGTTTTCTCTGAACTGGAACTCTTTACAAGAACACACACACAGACACAGACACACACACAGCAGGTAAACTACAGTCTGGAGTTTGTTTTTTTTACGCCAGACACTTAACAGACTCTAAACTTCACACTACTAAAAAGAAAGCATTTATTTGACTTCACTTTGACTATTTGTGTCTTAAATTTCTCCAATAAACCACGTATTTTCAACAGCCCCATGTTGGCAGGTATGGCATAGACAGCATCTTTTTAAAAAGCATGTTTCTCCGTTGAGCTGAACATATTTAGGGTAACTCGCTCTAAACCTGATTTTAAATGAAGAATAAAAGAACTGTAGGTGAATGTTGCTGTGTGGAGGCAGGTTGAAGCATGTTACACACACCCTCAGCAGATCTAATGTCATCATGCAAACTTTCCAAACTTTTTTTTCTTTTCATCAATGGTGCACCGTTTGATCATTTACATGCCACGTCTGGTCTGAAGCGATCCCACCCAGTTTTTCTTCATCCAATCAGAGAGCAAACTGAGAAAGTAGAAAACTCATGTTCCAGAGATACTGTCTTCATTTTACCTGCAGCCAGAAGAACAAGATATACAACCATCACATGATCATGGCGTTCCCTACACTTCTTGACAACTTCACACAGAGATTTCAACTAAACAATCAGCTTGAACTGCGAATCCTTGTCTGCGGAATAGAAGTTGTTTTGTTGTTGCTGGAGATGATTAAGATATTTACAAGGAACAACTTAAGTTTTCCTGAAAAAGTTTTAAATTTGCTGAAATGTGTCGAGATTCGTGGAGAAACCCTTTACGACATTCTCAATAAGATGCCGTCTGTAGTGTCTGAAAGCGGTCTGTGGCTCTTGAGGAAGTTTCTCTCCGTTTCATACAGAGCGATCAGACGCAGGATCGCCACCGACAGCGCGGAGGAAGAACGAGGAGCGATATCTGATGATGTACGATACTATGAGATCGTGTGAGTGAATGATTCTTTTAGCAGATGCTGTTTTTACTTGTACATACTCAGGTGTGTGGAGGATTAGTGGGGGAAGGGATAGTTGTAGAAAACTCAGACTAACAGGGCAGAATGAGTTAACCGAGTATAAGTAAGCTTGGTTGCTGATTAGAGATTTAAAGAAAATTAAGAAAGAAAAGCAGCCAAAGCTTTGGTCTCCGGATGGGCTCTTCCTCACTATCTCCTCTTTCAATTCTTGGTTCACGGATCGAGCTCCAGGTCCAGATCTTCCATCTTCATGTCCTACAGGACGAAGGAAGAGCTGTGGCAGCCAGATGATGCCGACACAAGGCCCAGAGGGGTAAAACAGGTCTGCGGCTGGCTGTGGACGACGGACACCAACATCAACTATTCATTCATTTCATATGTATTCATTTCAATAAAGACAACAAAAGAGATCACTGAGTTTTGTGTCTTTGTTTTGTTGTTGGGTTGTTTCCAGTATAAAGTACTTGAAAGCAATACTGAAAGTAAAAGTGTGTTACCAGAAACAGACTTTGGTAGAAGTTAAAGTCACCTTTTAGAGCATTACTTGAGTAAAAGTCTTAAAGTGTCTGATATTTACTGAACTTAGGTATCAATAGGAATGTTATGATATTTAAATGTACTTCATTATTAGAAGTAAAAGTAAAAAAAACTTGAATTAACTTTATTGTGGCTTCCTTATGGTGAAGTATAATATTCAGAGTGTCCATACTTTCTTAAACATCAAACTCAAAGTCTGACATATCAATAAAGAGAAAAACAGAAACAGTAAGTACAAGTACACAAGTACAGTAACAAAGTGTTTGTACTTTATTACAACACTGGTTGTTTCTGTATATCTGAGTCTGTGTAGAGGTTTTATCCTTTAGCTCACATTAATCTGATCTTCACTGAAATCAGAGTGAGGACAAAGTCACATTAAGACAAATAGTTTTTGCAATGTTACAAGTTTTCTGAAAAGTTTGTGAAAATGAGAAATGATCTTATTAAATATGCACAAATTTGCATAAATGTCCAGAAAAAACATTTGGATAAAGCCGAGATCAAACTTCTTGTTTTCATTTTGTCGACACATTAGAGTCAAAGGTTTTTACAGAAGGGATTTTAGATATCACTTATTATCACTCCATGAACAGAGACAGACACACACACACACAGACACACACAGACACACACACACACACACACACACAGGCAGACACACATATCATGGTGGTACCGAAAGTCAGAAGAAAGCGGTAGAGACCTATTTGATTATGACTGTGTCAGATAAAAGCAAGTGCTGCAGTGGAAGGTGGTAAAATATGTGTACAATTTGTGTACAACAAGGGAAAAATCCCACGAATTTGAAAGTACATTTTGAGAAACGCGCACAAGGAGGCTAACCTAGCTTTCCTTAACAAGGTAAAGGAGAAAGCAAAGCCCCCTTTCCCCGAAAACAGAAGCTAACCACGGTACAGGGCGTGCATGTACTGGTACAGGGCCAGGCAGCATGACGGAGTCAACCGCAGGACAGAGAACACTACAGGCGGGCTTTCACACCCGATAGCTGCTGGTTAGAAATGCACAGGAACACCACAAGCAGGAGGAAGCGTGGGTTAATACCTGTATGTGTATTGATACTGGGATGTCTACACAACTGTGTGAGACGACTGACTTAAAAAAGTTCGCCACTTTACTCAACCAAAGTTCAAAACACCTGTTCATGTTATATCTTCTTTAGTCTATTGGCTATTTAGGTTTTTTCCTGGCACACGACACATTTTGCACTTACTGCGGCGCCTTATGTAGACCGTTTAGTGTGCTCATCATTAATGCTCATCATATGTAACTAAACTAAAACTAAGCATTTTCAAAAAATAAAAACTACACTAAACTAGCAAACCCGCTTTAAAAACTAATTAAAACTAAACTGAATTTGAAAACAAAAAGTCAAAACGAAATAAAAACAAAAACTAATGAAAAATGCAAAACTATAATAACCTTGGACTGTACTAGTGATACTTCGTCCCATAGTTTGAACACCTTGTCCTGATGGTAGTGTGCTAAATTGTCAAAGTCATTACCTCAGCTGGATTCTTGCTTTTCGAAAAAGGTTGTTATGACATTGTGAGTCAGGAATAGCTTGCGACACTATTCTTTAAACTGTACAATGTCCAATAAGCCTTTAGATATTTTTTGCTTCTGACTGAAATTTATTTGTTTCAATTACTCTTTATGATCTGATGATATGACAAGATATATTTGGTCTAGGTTCTTCTCTAACATCAGTTTTAAACATTTGGACCCTACATTGGACAACACAACTGCATTAATGTTCCTAAGTATGTATATGCATATATATATATATATATATATATATATATATATATATATATATATATATATATATATATATATATATATTAAACATACACATAAGTAATCTGTAAATGTTATTTTTTTGTAAATATACTGTAATCCTGAAATAAATTATACCATAACTTTAATAACAATATTTGTGATTACCGGTTCCCACAATTTTTCTATCTTGTTACCGTGCTGTACCTATATACCACATTAACAATAACAATTGTACCATACCTAGTATTTATCAAATAAGTAGCCTACTCAGTAATTAAAAAAAATACGTCCATTGTTATTTCTCTCTAAGTCCCTTCTGAACACAAATTTGTTCTCCCCTTAATTACTAACCACTCTTCCCTGGTACCTACATACAAGTGTCAAATATTTTATTGATACTCCAAATACATGCCCCATACAGGACTCTATTCAGGGTCTCCAAGAAGGCCGAATACTCCAAGCTGCTGTTTAGTGCATATGCACAAACAACAGTCCGAGTCCCCCCCCACCCCTGGGTTGTAAATGGCATGACGGCTGCCAAATAAGATTTATGTTTGCCAAAAATGTAACAATTGAAAAGATCTATAAAATACCAATTATTATGACTGTTTAGTAAAATGTATTTGAGTCCTATGTGAAGAACTGCAAGCAACTTCACTGACTAAATCAGTTACATGTCAATGTTCACTGTGACTCCTACAGACATAGACACTTTAAGGTGACAGTTGAAGAGAATCTGTCATTACCCCGCAGTGATGGACATAAACGAAAAAGTTTTACCTTTCCAACAAGTAAATGTTGTTACTTAAGAGTTTTTGTTTTGATGTCCTTTTCCCTGAGGGGGGAAACGTGTGCACATTGAATGTTAAAATGTATCTCCAAATCCTGGCTAAAAGCGCTAAAAATATGAGCAATAAAAGGGCAGTTGTCCTGTTGGCAGGCCCAGCTGGCCACCAAGAGGGCACTTTTTGTTGACTTGGCTGATAGAAATCTGCACTGACATTTCCCTCTCCTTTCTATCTGAAAGAGCCCAGGACTCACATTACAGCTAAGCATTTCAAAGGCCCAGTCAAATTGCTCTATTTGATATTCCTTCAGGCCAGCCTTCTGGGGACCCGTGGCTTGGGAAATCATATAAAAGAAGACATGACAAGGAGTATCTAAGACCTAGACACTTTACAACAAAGCAGGGAAGAAGCTCCAATATTGAAGGACTGTGACCGAAAATACAAGACCTCTGTGAACTTTATGAACTCAAAAATTGCATGTGTCCAACTAAAAAGTCCCAAATATCTACCTGTTGATGCTTTGAAAGATTTCAGGTTGAGGCATGAACTTTACAGAAAATATATTTGCTGGATGTGGGTGTTTATGCAAAGGAGCAAACAAAAATGTCTGAATTCGGAATTAGTTGATTGCCAAATTAAGACACGTGACATTTGTATCCATAGTGTTTAAAACTGATGAATTTTGAGACTATGGGCCCCTGGACATGGACAAATAAGCCTGCTGTTCTCACATAGAAGCATCAGTATTGCTTTTGTTAGTGCTGGCTTAAAACAATATTTTGTTCAAGCTCTCAAAATCATTTGCAAAGTCTGCCACCACACTGACACTTCTCTTCACAAACACAATGGGTCCTCCCAAATGTTTAAAAAAAATTGTGAAGGGACAGATGACTTACAGCGATTATAGTTGATAGCGAATGCTACTGTATGCTTTGTGTGCAAAGGGAGGGGAATTCAAAATTCAGTTCAACTGTAGGCTGATGTAGATTTACTGTGACCTAAGTATACATTGCTGTATTATGTAGACATTATATCAAAGGACTGAGATTGGGATTAGGAGCAAAAAAACATGATCAGGTCATTCCTACTTTTGTCTTAGCAGTTGTTAGTAAGTTCAAACAACAAATGTCACTTCATACAGCACAGAGTTAGGGTGGAATTAAGGGGTGATACAACCAGTAACCTACCCCATGACATTCACACAGACACACTCTGTTCAGGTTACTCCATGCTGCTCTCTGCTGGTAAAACACCAAGGAGCCAATCTGTTAACACTGTTCAGACTGACATTACCCTTAAACACATCTACATCCACATGTTGCTGTTTGTTTTATATAGACAATTATGACATGTCAGGTACCTGACATGTACAATTCACAGAAGATGTTAAATCACAATTAGTGTGAACACAGTCTGGCCATGGCACAGTGTGTCTGTACAATTGAAGATATTCACTCATCTCTATAATGTTTTTTTTTTCGTTTTCCCCCTAATGAAAACACATACTGGAACAAACATACTGTATTTTTTATAGGGCTATGCCGTGGGTCTACTTACCTGTAACTATCCTTTCCAATCTTTCTACCTCGAACTATTACTGAAGCCAACCAAATTTTATTTAGTGGACATATACCTAACCAAACCTAAATTTCTACAATTACAAGAGGTCTGGCCGTCTGGGCATGAGTTCCTGTATTTGTTGTATTTTGAATGTGTTCTTCCCCTTTAACAATGACATCCATCTTTTACCCAAAAATTGCATACATTTATGTGAAAGCAATGTCCATGCGTCCCCAAAACACTACAGTATGTTCACACATGTTCATGTCATTGGTAAAAGAAGTACTCAGAGCCTTTACTTAGGTAAGTACCTACATTACAATATTACACATACCTTCATTCAAAACCCTAAGTCTCTCAGGGGAATATTTCTCGATGGTGTTTTAAGCCCCCAACGTCGACTTCAAGGCCTCGCTGCGACCGTCGACTTCAAGGCACCTAACCCTAACCTCAACCCTAACCATTGCCTAATCCTAGTGCCTTCCAGGCATCGGTGCCTGGAAGACGACGTTGGGGGCTTAAAACACCAAACACCGGGAACATTTGAGTAACCATGAACCATTTTATCCATGATTTATGGTTGTGCGGAGGCTCCACATAGAGCTTTCGCCGTAGCCTATGTAAGTGGCCTGAAGTTTATACTTGTGCACTGGTGTGTGCGTCATTTCACCTTGTCTTTGTGTTGTATTTTCTGTGTTTCGTATTCTGTGTTCTCATACCGTCTTTTTTCTCTTTGTGTATTGAAGTGCCTTTTGTCTTTTGTTTTTATCATTAATGCTCCTTGGATGGAAATGATTATCTTTTTTGATATGTTTTAGTATGATGCCGAATTGTTCAAAAACTGTACAACATATTTGTAAAGTTTACAAAAAAAAAGAAGAAAAAAAAGAAGAAAGAAAAACACTGGTGTGTGCGTCTAGCCGGCATGTGTGTGTGTGGGGAGTGTGTGGTTAAGCGAGGGACAAGTGAGAGAGTGATGGCGATTGGCGTCGGAGCGAGTAGTGACAATCTGTAGCAGGAAACGTTAACCCTCTCCTTGATTTCATGTTGTTTATAGAGAAGGAGAACCAGGAAATGAGTCGGTGGCAATGCAACGCTACCAAGCCACGGCGGAGCGGCGTGTGTCGCCGCGACGTGTAGTTACATTTTTCGAGAAGTGCAGGTTAGGCTACGGCCTAGGGTCCGGTACATAGCCACGGCGTAGATTTTACGCAGAAGCATAAATTACGTATAAGCGTGATTTATGCAGGTATTAGCTATTCACCCATTCACCTTTTGTTTTTGCAAAATAGTGATCTTAAAATAAAATCATGATTTCCACAAATGTGTTTTGATTTGTAGCCATATGAAAACAAATGACTACAGTTTTTATTCCAGTACAACAACATAATGAAGTGTGTCTTCCAAACTGAAATCCATAAAAAACAAACCTTATGATAAGGTGGATATGCGGGGTGTAGTGTAGAAACCAGGGCTTCAGGGTTGTCCAGGTGCACCACATGTGCTCACGACCCTCCTCTGGTCTCAAACATGGAAGAGATTAAAATGGATCATTACAGCTGTAGAGGATAGAGACAGTTTCTCCTTTATAATACCAATTCCTTTGAGCAATGTAACACACACAAATACCCAGAGCACCCCAGGATTTTGACAGCTCCTGTGTGTGTGCCCTTTGATTGATGAGCCCTATTCCAAATGTTTTTTCATCCAAACCAGTGGGAGTTTAAGTGCCTTGTGCATGTTAATACCAAACAAAACATTAGCCGGAGCAGTCCCATTGCAAACTCCCTCTCCGGTGATTTCATCACTCATCTCTCTGTGGCTCCACATGACTCCAGGACACAGAGGGGCAGAGATGGAGGGAAAATGGAAGGCACACACCATTAGAGGTTGGTAATTTTACACACATGCTGCACCAGAGGTGGAAAGAGTACAAAAATATTCTACTTAAGTAAAAGTACCATTACCGGTTTAAAAATTTCCTCAGGTAAAAGTTGTTGGGGAAATCCACCCGTGTGCCCCTAAAAAGGGTACCAAAACCTGAATTCAATTATTCTTCCCCGCGTATTACTAAATTGGTTTTACACCGATCCCACACAATAATCAATGAGACGATACTACTATTTTGTTCAAACGAGTACGTTTTAATTAGTCAAGCATGAGAGTTACAGACACAGATCTGCAGATCTGTGGGATCACAAAGCAGAGGGTAAAAGATGTTACCTTCTTTTATACGGCGACTGCATTTTTGGGGCTTAAAAACGCCAAAAAGTTAAACCACCCTCCAGAGTGGAAATCTTAAAAACGCTACACCATCGCATTACCGTCTAAAGGGTAAAAACGCAAAAGTCTGAAGACAGCGGTGTGGAGAGAGGATATTGGTAGTGCTCCCGTGGGTGCTGTGCTGTGGCTTATCACGGTCGACTGTGCCGGTCATCATCAGACAAACATGCAACTCCACCTCCTCGTCTTTCCAGACAAAATTGTCAGCTTTTGATGTTCACTTCGACATGTTTTGGTTTCGCGCTACAAAGGACAGAAGTAGAAGGAAGGTTCTATGTAGGCGCGCGGCCTTGGTGGTGTTGTGTGGCAGTGCCACCTAGCCGCCTGGCGTGCATACTACATCGAATTTCACACACTTTTGCTTCACCATATGCATGCAGATTTCCCCCCCAAACCTCTCGTCTAAACGCGGAATAAAAAGTGAGAACGCAACGCCACTTTTGTGTTTTCTCTTCATATCGTTTCCGTCTAAACATAGCCTAAGTTTCCCTAGCAACAGACAAATAGTCAGAGCCGGTCCACAAATCTCTTCCGCCGAGTGAGCCCCGTTTTAACCTTTCCCTAAACTCTTATACCCCTCTCGCTCTGGGGCGTTGTCTTCTTGTCCAGCACCGGGACTCTTATCTTCTCACAACACACGCCAAGGTCGGGGCCACTGTGCTGTGTTGCTTCCTCTTCTGCTCGTACTAACGGTACATTCTGTTCCTGTATCTACTTGTTGTTGATACTCAATGTACTTTTCTCGAGGCCATTGTGACCTTAAACGTACAATATGTAATTTTCTGCCGTTAAGGGTCTCTCAATCAAAACAATGGATGTAAACACGGCCTTTTGATGACGTTGTTTAGTGGCATTATGGGAGTTGTAGTTTAATACAATTGCTGATTAAAATAGATTTGTTCACGGATAGGTTAATCCATTACAGTTTTATAGCTGCAGTTTCCCCCACATTTACGTTTTCTTGATTTGATTTGTATTGGTAGCTAACATTAGCTAGCTAGTTGACCAGTTAGCGAGCAAGCAAGCTAACATTAGCCAGCAGCTAACAATATGACAATATATTTCACCTCAGTGTCACTTTTTGGATGTTTTCAGCACTGGGGGGAAAAGGGTTTGTTGTAATGTTACTCAACACCTCTGAGAGACTAATACCGCGTTCTATTTATCTTGGAACTCGGAAGCCGGAGCTGGGAATGACGTCATACCCGAGTTGAATGCGTTCTATTTAAAAGTCGGATTTTCATTGTTTTCATTAGCTCTAGCCCGGTTAGCTATTGTTAGCAATACCAGTTGATAACAACGCATTACGCCGTTTTTTGTGCATGCAAACAGCGTAACAACATGTCCACAGATAGAAGTTGAACATGCCTGGGTGAATGACTGATTTAGTGACACAAATAAGACAGAAGTGCTTATAACTTTATGTTACTGCAGCTTTCACAACTGTTGATACAGGGGGCAGCCATGTTGGATTTTGAACTCGGGCTACCTGGAAACCGGCCAAGGATACACTGAGAGACTTACTTCACAGCTGGGGCTGGCTGCCGAGTACCTTTGGGGCCGTGGCTCCGTGGGTCAAACGTAACTGTAAAGAAGACCGCTAAAGGGGGGGAATTTCAGCACAACACGCTGGCTGGCTGGGTTCAAATTGCTGTAAGTTAATAATAGTGGCTGGCTGCTGGCTAACTGTGGATGTGTCGTGTCCCTGGGGCTGTTGTCCGATCTCATCCCGACTGAACTGAAAATAACAGATTTCTCTGGGTCTGAACATTGTTGGAAACATTTAGGATAGTGTAAGTAACTCAACAACATATACAACATAGGTATATTCATTTTTAGACATTTTAATGCAGAAATGTTACATATTGTACCTTTAACTATAATATTACTAATATTTACTGCTTAAGCTAAACCATCTGTGCGTCAGTTTCCCTTGTTCGGGGAATGCAGATGTGTCTCGCCCGGAGAACTTTTAACCAACACCTCTATGACTGCACGCAACTCTGTTGCAATGAGCACAAAACACTATCAATCATAATCTCTTCTGGAGATTTTGGGCTATTTATTTCTGTATCACACATATAAGCCATATCGCGCTTTCGATTTTAGTTTGTTGACAGATACTTAAAGCAACCTTAGAGAGCTTTTTTTTAACGCTTGCTACGTCACCTGCGCACCTGTGTGTATGCATGCTAATCAGAGGTTAGAAAGGGAATCACAGGTGAGGGGGATGGAGGAATTAGGATCTGGGAAGCCACACAGTTTTTCAACCGCCGCTGTGTGCGAGTGGTGTTTTTAGGTCTCATCTGCTTGTTTTTAATCTTTCACAGTCAGTCTGTTTGTAGGTGTTATTAAATACATTTATAAAATAAAAGGTTAACCTTAAGACGATGGCGGACCTCATTATTTGCACCAACAAGCGTTGGAAATGGTTTCAAATGTCCTCCATTGGCATTTTTTGTGGTCAGATTGCCTACTACAACATACTTAGTTAAAGTCAAATTACAGATTTTAGTAAGTGTAATTTGTTAATTTCCATCTCTGTGCTGCACAAGTTTTGTGGAAACTGTAATTTTTTTTTGGGTCAGCGACTCTGGACTTGTGTCGGATTTCTGAAACCTTCAGTGATGCGTTTGTAAGTTGAACATGAAGGCTTGGTCATCTATTGACATGATCAAGCCTGAAAGAAGATAATGGATGACTTTGACGGAGCTTTGTAGTGCTTAACATGTTCTCTATGTGGTTAACAGGATGTAAACCAACACAAGTCCTTTCATAGGTAGATGAGCGTATGACGCTGGTCTACTCAACATGCATTGGGTCCATGTTGGACTCATTCATTTAAGACAGCTGTCACTCTGGCTGTCACTATAAGAGATTCCAATCTGCAGTGTAGTTTATACATGTCACGATAAACCAGAGACTTCATTCATCATTGAATAATTACCAAATAAAGATTGCTGGGGTCCATCTCCAACAATAATGAGACAGCCTACAGGGAGGAGGTAGAGAGTCTGGCATCATGGTGCCAGACTAACTGCCTCCAACTTAACATCAGCAAAACAAAGGAGCTTGTGGTGGATTTCAGGAGGGTTCAGCACTCCTATGCCCCCTCAACATCAACGGGGTCCCAGTAGAACGTGTGAGCTATAAGTATCTGGGTGTCACCATCTCTGAGGACCTTACTTGGTCTGCTCACACCCAGACTACGGCCAGGAAAGCTAATCAGCGCCTGTACCATCTAAGGCAGCTGAGGAAGTATGGAGCCTCCCCAGCCATTTTAAGATATTTTTACTCTGCCACTGTGGAGAGTATCCTGATGCAGAGTATGGCAACGTGGTATGGAAACAGCTGTGAGAAGGACAGGAAGGCCCTCCAAAGAGTGATCCGTGCTGCTGAGCGTTGCTGCGGTTCAGCTCTCCCATCCCTGGACGAACTCCATCGGAAGAGATGTTGGAGTAGGGCTGTCAAGATTTTAAAAGACACCTCCCACCCTGGCAGCTGCCTATTTCAGCTGCTGAAATCAGGCAAGCGATTCAGGAGCATCATGGCTAATACAGAAAGACTCAGGAGGATTTTTTTATCCACAAGCTGTTAGGCTCCTGAATCAAAACATGACAAACTGCACAATGCACCTTGCACTTTAATCCCTGGATCTACTTTAGTGAGCACTTTAGTAGTACAAGGTCTTATTATATTTATGAGTAGGGGTAGTCTTTTATTTTTAGCTTCTTATTTATTCATGTTTTAAACTTAACTTTATTCTATAACTTAACTTATTATGCTATTAGTTATGTGATAGCACAATTGGAGTGGAGTCAGGAATTAATATCACTGCTTGTTGTAAGTGTATGACTATGCATGTGACAAATAAACTTGAATTTTAGATTTCTTTCTGTCTTTGTTGCCAGCTTACCAAAGCCGGGCAGCTTTAGCCCAAATTTGAATAGATAGCTGATGCTTCTTTTCAAAGCGTCAGCTAAATGAAATGTAATGTAAGTCTTCTGCTGTACCTTTTTCCTTTTAATGCGCAAATTGAAAATGCGCATAGAAATAGGTGGATGGAAGCACACTTTAGGGGTCATCAAAGTCCAGAAATCGTATAGTATAAAGTTGATTTATCAGTTTTCTGTGACCCACCCAATCTCAATTTCTTTCCATTATCTGAACTTTTATCTCGCTTTGTTTCAGAAGTTTTGTTCTCCGCCAAAACCTGTGAATTATGACACTTACCACGTACTGTACCGTACAACTTGGTGAAGTAAAAGCCCAAGTCTTTATTAAAATATTATTGATGGGGCGCCCAGATAGCTCAGTGGTTGCTCAGGTCGACTCCGACCTTTGCTGCATGTCATTCCCCTCTCTCCCCTTTCATTTCTTCAGCTGTCCTGTCAATAAAGGCCTAAAAATGCCCAAAAAATAATCTTAATAAAAAACAACTATATATTATTGATGGTCTTGAATTTTATGATTTTTCTTCCCATACAGATACAGACACTGATCAAGATGTACAAACCCCAATTCCAATGAAATTGGGACATTGTGTAAAACATAAATAAAAACAGAATACAATTATTTGGCCAGTATGAAGCACAAAATATGAGCAACTGAAGTCGTATATCAAGCAAGAATGGGAAAGGATTCCACCTACAAAGCTTCAACAATTAGTGTCCTCAGTTCCCAAACGCTTATTGAGTGTTGTAAAAAGGAATGGTGATGTAACACAGTGGTAAACATGCCCCTGTTCCAACGTTTTGGAACGTGTTGCAGGCATCAAATTTGAAATGAGTATGGATATTTTCAAAACAATCATCAAGTCTGAACATTAAATATATTGTCTTTGTAGTGTATATATTGTTGAATATATGTTGAGAAGGATTTGCAAATCATTGTATTCTGTTTTTATTTACGTTTTACACAACGTCCCAACTTCATTGGAATTGGGGTTTGTAGTTAAAACTCTTCACTGCTCAACTCTGAAGCCAGTCTCTCAACAGAAATACATCCAGCGACACAGGATAAGCAACTGAGAGCTGCCATTAACTCCCCACAGCTCTGTGAGCCGCTGCAGAAAAGCTGAATATGAAATCCACCTCAGGAGTGAAGCAGAGGGCTGGAGTGCTACTAATGGCTTGATGCGGCCCCTGACTGTGTTCATTTCAGAGCAACCCAAGCTCATCCTCTCCCTACTGGGCAGCTAATGCAATTACACCCTTGCATCTACAGGGGGCTCCCCCTGTCTCCATCTCCACCTCAGCCCACTGCTCTCTTTGGGACTTTGTGTGTGTGTGTGTGTGTGTGTGTGTGTGTGTGTGTGTGTGTGTGTGTGTGTGTGTGTGTGTGTGTGAGAAAAGGGAGAGGTAGAGGCTGGGACTGGTAGGTCTCATGCTCACGATTTATGGTTAATCAATCATTGTGCCGCCTTAATGACATCCTGCTGCTTCCCTAATGTCTTCTGGCAGAGGCAGCCCGCCGCTGGCACAGAGCTCTTGCAGGCACACATATGGTCGCCTCAAGTGAGTGACAGGACCCCTTTCATGTGTGCTGCCCTGCACGCCGGATGCCATCAGCCACATACAGGCGCCGCTGGCTAGGACTGAAAATGTGGTGGAGGGAGTAAAAGAGAATTTGTGTGCCTCTCCTGATTGGCCCAGCCTCCTAAAAGTAAACTGTCAAGAACAGTGCAACATGATAAGTGAGCAAAGTGTTACTCCCAGTTTATGTGCTGGCAATAATAGTAATAATAATCAACTTTGAGGACAGGTGAAATGAACACTGATAAATCATGAGATAGCCTACTTGGGAAGTAGCGTGCACGAAAGTACATCTAATAATCAAATACTTAGGTGTTTATATGGAAAGAAAAAAATACCCCCAGACACCACCAATAATGGCAATGTGAGGGCCCAATTAACTCAGAGAAATGCTGGAGGAAATGAACATCACACATTTACAATTCTATTCACATATTTTGGTGAAGGCCAGTGCCTTTTTATGCATGCTAGTGGTATGGTTCTATGGGTAGCAGTGTCTGTGTGTGGGTTGGTCCATCACTTTTGTCCAGACTCAACAACTGTTGGATGGATTGTTATGACATTTTCTACAGACATTCCATGGTCCCAAGAGAATGAATCCAAACTGATGGTGATCTCCTGACCTTTCCTCTAACGCCACATTTACATTTTGGGCTTTTAGTGACATGAATTAACAACCGTTGGATGGATTGCCATGCAATTTCATACAGACATTCATGGTCCCCTCCAGACATTCCCAACAACTTTAGCTGTACTTTGTATTCATTGCTAATTAGCAAAGTAGTAAAAAGAACTTGAAACACTTAGAGGAGTGTGCTATTATGGTATTCCACAAGGTCTGTTTTATTGGAATATTCTCTGGTGTAGCTCAGCTGTAATCACCAAATCCGTCAGCACGTTAGCATGTCGTTCCCTGCCGAGCCTGTTTGTAACTGGTAGGCCACCGACAACGTTCTCATCCCTTCACTTAACTGACTTTAGCAGTTAAGATAACACTCAACTGTCCTGCTGTTATTACAGATGTTAACTAACCACTGACATTGGACTGTGCATAGCTGCAGAACGAAACACTGATGTATGAAACGAAGGTGCCGGAACGCAATTCTGGATCATTCCAGCCCACTTTAACCCCTGCTTATAAGGTGTTACACCAGTGGTTTAACATGTAATTAGACCCCTTACTGTCACGCATATCATACGGTATGTTACATTCAATTCCAGGCAGGCATTGGTTTGCATTTATTTCAACAGCATCTCACTTTCATCTTCTGTGGGTGGAGTGTACTCCTTTATCATAGGGTTTGTTCAGTTGTAAGGACGTATCAAGTAAGTATTAAGCTTTGGTCATGTGATAACATGTATCAAAGTCTGGGTAAAGAAAAATCCCTGATTTCTTTCTAAACACATTATACATACATACATTAGAAAATAATTGTTGATACATGTGGGAAGACTGTAAACTGTGTAGTACTGAATTGTGGAGTTAGACAGTTTTTCCCCATTATGTTCAGTATTGTTTTAGGTGGTCTGAAATCATGGTTCGATGATGCACTGGAGTCATCCTTAACATAAACCCTCCCCTACTATATAAAAATGATGTTACTACTAACGTTAGAGCGCATAGCATTAGTGAAGATCCATTGACCCAGTGTGAGCGGCGAGTTTGCTACGTTCCACAAGCTCACTTAGCTCTTTCAGTCTAATAAACACATGAATAAACAACTCTGTTAAATGCCAAAATCATATAAACACAAGCAAAATAGCATTCACCAATGTACCTTTCAGTCTTTTAGCCCAGAGACTGCCGTCGGCATGTTACTGCTGACTGCTGTGGATGCGTGTTTTGTACTTCCTCTCACCGTGAAGTGGCATTCTTCTGCAGCTCAGGGTGTGTGTGCTGTTCTACCATAGACTGTGTGTGCTACTGGGTTAGCTGCTAACTATAGATAGATTTTAAGTATATGTTCTAACAAACTAACCCAGATGCATTGAGAGTCTGTTGATGCCAGTGGCCCATGGCAGCCGCTCGTTTTTCGGCCAAGCACCTTCAGGAGGCAGAAATCTTAAAAAATGTGGCATGCGTTGGCATCTTCGCTGCATTCATTTGAGGCTGTGTGAATATGACCTGAGAGTCTAAGGCCATGCTAGCAGCTCTGTGAGGCTGTAAAGCACTGCTTCGAGCTAAATGCTAACATCGCATACTAACTAGCGCACAGTGACACTGTTAACATGCTGCTGTTAAGCAGGTATGTATGCCATGATCCCACTCTTAGTTTAACATGTTATCATGCTAAAATGTGCTAATTGGCACTAAACACAAAGTTTAGGATTCATCCTCTGGAGACCATAACTGTAGAACAATGTCATGACAATCTATCCAATACTGTAGTTGTTGAGATATTCTGGACCAAAGTGGAGGACCAATTGTCCAACATTGCCAGCCCTTCTGCTAAAGAAGGTCTCAAAAGTGTGTATCCTGCATTAGCATTACAATTCAAGAAACACAAAGGTGAATATTACAGTTAAAATTGTGTAAAGAGACAGACAAAAGAACCAAAACAGCAATGGCCAGATACAATTGTAGAGAACTAAACTTGATGTAGCCTACGGACGCCTGCTGCAATGGAAATGGTTTCGGGAAAGAGGAAATAGATGAAGGGTTTTATCTATGTAGATGACAGTTTTTCCTCTTATGGTGGGGATTTGCTTCTGATTTCTCTGAAGATATCAGGACACGTAGAGTCAAGGAATGCAGAGGCCGTTCAGATCAAATTACCTTCACAGAGCCGAACTTCACCAAATATAGCAGCAAGGTTTTTCTAGCACAAGGAGAGAGACCCTTGTGAATCTGAAATTACATTTTTCCCAATGTGACATGGCATTTGCCCCAAGCAAACCCTGAAGCCTAGTGTCATCACATCAGTTAAAAAGAATATTGGAGCCAGTTCAGTGTTCTCTTCTGTAGTCCAAACTTGGCACCGTTTATGCATCCTTTTGCATCCTGGTGTCTCATCCATACAGATAATCAATAGTGTTGTTTCTATGGCAAATAATTGGGAGTCTATTTGCATGCAGGCGGCTGCAGTAGGAGGCCCATCTGTCCTGGAGCGCTTTCTAATTTATGTTAGTTGTTGTTGTCATCGTTGTCAACACACATCCACACCCACACCCACCTACCCACCTACCCACCCACCCACACACACACACACACACACACACACACACACACACCCTCCTCTTCAACAGAAGTGACAGCGGAGGAGCTCTGGAACTAAAAGAGCAATCCATCATCTGAGTAAAGCTCCAGTCTGACACCACACACAGACTGTTGTTAGACTGAGGAGAGTGAAACTATAAGCCTGAGGAGATTCTTGATGATTACATGCACATGCAATATATACATTAAAAAAAAATCTCACTATTTAATTTATATTTTGCCAACTATATATATATATATATATATATATATATATATATATATATATATATAAATATATTATACAATAAGGTTTCTCGATAACATTTTACATTTAACATAAGTTGAAACAACAAAAGTTCAAACAACTCATTTCATAAGAATTATTTTAGTTCTTTATGAATTTTAGAAAGATAAAAAAAAAAAAAAAGATTTCTAGAAGTGTCTTAGTTGTATTTGTTAGATTAACCTCCAGGCAGTCAGAATATAAAGGATTCCACTGCATTCCTTCCTGCAGAGACTCTGACTTCACTGTGTTTGGTTTAATCTGTATGTACTTAGCTATTTATTTCTTGTACAGTACTAGTTAGTTTCTTATTTTGTGTGTATATATATATATATATATATATATATATATATATATATATATATATATATATATATATATATATATATACATATATATATATATATATATATTTCAATACTTCTTTGAACTTAGTTTGAAGACAATGCAGCATCTTCTGTTCGTTTTGGGTGGGATTTTTCTGTTCTGGTATGTTTTTGTGTGTATGTATATGTATATATATATATATATATAAGCACATATATACTTTTTTTCTGTTGTTGGTGTGTCTGTTAAACTGAAAAATCAATTTAAAAAAAAAAAGAAACTTGCAGCTTTGCTGCAGTAGTTCAGCTGAAAAAAGTGTCTACATGAACCCACATTCAATCCTAACCATATGAAAATAGTTTTCAAATAGCTTATATACTGCAACTAAAAACAATAATATCATTGACTGCATCGGCTGTCAGACGGTCCGGCGAAAATGCAGTTCTTCCCATACATTTTTACTGGGGACAGTGCTGCCGTGGTTGCCGCAGAGGGGAGCCAGAAAAAAATGCAGCGACCTTGCGGTGAAAAGTTTTGACTGATTCAACTTTTGGAAAAAGGCAACCCAACGTCACGCTGCGGTGACCAATCAAGTAAGCGGCGATCAGACTTGTCAGTGCGTTTTGAGGGGATGTGAAGAAAAGTTCTAGGCGGAAAGTAAACAGGAAACCTCGCTGCCTCTATCGCTGCCACAAGAAAGTAAAAATACAAAAAAAAACTGTCCAGGAGTTTGTGTAACAGCTGTTTCCTGCAATAACAAAGTCCACAGTCCCTCCATTTCTTTTCTTTCTCTCTTTCTCTGTGAAATGAAGCGTGCCTTCAAGTGCGGTCGGAAATGCCAAGATCTATAAATGCTCGCACTAAATGCTTGCTCTTGGGGGAATTACTGGAATTGTTGGGTCTTTGTAAATTATAGTGTGGTCTAGACCTACTCTATCTGTAAAGTGTCTTGTGATAACTCTTGTTATGATTTGATACTATCAATAAAATTAAATTGAATTACTGTTTTTCAGAAAGTAATGGCGGTGGAAGCAATAAAAACACCACATTATTTGTAATGATAGCTGATACAGGTGCATGGCAAGAGAAGGACATCCAATGTGTCGATGAAAACATGTGGCCTGATGCTGGAGGGAGGCAGGATTATACAATTCCTTGTTACTAATTTATTACGTACCTTTAGTTTGTAACTTTTGTTCTAGTTAGGGACCGTTCGGTATAATGGAATGGACCACCGGAGGAAAATAGGGGAGGGTCATGTCTTTTTATTCTTTGTTGATGGGAGGGTCATCCAATTTGTTTTAGTCTAGGGGGGAGGGTCACTCAACTTTTGTATTCGTGAGAACAGCAACATTTCAAAGTGGTTTGTTTGGTGCATATTTATCCATGTAGCTCTCTCAGTCTCGGCCCCTATCGCTAGCAGATGGGTTCCTCCCTATTTAGTCAGCCAGACCTGTAGCTTTAGAGACTGTGGGATTTCCCAAACTGAATAAATCCCGCTCGCACATCACAAAACTACTTTGCTAGCTCCATCGTGTTGTAACTAAGACATCTGATGAAAAAATAATTGTATTCATTAGCATGATTGCCGTACTGTTTAGTTCAAAAACATCCAAAACACCGTACGAAAACATAATGGACCAGACGCAAGCTTTTATTTTGAAAAGTCAAAGCTTGCGGACTGCACCAAATGGGAGGTCTCCAGGCTGCAGCCATACCCGACTCGAGTGGTAGCATGCAAGCTCCCAAATTGATGCTCGTCTGAGAAATAAAATATAAAATGACTGAGGAAGCCTGGTGACGAGTCCGTAGCAACCATGGTGGTAGCAACCAGTGTTGAATATTACCCAGTGTGCTTTGCTGAATGGTCTCAATGTTTTATTGTTTTATTTCATGTGAATACTAGTTCACTAGAGCAGTAACTTAGTATTTGAAGTAATGCAGTAATGCAGTGAGTGTGCATTTAGTTTTCCATGCTTATTGTGTTTCCACAACAATGTTAGTGAGTAAATCTACTGAAATGGCCCCCACACCATAACAGAGGAGTGTAAATCGTAAGATGAGAATGCAGAGGTTTAGTCACATATGTTGTGGGTGTAAAAAAAAAAAAAAAAAAATTCCTATCTGTATATCTTTGCCAAGCGTTAACCAGTATAGAAGGGAGGGTCAGGTATATTTTGACTGAAGGTCCCAAAACTCCTCTGGTGGCCCCTGAAATAAATAACAAACAGTCCCTTCTTATGTAAATTACTACAGACAAAATATAAATATTAAAGCAAACTGCTGATTTGAGTGACATCACACTTTTGATTTGTGTGAAGTCACTCAAATTATTGAAACTGTAAAGATTAAAAGCTTCCAATTTCTGTATTGGTGTTTGATGATTCTAGACATTATAGGTGGAGGTTCTACATGAAACCCATTTAGCTTAAAGCAGAACATTCAGATAGAGTTACAGTTGCAACTTCCAAAAAGCACTGTAGTTCTCCAATGGGGACAAGCACATTCCAGCATACATGTGTTTCTTTTGGTTGCATTATTGTGAGAGCTACAGTAAGGATGATTGTCAAGGATTCAGTTTCAAGCACACAAAACGTGTATCCTACTGTTTAATGATACGGTAATATGATGCTGCCACCTACTGGAGGCAGTTCATCAATGTGTGATGGCCGGATTCGTCATGTTTTATCTACATGGCTGTAATACAGTGGTGTTAGAAAAATCTGGATAAGTAGTGTATGTTGGAAAAGGTGTATGAGGTTTATAAACTATTAACATTATAGACAGCATCCTGCCTTTTGTGTTGGGTAATTTACATGGAGTGGCAGTGGCTCAGTCGGTTTTCATTAATCAGTGTTGGTAGTTTTGATCCTGGCTCTGATTGGACAAGTTGTGTCCAAAATGTGGTCGAGCAAGACACTGAAACCTAAATTGCTCCCGATGGCCAGGCCAGCACCTTGCATGGCAGCTCTACTGGTATCAGTATGTGTGTGTTTGAATGGGTGCCATTGTAAAATGCATTGTCCCGTTTTACTAGAAATGGAGTGGAAATTTTGAACTGAAATTAGGATGTTGTGCTTATGAACACGTCGCAAAAGTAACAGTACTTGTAATGCAGTCCAGGAGAAGCAAATGCTATGTACTTCTTATGTTTGTTAGTTTAATAAGTAATAACACATCATATATTTTGTATACAAAATCTTAAAACGCCTGTTCACCCATGCTCACGTATGACGCCTGATTAGACCTTCTCAGTACAATTCAATTACATTTTATTTATATAATCAAATCATAACAAGAGTTATCTCAAGACACTTTACAGATAGAGTAGGTCTAGACCACACTCTGTAATTTACAAAGACCCAACAATTCCAGTAATTCCCCCGAGAGCAAGCATTTAGTGCAACAGTGGCGAGGAAAAACTCCCTTTTAGACAGAAACCTTGGACAGACCCAGGCTCTTGGTAGGCGGTGTCTGACGTGCCGGTTGGGGGTGTGATGAACAGTGGCAATTATAGTCTCAAAGATAATGGAACTAGAACTAGTAGTTCATGGCGTAGCAGGGCACTGCAGGGCGTTACAGGTACTGACAGGGCGCAGAAGGGTGTAGCAGGACGTAGCAGGGCGTAGCAGTCCATAGCAGGATGCCTAGCAGGACTACAGCGACAGCTGCAACCATGATTAAGGTGCCACCCTGATCCAAGTAAAGTTGTGGGGCGAAAAAACATAAGGACTCTGGGGAATAAGCTCCCAGACCTAAGTTAGTAACAAGCATTTCTGGGACATGGATGGGAGAGAGGAGCTCATTGTGTCAAAGGAAGTCCCCCCGGCAGTCTAAAACTATTAACAGCATAATTAAGAGCTGTGTGGGAATGTACAAACTGTGCATGGTTGGCAGGACAATCTGTTATCATTGTTATTTGTACGTATAGTTCAGTGACATGTAATTTCTAGCATAGCTCCATCCAGCATGCAACTGATCTGGTCTAGTCAGCCGGGGTAATTAACAAACACCTATGTGAATGTTCACTCTTTAATTTGCAAGGTAACTAGTAACTCCAGCTGTCACATAAATGTAGTCGAGTAAAAACATAACATAATGTGGAAATATTTAAGTAGCTCAATTGCATTTTTTGTCCAGATACTTCCACTACTGACCTCCATAGTTGCATCTACAGTATTTCAGAACAGAGCCATAAAATACAACCTTCACTACACTTACCTGGCATTCACACAAAGGGTACCTTTTCTGTTTGAGTGGAACCCCCTAAGAAATACCATGATCACACAGAGTCATACAAGTTGCGTAATAACCACTTTATTTTGTGTATGTCACTTTTGGCTTGTTTAGAAATGTTTGTGGTATTGTGTAAAATGGTTTTCACCTCTAAATAGTGCACAGCCTTTAAAGACAGCTTCTTTTTTTTCTTAAACAAATAGTGTGAAAATGTAAAAGACTAAAATGCCAGACTCACTCACAAATGAATCAAAAATAAAACTAACAGGGGCCTTGTTTAATCAAGGCAACACAGTGAACACACCCAAGCCATGTTAACATCAGTCTCTTCGTTATCCCCTGAAGAAAAAGCATACAAAGATAATAACTTGGCTTGCAAAGGGCTCTGCGTAACTTCGAACATACAGTCCTGTCCCTGGTCAACCCAAACAACTTGCCTCCTCTGCCATAAACTCACGCAGAGCGGTGATCATACAAAGAAACTGTATAGATCTCCAGGTAATGTCTGCCAAACCTCAACCAAAAAAGGAATGTGTAGCTTTCCTCAATATAGGACAGGTTGGGGGGGAAAAAAGTTGTCATTTGTGACTAAATAAAAAAAGCCCAACTAGGCAAACAACTGTCCATAAACTTCTCCAACCACTAAAACACTCGATCAAACTCAGTCTGACTGGTGGTGGCTGGGTTTCTGTTCTGATTGGGCGGCTGCTGCGGCATGTGGCCTCTCCGTCTGGGCGGGGCCAGATATTCAAACATGGAGGTGTTGTGAGTGGAGAGCATGTTCTTCAGGTCTGACGGCATGGGGTCGGACCAGAAGAAGTCGTGGTTGAGCGCGTCGTCGCTGTCGATGCGCTGTGCCGGGTCCAGGACCAGGAGTTTATCTATCAGATCCAGGGCGTACGGGTCTTTGACGTAGGCTTTAAGACGATCCTTTACTTTCCTCTTTTGGCCTTTGGGCAGCTCCATTTTCTGGTAAAGCTCATACTTCTTATCCACGCCAGGCCACACCTAATGGAAGAACAAAATGGTTCATGATCGAGTTGACAAAGAAGAGTAAGGGCTCGACAGTGAGAGCGTTTCCAGCGCATTTGCGACTAAAAATAGATGTGTGCCAACTGTAAAATGTATAGAGGGTTTTCACGGCGCGTCATCAGACCCGAAGTCGCCATGTTGGAGGTACTCCGCATCACAACAAAGCACAGGCACTGAAGTAGATCCTGAACGGCGTTAAGGAAAATGGTTAATTATTGCCGTGTTTTAGGTTGTACCAATAGGTCAGCCCGAGAAAAAACATTTGGAATATTATTGACTTCCAAAAGTTATTAAAAACCAGGGAGAGGAATGCCAGAAGTTATCAGAGGAAAGGAGGCGCTTGTGGTTGGCAAAGCTCAACCAGGATCTACGAGGGAAAAATCTGTCTTGTTCGGTCTTTGAAATGAGAAAAAAAATAAATATATTGAGTCACTTGACTACACCTTGAGTATCACAATGATATCATACAGTTAAGGTTAGGTTGATTAAAGACGTTATTGCATTACCTACTTTGGCCTTCACAACACAACGGTCGTTAATGATGTTGGTACTCACCCATCCACACACCATCTGGTTATAAGCCTCCAAACTTTTGTAGGATTTAAGGTCTTCCGCTGTGTATGGGCTCGGCGAGAAAACCAGCTAGTTGACTATATCGGGATATGCAACTGAAGGAAGAATCACCGGGTCGCCATGGATCCAAGAAGAGGGAGCCAACTTGTAAGGATCTGCACCGCCAGTAAACTAATTTCTCAAAATATCGCGCCTTTTTTTGTGGTCCAAGTCCTTCCATGCCTTTGCATCCTGGACGCGTTTTGATGAGCTTTTCTGTTGTTTAGACAAAGTATTAAAGTATCCAAAGTGCACAATACTCCATTACTCCATTCAGTCGTTTACACCGAGTGCCTCCAATATGGAGGCATCCAGGTTACCGCCCAGAACGTGACGTCGGTGAAAACCCTCTATTTTGGGAGCAGTTGTGCGAATAACGTTTGGGTATTTTCCACACTTGCTCTAAAAACACTTTTTTTGTGCTGCAGTGGAGTCTGTATTACAAAGAAAATGAATAATGAACCAACACATATGATAATAAACAGATAAAAAACAAAGCTAATAGGGCCGGGTAACATCGATATACAAGACTAGATAGTCTTACATTTTGTATATGGTGATATGACACTAGTGCTATCTTTTCCTGGTTTTAAAGGTTTGTTAGTTTCTGAACTTACTGTTCTATTATTTGCCTTTACCCACTTAGTCATTATAAGCACCAAAAGTCTACCCTTATAATATTGACATCGATGTATTTGGTCAAAAATATTGTGATATTTGATTTTCTCTATATCGCCCAGCTCTAAAAGCTAATTCTCTTTCCCATCCCAAATACTTTTGTACATATAGCATGTATCCTGTACAAGTTTATAGAAAAATGTTTACATCAATGATGCTCAGACTTAGTCAAAGTAGATGGACAATGTGTCTCTGATTGAATTTTAGAATTTGTGAAAAAGTGAAAAAGCCCAAAGTCC
This sequence comes from Sander vitreus, assembly GCF_031162955.1. NCBI lineage: Eukaryota > Metazoa > Chordata > Actinopteri > Perciformes > Percidae > Sander > Sander vitreus. The sequence continues at coordinate 28,210,050 of NC_135870.1, read as the reverse complement.
CCCCCCCCAAAGGGACTTACCATCTCCAACAGAAAACACTGTTCACAAACTGCTCCAAACAGCTCTATTGTAGTCCAGCCTTTACTTCAGAGACAAACGTGGTCACTTTGGAACACACGTTATAATGCTCGCCTAGCTGCTAGCGTGGCACGTCCTCATACTCTGCTTCTGACTGGCTAGTAGTCCTTACCTAGGTACTGTCAGGGCACGCCCTCATACTCTGCTTCTGACTGGCTAGTAGTCCATGCCTCACTCTGTAGCTTAAACAGAGAGCTCAACACACAGGGTGAAAAGAGGAGCTGCAGCAATGTGCAGTACAACAAAAATATGTTTTTTTTAAATTAAACCACGTAAACCTATTCTGATATAACCTCGAAATACAATTATGAACCTGAAAATGAGCATAATATGAGCACTTTTTTGCTACATTTTAATTACGCCCCTGAAGTTCTTTCTGCACACGTGCTTCTTTTGGAAAAACAGTTGAGCCCTGTGAGTATGTCACCAGGTAATGCAACTTTAGTCTAAACTGATGTTCCCGTTATAATGTCATCTCACCTCAGCAGTGATGGAGCCACAGAGCTGGCTGATGAGAGTGAGCTGATGCTGCTCAGTGTTGCCTTGCATTATGGGACTTCTTGTCCACATCTCTGCCATGATGCAGCCTGCTCCCCATAGGTCAATGGGGGGGCCGTAGTCTCGTTCACCTATCAAAAACAACTGAATAGTAAGATAAATACATATATAATGCAATGCCTTTGTCTTTATTTTTTTTAAATAATTTGTGAAGCACTTTGTAAACTCAGCATCAGTGAGTTCTATACATCATTATTGAACGCCTTTTTGATATATGATGACAATGATTGAGATACAGCATCACTACCTGTGATGGTTTACAGGTGCATGTGTGATGAATTTATGAACCGAGACAGTAGGCACTATAAATAGCTACAGATGTGGGTAATGGCTGTACACAATGTCAATACACGTCAGTGAATTGCACTGCATCCACTTATTGAGTGCATATGCACATTTCTGTATTTTCTTGAGTTTGATGGTCCTCTCTTACCTAGCAGCAGCTCCGGAGGTCTGTACCAGAGTGTGACCACGCGGTTAGTGTAGCGGTTCCCCTGGCTGTTTTTAGCCAGGCTAAAGGCTCGAGCCAAACCAAAGTCAGCCAGCTTCAGGACACCATCTCTGGTGATGAGCACGTTGGCTGCCTTCATATCTCTGTGAAGGATCTGATCCGAGGGAAGGAAACATCAAGATCGAGACCACAAGACATTGTAACAGGGAGAGCAATAACAAATGAGGTGGTATTTCTTGGGTTTAAACTGATAAAATCCATGTTTATCAATTGAAAAAGATCGACCCTATTGGTCTACTTTCAGAAAAAAAAAAGAATGAGACAATTTATTATACAGACTCTCTTTGGAGTGGATCTTACTCTTTTTGTGTACTTGATCTGATTGTAAAGCTTAATTCTTCCATTTCTAAAGTTTGTTCTGTTGTTGACAGACACTGATTTAATATAGGTGGATTTCACTGTTTCCATGTCATCTGCTTAATGTCGGTTACACGCAGTATGTTAAATAGATGCATGTCCTCTGCATGTATCATTTCTTGTAGATTAATACCCAATATCTATCTAAAACCGTGAAGCCTCTGTATGTTTGAAATATGTCATGAACCGTTCATCCAATGTACTTCACTCTTGGTTTCCTGGGTACCCAGTGAACTCGGGGTTTGGAATTTGGAGCAGTTCACTCACACACTCTTACACACACACACACAGTTAGTGACTCTTTCCAGTCTTCTGCTGATATGATAACTTCCTATTCTTTTTCTCATTTCTCTAGGGTATATACGGTATATAGGGTATTTTACATACATTTCTGTCTAAGATCTTAAATCTGGATAGTCATCTTTATCAATGCCTCACCTTGTTTCTGTGGATGTAGTACAATCCATTGAGCAGCATCTGCATGACCTTCTTGATCTCTGCCAGGGTGAACTTTACATTGGCATTGCTGAGCAGCCCAGCCAGGTCATGCTCACAGAAGTCAAACACCAGGTAGATACTGCCTTTGTATCTGTTGAACTGAGTAGCTTCAAGAACAATGGAAGAATAAGGTTATGCAACATATGCTTCCTGCTCCCATCATTGGAGCAAGACACATTTTGCTACTTCTTACATGGTAGGACAGATAAGTGCCCTAAATATATAACCACACAAAGCTAGATTAAAGACAGATTGTTATAGCAAATGTTTGTAACACCAACCTTTGGTTCTGCAGATCTCAATCAGATTGACCACATTCTCATGTTTGAGTAGCTGCAGGATCTTGATCTCTCTCAGAGCTGTGATTGGGAACTAAAATAAAGAAGCCAGAGAAAACTCATATAGTCAATGTGTAGAAACCCTGATGGACTAACGAATTCAAGCACGTTGTCAATATTTACAATTATGTAGCAAGAGCAAAAACAAGCAGCATTATAAGCACAGGACATAGGCTACAGTTACTTAAAAGAGTGGATGCCAGGGAGTTTCACAGCCAAGTCAGTGGGCTGGATCCCAATATTCGACTATTCGTTCGTTGGGTAGGTATTCGATTTTCAATTTAGGGATTTGAATATTCGTTTTGATTTTCCTTCAATACTAGGGCTGCACGACATGGCATTCTGTGCGATAACATAACTGCAAAAGTTGTGCGGTTTAAGTAAACGAAAAAGGTGTGCTGTGTGTGACACTCTAGTCTCTGTGTGCACTGCAGTCTCCACGTTGTAACACCCTTCACTTTAACAGCAGATGAAGCCACTACGTCTTAAGAACCTTTTGCGTTTTTATTGTTCACTGTAACCCACTTTACATAGTCTTTGCCATCTTTTTCCTCTCGCTTCCCCCCCCTCACACAGCCGCTCCGATACAGCTCATCTCGCAGGTCGGAACTGAACCCGCGGCTACTACGGCGAGGACTGAACCTCTGTTGCACTCAATTTGCACGCTCTACCAGGTGAGCTACCCAGGCGCCCCATATTTTTGATGATATCGCTAGGTTTATTGTGTGTCTAACTGTACACAATCTTGAACAGAGCTGCAAAGATTGATTGATTAATTCATAAGCTGTCAACTATTAAATTAATCGGCAACTATTTTGATGATTAATTGGTTTGAGTCATTTTTTTAATGAAAAATACATATATTTTTCTAGTTTCTTCACTCCTCTGTTAGCCTGGTTGACACCAGACCCTTCTCAGTTGTAACTGAGAGTCCTCTGGGCGCAAATGGATAGTCCTTCAACCAATCAGACCAACGATCCGGGTGACGTAGCAGCGACAGCGGCATCAACGGGTTGCTGCGCTTCGGTGGCCGTCATGTTGAATGTAGGGCCGTAATCTCCCAGTCGACTAGTCGATTTATTGGTCGATACGTTCTGGCTCGATCAAAATTGTGATTGGTCGATTTTTTGCCGTGTTAATTTCTTTTTTTTATTTATTTATTTTTAGTATTATTTTTTGTGTTAATTTCATCAGGTGGAAAGCACTAATTGCTAACGGGGGTGTTTTCAGAGCACCCCTGTTTCACAGGTAACAGTCTGTCTTCAGAACACCCCCCTTGTTTTCACTTTTTGAATCAGCCCAACCCACTGGAGACAGAATGAAGAAAGTACTAGAAGGCCTTGGTCTGCTGGTTTTTTTTCTTTTCTTATTGTATAGTATTATGTTGCATATTCCTCAACAGTTCTTGTGCTGATATCACTAGTTGACATAGTACTATTTTCGGAAATCATAGGCTATGATATTGCGCAGGTGCATGTGATGCAACGCTGTCAGAGCTGACAGACAGACAGAGACTCGAGTGTGTCATTTCAGTGCAAAATAATTAGGTTAAAAAAAACGATATAATATACTGCAAATAGCCTACTAGCTTTTTATGTTTATTTATAATTCATTTAGGCGGACAAGGCTACCAAGTACTGCGCAGCTAATTAATCTAACGCTTTTTTTTTTTTTCAATTCTTGCTGCTGCCCTCTTTGTTTTTGGAGCATATGGTCAAGAACGACACATTGTACCTTTAATATGTCTTTTCTGTCATATAGAAAAACATCTCACGCTGGGTCCACATCAATCGTTCCTAACAGGTGTCCCAATCTTATGGATATTCAGCATATAAGGCTATAAAAAAAATAATAAAAGACTCTGAATGGTCTCTTACCCCTTCTTTCTCATTTTCCATCAAAACTTTCTTCAGCGCGACCTTCTTCCCAGTCTGTCTGTGCTTTGCTTTGAACACCTCCCTATGATGTGAATATTACATACATACATTTACAAATACAACACTTTTACTTTACCGACAACTTGATTTTAAACACTCGCAAAAAAAGAAAACAAAGTTCTAACTAGGGGTGCAAGATATATCGACTCAATATTGTTATCGTGATATCACGTTGCACAATATTATATTGAAAGTGTCGCGATAAGTATAATATTTTGTGGAGCGCTGTGTCCCGTCCGTTGGCTGTGTGGCTTAGTTGTGTGTGATTTAGAGCCCGCTTTAAACGCTATAATGATCATGTTTCATTGGCCAGTTACCGTGCCACTTGCACATGTTAGTACACGTCAGCACACAGGTCCACTACGTGACAAACCCTAGGAGCGTACCACGTGTGTGCATATTTCAACAGAGTGACAGTGTAAGTGAAGAAATATAGCGTAGAAATCTAGCGGCAGCAAATGTAATTTGCAGCGAGGGTCAGTCTAGCAACTCTCCGTTGGCTTGCGAGCGGGAAAAACCAAACTCTGGTCAGGCCAATCACATCGTGTATAGTGTCGGTGGGCGGGCTTAACATAAGAACAGCAGAGTTGCGACGGCTCCGCATGAATTCCCTGCTACTTGAAAACAAAGAAGATGGCTGCTGCTGCTGGAGAACAGCGGTCTTTGGAATCAGCTTTGGCCACGACTCTGAAGACTTGGAGTTAAGCCTGAAGTCATTCTTAAAAAAGGAAGATGTGTTTGTGGTTTTGCCGACCAGATACGGCAAAAATGTAAACTATCAACTAGCGTTGCTCTGGTTGGTTGTAGCGCCATCCTATTGCGTGCAGAGGGAATTTGAAAGACAACCGTTTATCCCACCCCTGCCAATGGTGAGTTCCCAGACCCAACATCTGGATGTGGATCTGGCTTTTCAGGCTAGAAGAAATAGAGACAACTAAATGGAACGAATCAGAGAAGCGAAAGAAAAGTTGTCCTGTCCTCTGTATTTATTTATACTGTCCAACCAGTAAAACATGTCCTGTTCTGTAGACATGGTCCTTATTTATTTATTCATGTTGTACCAGTCCAATATGACTGTCAGTTGAAATAAACCTTGTGTTGTAAGAAAACTTGTTCAATTTGTTATGAATCAATACATGCATTTTCCCATAACTTTTTTAATTTTACATATGTTTAAAAATATCGAAATTAATATTGATTCACAGTATTCATAGTCGATATCACAATATCACATTTTGAGTGTTTCTCCTATGGTGATTTGGGACTACAACGCCCCTCCGTTAACTAGCTAACGTTAATGTACAATCCACTAGACAGCACCTATTTCAGCTGGTACGACTAGGTTCTGTGACTTTGTAGGCTACATTTTCAAAAAGTCTACTGAACATAAAACAGACACCTGGTCCTAAAACGAATTTTGTACAGCTGCCCACACGGAGAAAAACACAATTCCCCATGTTTAACTAACGTTACTTGTTCCACTGTTACGTTAGACTGTATTCCTTATGACTCAAGTAAGCTACAGCACAGCTAACGTTAGACACAGCCACAAAAAAACGCATTTACAGATACACTCACACGATACAATGTTTGCGTATTCCTCACCCAAAGGTTCCTTGTCCTATTTTTGCCATTTTTTCATATTTGGAGAACTCGTCACAGAAAGGAAATTCAACTCCATCGTAGTATTTCGACATTATGGCGGCCTCCCGGTCGGGCCTGAAGAGACATTTCATTGCAAATTAGGACTTTTATGTTAAAACACGAGCTATATAGAACATGTGCCAATGTAATTGAATTAAAGAAAATACACGTCTTATAAGTTAAATTTAATATAGCTATATTCTTACTTTTCAGCCCCACCGGCGTTGCTTGTTTTGTCTCGCTGCATCCCTGTGCCGTTCAGAGTCTCCAACCTTCCTGCTTCTTGTTCTTCTTTATGGTTTATTGGCGGTTGGGAAACCAACTTAAAGGTGCATTACTGCCTCCAACTGGACTGGAGTGTGAACGAGAGATGAATGCGGGGGGGTGTGAAAGGGATTATGTTGTCTTTCGGGGTATGTCTATTTCAAGCTGCGAGCCTGCTACTAGACCCTGCTACGTATGCATTTAAGTTAAACTGAACGTCAGCAGTGTAATGATTTGTTTCATCAATTCATTAATAATACTAAAAATAAAGATATAGAAATATAGACATCTCATTCGCGTTGTTTAGGCCTGCACCAAATACAATTTGATCAACACATCAAATAAATTCAATCCAATGAGTCCAAATGAAGGCAGCAACACTGGACAAGTAGTAGGAGCAGGAATCTTCTATTCTCGTGTTTATAATAGTCACAAAATAAATCCAAATTTAAATAAAATACCATAACATAATCACAATAATAATAACAAAATCATATCTGTAATCATATTAATGTGATCTATACTGAAATACAGTAGCAATCGATAACACTCATTTCTTCAGTCCTTTTCTAGTACATCCATTAGATCACACTTTTATCTTTGGGATGTTTTGAATGAAATGCTTACATTCATCATTTTTCTGACAATATACTGTTCAACATGCTCCACTGTTTCTTCTTGCCAACAGTAATCACTCACAATTTAGGCTATGCTTATACCTATTCTGAACATTTACTGTTTAGCCCAGTGTGTCCATGTCCAAGTCTTGATATTATCCCATCTCTCTTGCTCCTTATTTCTCCCACTTACCTTTGTACTCCTTAAAACCATTGTCCTTTCCTCTCTTCCTCCCATTGCTTTTGACACCTTTCCTTTAATCTCTGTTCAATAATGATCTTAAAGGTGCCCTGCCACATATATTTCATTACTTTGTGGTAATGTCTGAAGTTCTACCATGGACTCTGTAACATTTTTTGTGGAGAAAATGCCTTGGTTACCTTGTTTCAAGCCATTCTAGCGTGGTATAGAAAGCCTGCAGTAAGACTCAGCTCGATTTGTGCCAGTTCTCATTAATATTCAACGAGCTAAGCTGCTTGACTCTGATTGGCTAACGGCTAGCCAATGAGAGCCTGGCTGTCAGCAGCGCAACTGGGCGAGCTCATGAATAGTAATGAGCTCAGGCAACACCTGTCGTCAGACTGACCAGCTTTTGTAATTGGCCTGATTTCTCCGCTTATTTCTTTTCAGTGGCTAGAGCTGACAGAGGAGGTAGCAGTTCATTTTCACATTCACGACATAACACAAACACATATGGACCTAACATATTTAAAAAAAATACAAGTAAAAACGGTTTTGTGTAGCAGGGCACCTTTAACTTCTGTTTTGCAGCCTCCTTTAAACACGTATCTGCCATTTCATTACCTTTGATACTATCTGGGGTTTTCTAGTGCCAAGAATGAATGAATGAGATATCAGGAGACTGATATGGTGCAATAAAAATACTTTCTTTTCATCAACATCTGCAGACATAGCCTACAACTGAATTTAGTGAGCAGGGCAACGACATTAAATTGTAAAGAATACCAAAAACTCTCCAAATATGCACCGGTATGTGCAATAAAATATCACCGTAAACCCATTATTTGTATTCTGTATAATATCTGTTGTGGGCAAATGTTGATTTTTTTTTATATGTGTATGAGAGTGTGAGTACAATATTTTTACTGGCTGTAAAAAGAACAAACTATTAATTGTGCTATTCTAAGCAAGTTCAACTTCCCTTTGTGTTGGCTATGTAAAACATATGAGCAACATTCTATTTTTCATACGATATTCAATATTCAGGCATTATAGAATAAATTAAGATATGAGTTACTTACCTATTATTTTCCCATACACATAGCCTACATATGCCCAGTCCACATGGACTTATCAGACACCAAAATACAAAGTAAGTGCACCGTTATATCAAGGGCCTAATCAAATAAAAAGCAATAAATAAACGAGAAAATAATCAATTTATTTTAAATCTTGCTTTTAAAAGAAAACAGGAGTTTCCTGTCGTCATAGGAGGCGTGTCGTGTCGTCATTGCGTTTGCCAAAGGGACTTCTCATATTTGGCTGCAGCTTCCTGTGACAGCCCGGCGCCCCATGATGGTGTGCATTTCGAGCGTGTGGCAGCGGTGCTCCGCGTTTGCCGCGCGGTTCCAAAAGAAGCATTGGGGGTGTAGTTTAGCAAGCCTTTCAGTCAGGTACTATAGCACCAAGACGGCACGTCAGATACCAGGCATGGAGTACCAGGTACGCTCTTCTACCTATCTTTTGCACTGGCTGCTAGCGAGCTAATTAGCTAGCCACTAGTGCTAGTTTGACAAGTTTTTAACCGCAACGCAACTCTGAGTGACTGAACAGTGTTGAGATGGATGAAAACATGGCTGACAGCACCATATGCGACTTCATTTATTTTAGCTGGCGTTGTAGTGTAGTGACTTTAAGATGGCAAAAGAAGCTATTTGGTGCTGAGTGACTGCTATGAAAAATTACAGTGTGGACAGGACAAAGCTCACAGCACACAGTAGTCTGTTGTAGCCTACATCTGTTAACGGTGCTGCCTCACTGACTGACTCAACGTCAGTGTTCAACCAGTGTGCTAACGCGGTAAACCTCTCATGCCATGAGTTTGACTTGGGCCAGTTCCATATTGTAAACTTCAGTGTTTACCTTTTATCTTATGTGGGTTGTGTTTTGTTATTAACTCAACATAAGTGAAACTACTATATCTTAAGAGCTATAAACATGTTCCTGTCAAGACTGTGACGAGAAAAACACTGACTTATCTTCAATTGTTGCAGCTTAAGGTTAATGCAAATCAAGATGATACAGTCACTGTCCATGGCATTATGTGCCACAATTAGGGCTGGGCAATATATCGATATTATATCGATATATGAGGCTAGATATTGTCTTACATTTTAGATATTGTAATATCCTGATACGTCCCAAGTGTCGTCTTTTCCTGGTTTTAAAGGCTGCATTACAGTAGAGTGATGTCATTTTCTGAGCACACCAGACTGTTCTAGTTCTTCTATTATTTGCCTTTATCCACATGGTTATTATATCAACATAACTGATGATTATTTATCAAAAATCTCATTGTGTGCATATTTTGTGAAAGCACCAATTGTCAACCCTACAATATCGCCGCGATATCGAGGTATTTGGGTAAAAAATATCGTGATATTGTTTTGTTTTTAGAGATTGCGCCAGTGGTGATAACTTGTGTTGCGTGTATTACATACAAGAAACCTTTGTTGTACTTGTGTCTTGGATTGTTGCCTCTATCTGTATGTTGCTTGAATGTGTTTGTTTCTTTTTATCTTTCACTCCTGACTGCATTTCAAGTTTCCCATTTGGGATAAAAAAGTAAACTGAATTGAACTGAACTGATATTTGATTTTCTCCATATTGCCCAGCTCTAGCCACAATACACTTACGCTTATGTATATAGCAACCCGTTAATGTACATTAATCAGTCAAAATTCATTGTTGTAGGAGTTAAATGTTTGTTTACCTTGTTCAGCTTTGTTATCCTTGTTTTAGCTGTTTGTCTATCTCTGTTCTAGTATGAACTTGGGCTTTGACTCCGAACTTCGATATTCGAATATAAAAAAAAATATATATATTGATATTCGAACGAATATTAGGCAGCCCTTAATATTCGAATTTCGAACCTGTTGGGGGCATCATTTTTTTTGTAAACGTGTTTACAAAAAAATAACAGCTTTCAGAAAATGTAACTCTCACTTCACTTTTTTGTGTGAAAATGTAATTCTCGCTCGGCCGTAGCCTGGCAGCGTTGCATTTCCTCCCCGACTCATTTCCTGGTTCTCCTTCTCCATTAACAAAATGAAATCAAGGAGAGATTTCACCGTGGTCAGAAAGAACAAGGGGAGACACTTTGTTTGTCTCACTATGACTCTAGAGTCGCTACTCGCTCTGAAGCTACCGGTAATCACCGTCACGCTCTCACTCTAACACACACTCCACACACGCACACGCGCGCGCGCACACACGCGGCTCGACGCACACACCAGCGCAAAAGTCTAAACATCAGACCACTTACGTAGGCTACGGTGAAATATCCGACCTTTCTGTTGAAAGCATACTGTTTTGTATTTAATCCAGGGTCTGACTTTTAATTAAAAAATTGTTGTGGCAGTGTTTTTCTTCTGAAAACATCATTGCACGCCTACTGACTGATACGCTGCCCTCTGGTGGACAGAACATATACGAAGTTTACCAATATAAGCCTTACTGAAGGCATTTAATAGTCAAAATATTAATAAATATTTGAATATTAATAAACAAACAAACTTCGAATATGATTTTTGGGGCAAAAGTCAAAGCCCTAGTATGAACACAAAACTGGAGTCAAATTCCTTGTTTATGTGCACATACGTGGCCAATGAAGCTGATTTTGTTTATTATTGTTGAGCCTTATTGTTTTTTTTGTTTTTTTTTTAAATAAACATGCCTGTTACAGTTCCACAACTTTTTAAATTATAATGGGATACATGTGTGTCATAAAATCCACCTACCAGCGCCCTTTTAAAGCTCAACACATTAGAATTTGTTTGTTTAATCTCTGTACTTGTACAGATTAAACAAACAAGTGTCATAGTTGACTTTATTACGAGAGTGTATGCAGGGTTTTTTCCTGTACAGAGGAATTTTTGGCGCCCCACAAAGAGGTTTTAGCCATCCCCAAAGGAAAATCACAATTAACAATTGACAATAAAAATAGCAAGTCAAATCCTCTCTAAATGTGTTTAAGACCAATTTACCAAACAACCGTTAAACAAGCAGAACATACACTTGGATATGAGAGTCTGGCTGTACCGGACTCTTCCTGTGATTTATTTAAAGGTCCCCTGCCACACGTATTTCATTACTTTGTGGTAATGTCTGAAGTTCTACCATGGACTCTGTGACATTTTTTGTGTAGAAAATGCCTTGGTTACCTTGTTTGGAGCCATTCTAGCGTGGTATAGAAAGCCTGCAGGAAGACTCAGCTCGATTTGTGCCAGTTCTCATTAATATTCAACGAGCTAAGCTGCTTGACTCTGATTGGCTAACGGCTAGCCAATGAGAGCCTGGCTATCAGCATCCTTTACCCAGCGCAACTTTTTATTTAACCAGTTTTGTTTTGTTAAGCATAATATACATTTTTGGTTATCATTTTGTCAGAAATAACAGGTAAATGCTTAGACTTCTGTCAAATAGGGTAACAGACTCATTGCCTTTACTGATTTCATGCTTACTGTGGAACCCCCCCCCCCCACATACATACACACACACACACACACACACCCAAAGGCCCATTCTGAGCCAGGAAAAACCCTGTGAATGTACCAAACTATTAGCCAAGCACAACTGGTATTAATCTTCTCATCTGATTCTCAATAAGAAAAATAACGAATTGAGCGACCTGCTAAAAGCATGCAATTTTGAAGTTTCCCAGTGCTGCTCCTGCATTGTCACCGGAAGTCTAAAACTAACGAAGATATAGTATTTTAAGAAAATTGATTTGTGCAAACAATCTGCAGCAGGACAGTCCACACTGCAGTGAGGTGGAGTCAGTGGGGGTGTGTCTGTAATGGAGGAGTATCAGGGCATACCTGCCATAAAAGGTGATGCAGCATTGTCAGACTTTACAGAAGATGATCTACCCATGGGTAGTGACTTAGGAGGCTTGACAGAAATGGTAAGCTGTGAGACCTATTATTATTTTTTTTGCAGGAGGCCTAGTTAGAGATACTCAATCTAAATGTACATGTATATGAGTGAAAAATGTCTTGTGAAGTCATCATGGCTTTTGTCTCATTGCAGCTGTTCTATTATTTGCTGTGTGTGCGTGTCTCCGTGTGTTTCCATGGTAATAAAATAACAGGACAGTCAGTACAATTATGTGGCTCATTTAGTTTATCGGTGTTTTAAGCCCCCAACGTCTCTTGGGCACTAGGATTAGGCAATGGTTATGGTTAGTGTTAGGTGCGTTGAAGTCAATGGTCGCGGCGCTGCCTGGAAGGAGACGTTGGGGACTTAAAACACCATCGAGCCCTCATTTATGTGTTTCTAAACGTCTTTGGACAGCAACGGAGTCCAAAACTTTCAAATGTCCAAAACTTCACAATGCTAGAAAACGGAAAACATTTCATTTTCTGTTGATAGACTCAAAGATAAAAAGACCGATCATGTCAGCACTAAACAGTTCCAGGTCCAGCTTAAGGAAAAGTATACCCTTTACCCTCTGAAAGCTGTTATTAGCTGCCCAGGCCAGCGGAGTCATCTAATCAACCGATGGATAAGAGCTGGACTTCAATACGAGATACTGTCAGACAGCCAGTCATGAGACCCTGACTCTTCTTAACATGTTGCTCTCACTAAACATTTGCACGTAGAACAAAAAGGAGCCCGATTGGTTAATTCCATGGTTGACTTGTGTTTTAGGTCAAAAGCAGAGACAGTGCATCATGTCCTCTGTGCGGTGTAGACTATGGTGGTTTGTTTTTAAGCGCGCTGTGGTTCTAGATGTTTCACTCTTTGCTTTTGCTGCAGGATGCCATTTGCACTCTGAACACACTACAGACCAATGCTAGTTGTCTGGAGGAGGTACGACGAGAGCGGAGCAACCCTCAGTTGCAGCTCCAGGCCATGAGAGGATTCCTGGAACGAGCCGGCCTAACAGTGAGTCAGCATAAATAAACCCGTATAATAGATTAGAAATATGTTGTTGTTGTCTGATTTGATAAGAGTACTTATGCGTGTGCTTTAAAGGTGGAGGAACTAGACCATCTTAATATCATTCATGTGACGGGAACAAAGGGCAAGGTGAGCTAACTAGACAAACAAGTTTTTTAATTTTTAATTTGTGTGTGTGTTGTATGTTGCATTGTAAAGGCCCAGTCAGTAATTTGACCATACAAGTCACATACAGATGCTTTTACATATAGAACTGAGAAGTCTGAATGGTATATATTGATCCGGCAAACCCTTGGTTTACATTTAGATCGCAGACTTCCTTTTAACGTTTTAACTATGCAAGCTCTGACAAAAGGTCATGCAAACATGTTTTTAAACGGGAGTTTGACAGCTAAACGAGGGTGGCCTCTTAAATGTTTGCATTTGTCTTTCAGGGGTCAACCTGTGCATTCACTGAGCACATTTTAAGAAGATATGGTTTCCGCACTGGATTTTACAGGTAAAACTGCAGTATATGAAACTTTGCACTATTGATACAGAGGGATGAAATTGCCAGTACATTGGGCCTTATGCTTTTTATTTTGAAACCAGAGAAAGTATAAAGTGTTGCCGTTTTTAACCTCTCAGCATTTTGCCCCCTTTTTGTTTTTAAGAGGGGTGGAGGACGGGGAATGTTCATGGGTAGATAAAAGGTCAGTTATTACATAATTGTCTAACAGCAATCTTTTTTTACGTAATCACGTTTTCTTTGTTTTACCGCAATTAAAGCATTGGAGCATTTTAATGAGATCGGTCAGAGTTTTCTTTGCATCCATCAAACATGTTTACAATACCTGCATGCACGCTGTAGCGTCCCAGAACAGTGGCTATGGATTCCTACCAGAGGACTTGAGTCTGTCTATTGTGATTTGTTAAATTAGTAACGCTGTAGCGGAAATGGCCGTCAATCCTTTATTTTTTAACCTTTATTTCTCCAGGTAAGTCGATTGAGAACAACTTCTCATTTGCAACAACGACCTGTCACATTCACACAGTTCCAAATTCACACCTGGAAGCTGCCCAGTACAACCACAGTCTGATCTGCTGGCCACTGAGCAGCTCCACTGGAGCGGTTGGGGTTAAGGACATTGCTGCTCAAGGGCACCTCAGCTACTCATTCACTTTCCCCACCCAGACTTTATCCGGTCTGGGGATTGAACCTGCGACCTCCCAGTTCCAAGCTCGCTTCTCTAACCTCTAGGCCACCATTCAAATTTTTCTAAGGGGTATGACTGTTGATGGTAGTTGTTGATTTTGTTTAGATATGGCAAATTGTAATTATATATGTGATGGTTGGACCGTTGAGTTAAAGCTATGCTAGCGGCAGCTATCACTTATTATCACAAATATCCTGGGCTGTAACTGTAACTATTTTTTTGTTAATGATTACTGCTTTGTTTTTCATTGATGAGGCTAAATGTTCTATTGTCAGGTTTATGTTCATAGTGTTATTACATTATATGGGTCACATAACAGTGATACAACCAAAAGATGTATCCTTGTAACACACGTTATAATGCTCACCTAGCTGCTAGCATGGCACGCCCTCACACTCTGCAACTGACTAGCTAGTAGTCCTTAGGCCATGTTTGAACGCCAACAGTAACATTACCTGAAAACAGCGTGTAGTTCCTTTTTTAGCAAGTTTGCTTTATTTGTCATTGTGCATAAATATGAACACTACCGTTGCTGTCAACGGGCTTATCTGCTAATGTTAGCCAGCGGCGGTTGAGAGAGAGAGAGAGAGAGAGATACTCAACAGCTGATTGAGCAGCAGGGCGCCGCTGCTACACGCATATAGCGATGTCAATCATGCGGCGCCCGAGTGCATTTGACCGGCATAACATCGGCATATGTCATGGAATGTACTATTTTAATATCACAGAGCATTACATGCATTCATTTAAAATGCCATATGTGGCCACATTAATGTTATGATATACCATCATTGGTATGGCTCTGTTACATAGACCTGCAAGTGCAATAACAAACATTTATAAATTAAATTCAAAATAAGGAAAATAACGCGGTTATCATTTATATTGATAAATCTTGCCATGGTATGCATTTCCCTCTACTCGGCAAGTAAAAACTCTGCTCTAAACACTCCTCTTTTGATGTTTCCTTCTTTGTTGTAGTTCCCCACATTTGGTTCAAGTCAGGGAGAGGATTCGAATCAATGGACAGCCCATTGGAAAAGAGCTCTTCACTAAATACTTCTGGCAGGTTTATGGAAGGCTGGATGAAACTAAGGTAGGTCATGTAACCAGGCAGAGATGTATAGTTTTAAAACACAGCCCCTTTTCAGTTTTAAATGTAACTGTTGTCTATTTAACTGAAAATGGACTAGCTAAAAAGAAACTTGACAGTCTAACACTTGGGACGTATCAGGATATCCAGTCTAACCATGGCTACTCATTCACTTCACTCGGTGAAATGATTCAATGGATTAACCTTTAATCGTCTAAAGGTAACCATTGGCATTCCAAGCAGTGATTTCTGTGTCTATTTACCTGATTGTGCATCCTGTTTGTATCCTATATTGTATATACCCAGCCCGAGTAGAGCTTTAGCCTGTATTATCAGTGTCACAGGTTGTAATTGAGTCAACAGAAAATGAGACCCCTCATGTCAGGATGAGCATGGCCATCATGTGACAGCACTCTTTGGTCACATTAATAGCACTCAGTGCGCGGTTTGACCCCTTAAATACTTTGGACACGTTGACATTAAGGCTGTCTTCAACCGCAGAAAATCTTGGTCGACTGAAATTCTACCTACCGTATTTTCCGGACTATAAGTCGCTCCGGAGTATAAGTCGCATTTATTTAGAAATTTATTTCACAAAATCCAAGCCCAAGAACAGACATTTAATCTGGAAAGGCAAGTTATTAAACTACACAACAGCACCCAGAACAAGGGTCTGAATACAGTAGGTGTCCTCTATGTTAACGTAACGTAACTGCACTGTTGACGAGCCTCTCCCAGCAGCACGTTGTTCAAGCACCCATCGGTGGACTCCTTCCTCCAGCTCTGGCCATCTGGATTTCAGCGTGACTAGCTTTTTTTGTTTTCTTCATTGCAGTAAGACTAACCTTTTCGCCAGTCCCTCACAAGTTTCTCACTCACTCCAAACTTTCGTTCTGCTGCTCGATTACCGTTTTCGGCTGCGTGTTTTACTACCTGCAGTCGCCTGCAGTTTCTTTTGTTTCTCAGTTGTCTTTAGGAGCAGCATATAGTTGTCACAAGCCTAGAGCGCCTCTCGCGGCTGTAGACGGTAATGTTTTCAGCATGAAATAACATTTAAAACATGTTCAATTATATATATTTTGATTATATAAGTCGCACCTGACTATAAGTCGCAGGACCAGCCAAAAAAGTGCGACTTATAGTCCGGAAAATACGGTACTCTTTAACCAATTGATTGGTCAATGGGGAAAAACATCTGCATGTTATCTCTATATTAACTAAATTGTCCACAGTGCACTCTAGCTGGTAGTGTTGTGTACCCATCACAGGTGGAAGGCAATGAAAATGAAGAGTTTTTGTTTAACTACATTTTAGTGTTGTCTTTTTCGTCAACGATACATGTTGATATCAGCACAGTCGGCGTTTAATGACAGCGGTGCTGTCTCGTCATTATTATCGTTAACAAATTTAACACATCAGCAGGGGTATTCCTTTTCAAACCCGCTTAGTGGCTTGATGGTTAACGTTGAAGTATGGATTTGATTCGCGGGGGTATTTTGTCGACGGTAATGTTATTAGTGTTATAAGTTAGCAGCACAACCAGACCCAGAGTGAGCATGGGGGGGGGGAGCTGAGTGAGAAGAAGAAAGACTTTGCCTATCCGCTCCGAAATGACATTATGATCTCCGGTGTGCTTAGAAGTGGGAATTTTCAGCTCATAGAAACGTAATATGATATAGTGGTATTCGGTCAAGTTTAGGCCTACATTCCTGCTAATGTACAACTCTTTGCATATTTTCACAATGCATCTCCTAGAAGCAAAATATAAATAAAATAGTACCAAAACACACTGATTTCACGTTGACTAAACTAGACTAAAAATAAGGTTCTAGTTCAAAATATGAATAAAATTGTACCCAAAAGGGACTAGCTCTCACCTTCTGCTCCAGACATGAGCAGAAGATGATTTTTTAAGTTTTGCCAGTCTGCTCGCTGTTGTATATTCTGGACAGCTGCTACATTTAGGAATGTTTTTCACAGGCTGTTTCTACAGGGAGCGCGTGCAGTGGCATGGCAGCTAGGGCAATGGTGCTGGAAGTAGGGGCTAAAGTTGCTGGCTGGTGTGAGCCCATCACAAGATGGTAGGGCTGGGCGATATGGAAAACATCTAATATCACGATATTGTTGACCAAATACCTCAATATCGATATTGTGGCGATATTGTAGGGTTGACAATTGGTGCTTACAAAAAAATATTTACACAATGAGATTTTTGATAAATAATCATCATTAATGTGTATATAATAACGAAGTGGATAAAGGCAAATAATAAAAGCTAGAACAGTCTGGTAAGTTAAAAAAAATTACATCACTTTACTGTAATCCAGCCATTAAAACCAGGGACGGATAACAATTGTGTCATATAACGATATTACGATATCCTACATCTAAGACGATATCTAGTCTCATATCACGATATCAATATAATATCGATATATTGCCCAGCCCTACAAGATGGTCTCTAGTTTTTCTACAAACAAATGTATTCTATATGAATTATTTGTAAGATACTGAAGTAAAAAATATTCTACACACAGGGGCATTAACTGGTGTATATTATTGTATAAAAACTTTGCAAACAAGGTGATGCCATCTTTTTTTCGTTTCTTCTTTGACCTCTTTAGGATGCCCATGGAGGGACGATGCCGGCATACTTTCGTTTCCTCACCATCTTGGCCTTCCATGTGTTTCTTCAGGAGAAGGTGCGCTAGCAGGCCTCTGCTCCCTTAATCAGCAGCCAGCAAATAGGAACCCAATGTTACCTGGGAATTATACATACGTTATGGACTTCTAGTTTTTAACTTTTCTACAGAGATGAGATATTTCTGAAGAAATAGTTTCTTTAAGCCCCTGACACACCAACCCGACGGCCGACCGTTGGCAGAAAAGGCAGTTGAACTGATCGGTCGGCTCCCCGAGGTCCGAAAAGTGCCTCAGAACACACCGAAGCGACGCCGACTTGAGAGTACGTTCTGCGCGTGCGCGAGACGTAATACGTCTCCATAACAGCAGGCGGCGCTAATCTGTATTGTCGCCCAAAAAAAAAAAAAAGAAAACCGGCAGCTGATTATACGAACGCGTCTATTGGGTCTGGCTGCTCCCAGATTTTTCAGCCGGGCATAATGGTGGCTTCGTTCGGAATACGATCTCATATTTTACGAAGATAGTTCACCGAAACGTGTTTCTGAAAACATTTTAAGCGAGAAATAGGCCGTGCAGTTGCTGAATCTGTCTTCATTTCAGATCGACAAAGTTCAGTTAAAAGATTTTTGTCAGATTTTGAGAGGCTTGGTCACACTCATCCCGCTCGTCATTTCCGGGTTAGCACTCCACCAATCAGATTGGTCATTGAGTCCGACTGCCTGCCCTCAGACCCAGCAAGTCAGGTCGGCCAAAATGAAGGCTGACAGCTCCTCCGACGGACAACGGGATGGAACACACTGAACAGACTTGAGTCACCGAGACGCCATTTTCACTGCTTCTTTGCACTTGGGTGCAACGGCACAAAAGTGGACAATCTTGTCCACAATGTAAAAGGTTCATTCTCTGCAGAGACTTCCTGGCAGTCAGGCCTGTAGTTGTTGAGATGTCTTGCGCTGGATCAGCGTGTGTTGATAGACTAGGAGGATCACCATCCTCAAGCCCACTAGCAGGGCAAAACGTTTTCTTACTTATATTACTAACTTGCCTGAAATCTAAACAGCTTTGTTTTTTTCCCCAGGTGGATTTAGCTGTAATTGAAGTTGGGATTGGTGGAGCATATGACTGCACCAACATTATAAGGTAAGCTTCAAGTATAAAGCAATAGTAATTTACTCACCTCTTTCAGGCTGGAAATGGTGAACTAGAACTTGATTATCTTTACATTCTGGATCCCAAATTATATTCAGACGGGATACCCATTTGTCGTTTGTGAGTTTCACAACAGACTTCAGATCAGACACTCGTGAACAAAGATTGTACAAATTGCATGTTTACGTTTCCTATTAGAGAATGAAGCTTTAGCTTTAGTTGTGCATGACTGACCTGTTTCTTTCATACACTAACACACAACGGCTGTAATATCTATAAAGGTTTGACCCAATAATGGACTGCTGTAGCATAAAAGGTGCTTGTAAACAATATCAAACTTTATCAGAGAGAATACTTGCAGGTAGTGTTGGTACAGAACCTGCACTATTGTAGACAGGTTTACTGTACATGTGTAAGGGGGAAAATTCCATACAGCAGTATCGCAAAATGTTCCGTGGCAATACTGTAACGATGTATCGATCAGGATCGATGGAGCAGTTAAATCCCCAACGATCCAATATTATCGATACAAAGTGAAAATATGGATACATATCGTCATCTCTTAAAATGCGCCTTTATTTTGAAATTCCAACTTTATATTTGTTTTTTTTATTTAAAAGAGTAGTTTGTTTTTCATTTAAATGCCTGGAAGAGCTCAATAATGAGATGACTAAGTGTGTGTGTGTGTGTGTGTGGTATATGGTATGAATTTAACTGATTGCCTTATAGAGGGTTATGTTTCGTATCGGTACCGTTGTCCAAAGAATTGATATAATATCGTATCTTGATTAAACGTCTGATTTACACCCCTACTATCGATACACGGGTACCAAAGTTTTTTTATAATATAAATTGCACATGAGAATTTAACTTTTAGGTCCTATAATAATAAAAATCAATTGTCCTCTGGTTCTGTGTCCACAGGAGGCCGTGGGTGTGTGGCATCTCCTCTCTGGGTATAGACCACACTCAGATTCTTGGAGACACCATTGAAAAGATCGCCTGGCAAAAAGGAGGCATTTTCAAGGTGTGTTGGCTGTACACATCAGTAATGTGTCATTGTGATTGCACTAAATATTGGAAATAATATGAAAAAAAAATTCTAGCTTTTTTTTTTTTTTGTGCTTTCAAACGTCACCTAACAGTATTCATCAGCAGATGGAGTTTGAATCTTTAAGGAAAAAAAGCAAAGTTCTCTGATTAAACTGAATATCTTTGAGTCCACATGGTGGTGGTAATGCACCTCTACGCCCTGATTTTTCTGCACTGTTTACACTTTGCCTGCTGAAAAACTATTTGATTCAGAAAACAGCGACACTATTGACAAGTAGTTAAACTAGTAATGCTACTGCCCAACACTGCTTGCACTACACGTTGGATTTAGTGCTGTGATGCCCTCGGCACTGTTTGCTAACGTAGGCTACTATTGAAGATTGTCTATAGAAGGTGTCATAGTAAATGTCTGTTCAACAGGTTTGCGTACAATCAAAACGGTTCAGCCTCCTACACTGGACCGGGCTGGTGGAACCAGAAATGAACCCAACTCTACACAACACTAAGAGTACACTGGTAGACAGACAGATCCGTGCATATCCATTCAAAGAGGCATAAGCAGACCTTAATTACAACGTGACTCTTGATTTATACTGACTAAAAAATGAAATATTTGTGGGGAGCGTTCCACTGTTTTGTTGCTGGAACTGAGAAAGCAGGTATAGCAATGTATTATATAGCAGTCTCCCCTCGTTGATGATTATGTTTGTCTTATTTCACTACGAGCTGTAATAATAAATTGTTTAAGGGGTTTTGGAGCTTAAACCATGCAGTATCTAATGAAGTACACAAACAAAAAAATAAATAAATCAAAAGCTCAATAAGTTTGATTTTTTTTAATAATATTGCAATAGTGGTATGAGTTAGTTTTTATGTCCGGAGCTTGTTTAAATGGTTTATAAACAGGGTTGGGCATCGTTTTGATTTGAACAATTCTGATTCCAATTCCGAATATTCCTTTCCGTTACGGTTCTTACCGATTCTCGATTCTTGGAGAGGTGGAGTTGAAATAAGTCACATGCTTATTTCACAAATAAAAGTAATATTTTCAATGGTGATTTACAGTTCTGCTGGGCTTTTTCAACGTAAAATAAAGCCACACTTAGAGTGCTGCTTACTGTGCTCCATGACTGCAACACAACAAGCGCCTGGAAGTACGGTGGCCGCCATGGAAACCAAAACTTTGCTCAGCGAGTCACTCGCTGAGCAAATTCTAAATTGTGCTCTCGTGAAACTCTGGATTTCAAGGGTAACAGCACGCCGGGATGGGAGAACAACGTGCTCTGGTTTATTGGCATTTCTTTAAATCAAAAACTTGGCTTAAACCAACCGAGTTGGTTTTCGATACCCAATCCTATCTATATCGTGGTTGTATTGTTGGGGTTTTCATTTCTGGCTGTTATTTTAGAGTGTCTATGCTGGGGGTATTGTGCAATACCAGCAAGAATACATCGTCTCAAACGGTCAACGGCATTCTGTGTGCTTGTCACCTTGCAAGTTTATTCTTCCAAAAAGGAATACTGTAGCAAGAAGGTTCTCCTCAAAACACAAGTCCGTTCTTTGCATTCCTGGCATTGAGAAACACCCATTCTTTATACTTGAATTTAGACTTGGTGAAGAGACATTGAAGTTCTTTAAATTAAAACTACTCATTGTTGTACAGTATTTCTCTGCTGCTCAGTTGGCTTACTGGCTGTTAATCATGTGCATGTGTTTTCAGCCAGGAGTTCCTGCCTTCACAGTCAAACAGCCAGAAGATGCGATGCTCATGCTCAGGAACAGGGCCAAAGAGATGAGAGTAAGTGACCAGCCACACTAATGCAGAGTTTCCAGCCACACTAATGCAGAGTTTCCAGCCAGGGATTGCTTAGTGAAATGTCCAGCTGCTCAGTTTTATGTAATGCAGTCTAACCTGTTGTCGTAGTGTCCTCTGTGGGCGTGTCCAGACCTGGAGGACTACCAGACAGATTGTGGACCATTGCGTCTGGGCCTGGCAGGGCAGCACCAGCGGTCCAACGCCACCCTGGCCCTCCAGCTGAGTCACACTTGGCTGCAGAAAAGATGTCTACCAGGTGGGGATGGGTGGTCTACTAACATTTGAACTGTGTGTCAATTCTTAAGAGAGCTACCTCTCTTTTTGGGACAGGGCAAGTGTATCTATAGAACCCCACACCTCTCACAAATTTGTCAACAATTTAGCATGTTGGTCTCATGTCTGAATTAATGCCAGGCTAGAGTTTGCCAGGCTGGAAATCCAGACCCAAATCTGAAAGATTAAGGGTCTGGCATTGAGTAATGAAAATCGTCCAACTCGAGGGGCGGCACCAAGCATGCATTTGAAAATCTCACTGCACGCAATTGGATAACACTACGACCAATCACAACAATACACTGGGTGACGTATCCAGAGCCCCATACGCTTAGCTACCAGCAGAGCTAACTGGTAGATTAAACTGTCGTCATCTGTTTAGCTCGCCTCTGGCCCACCTATAGCAGATACACCGCTGGATTGGTGCAGCTCGGCTACAAGGGCATAGTTAATGAGCATCATTACTCAATGCCAGAGTGACTCGCTGAGCAAATTCTAAATTGTGCTCTCGTGAAAACTCTGGATTTCCAGGGTAACAGCACGCCGGGATGGGAGAACAACGTGCTCTGGTTTATTGGCATTTCTTTAAATCAATCACAGTCGTCACGGGCGGCGCTAAGGTCCGCACGGAGCCGCTGCAAAAGTGCGAGAGAAACCTCAGATTTGACAGAAATTCTAGCTAGCTGTCTCAGTTTACCCTGCAGAGATCTGAGAAGAACTCAGCCACAGTCCTCTGGCGGCGTCAGCCGATTTTGCCGGGGCTTCAGCTCCGAATGTTTTGTGTGTAGCCCCGAATGTATTTTGAAAGTTGACTGACAAATATGAAACCGGACAATAGCCTATGTAAACGTGCCTGATCGACTGGCCATTCATACCTGATGCTTATTTCTCCGTGCCTGTCACAAAGCGATCCCTCCAATAGAAAGAGACAGGATGAGTGGGGAAAACTGTGGTAATTGTAGTGTGTGTGTGTGTGTGTGTGTGTGTGTGTGTGTGTGTGTGTGTGTGTGTTAGGACTGGGACGATTCGTCGACGTAGTCAACGTCATTGATTACGTAAATGCGGCGACACAAATAATTTGCGTCGAGTAAATACAGGCTACTCTTTTTGCACTTGCTCTGTTTACTTTAAGTTTTTATTTTTGTATTCCTCCTGAAAGTGACTTTATTTTGTGGTTGGACTGATAGCCTACATCTGGCTTCAGGCTGCACTAAACATTCGTTTTACTTGAACGGTGCAATGTGAAACAATTTTTTATAAATAGAGATTTGAACCTTATTGAAATTTAGTTTTGTGTAAATTGTTAATAATTGAGCAATGGGAAAATAATCGCTAGATTAATCGTTTAAAAAAATAATTCTCTCTCTCTCTCTCTCTCTCTCTCTCTCTCTCGATCTAACTCCATAAGGGAGTGAATAGGTTTTGAGTATAAGGTGAAAGAAAAGGACAACATAAGTTTAAGTACTCCTCCAAATCTCAGAGAACACAGATATATTTTGAATGTGCACAGAGTTTTGACCATGAGCAGAAATGTTGCTCAAACACATCAGAAATATTATAGTCCAGGGCTTTATTAATTCATTAAAATGAATTAATGTATCCTTGAGGTAAATAATTGTCATGTGCACATTTAAGGAGGTTAGGGTTAGAAAAGATATAATTAGAAAAGTCGATCCAAAGGACAATAAATAGTTGAAAGCAATACAGAATGCCTCAGAGCCTTATTGCAATATATTCCATTATGTTTTTATATTTTGAATTGTCCCCTATGTTTCCCTGTCCTTTCCAGCATAAATTGATTCAGAAAAAGGTAGAAATAGGTGCATACAAATTCACCTGAATGCAGGAAATGAAGTGTTTTTCTGGGGGAGGACCGCCAGACCCCCTGCATCATAGGTCGCCACACAGATCTGGAAACAAAACCTGGGCCTTTGGGCTGCCAGGCCAAATGTTGGTGCCATCTAACTTACATCTACAAACTGGAAGCTAAAATACACTGGCTATTAACAAGCTGGGCACGCCAACTGCTGTTTTGCATTGAATGCAGTTTATTTAAATGGGTCCGGGCTAAGCCCCGAACCTCCTCAAGTCCTAGAAACGCCCCTGTTCAAAAATCCACCGGAGTTTGAAATTACAACACGGAGAAAGCGGATGGAAACGGACACAGTCAACATTCCTCCATCTTAGCCTTATCTTGGAGGGGGGAAAGAGAGGTTAAAAAAGCCTTTTATAAACACATAATATCGTGTGAGCACTGTGAATGCTTCTGTAAATGTCCTGTCCGAATAAAGCCGTCACTGACACCTACAGTACATCTGAATGGAAAGAAACCTAAACGAGCAGCAATGTTGTGTATTCCATATCTGAAAAGGGCTAAAGGCTATATCAGTTTTCACAACAACCTGTCCTCTCTCAACAGATAAAAGCTTTTCCTCCACCAGTGTTGAGAACACGGGTGTACTTCAAGTGACTACCTTCAAGCCCAGCCCCATCATGGTAAAAGGTGAGTCCTGAAGAAGAATCAATCACTGTAGAGCAGAGCAAAATGAGATTAGGACAAAGAACAAACAGGGTTGAAAGGATTCCAAACTCGGACTAGTAATGGACTAGTGCAATATCCAAATCGCAGGGGGGCATAATATTTGTTAATGGCAAAATATGTGTCAAACCATTCTACAGAGTACAGAGCCTCACAAAAACCACACTATAATCATTTTAATTTCTTTCAATGTTAATACTTTTCAATGAAAATGAGAATAATGATACAAAAACGATCATTCCCTCCAATATCGTGAATCATATCGCGATATCAGTCAAAAATAATCTCAATTAGATATTTTCCTCATATCGTGCAGCCCTGATAGAAATCCAACATTTAACAGTTGCCAAGCAAAATGTGACCTCATCCAGGAATGTTATGTGTGTTTGTCTCAGGGCTGGCAGACACGGAGTGGCCTGGGAGGAATCAGACTCTGAAACACGGAGCAGTCACCTACTTCTTGGACGGAGCTCACACCATGCGCAGTATGCAGGCCTGTGTAGACTGGTTCAGAGAGACTGCAGCCCAGCATGAAAGCAATGCAAGGTGAACATCACTCTCTAATGACATGACACTCTACATCCAAACTAATACATTTTTGATTTAAAATGCATACTCTTTTTTTTTTTTTTTTTTTTTTTTAACGTTTATGCATAGCATCTTTTGCTATGTTTATGCCTAGCATCCACACTACGCAGTTTTAGAACCCCCTCAAATGGAGACTTTTAAAAAAATAAATAAATACACGGCTCACCCCTTTTTAGTTTGAAAACTCAGGGGTTGCATTTTAGTCTGGACTCGCAAAAACAGAGACTTTTGGAAACGATGACGCAGACACCCACGTTCTCTTCCTGATCGGCTCTGATCAGTCACACCGTGTCACGCCCTTATTACGTGACCTTCTACCTGAAGAAAATTCAACATGGATAACAGCTGTTTCGGACCTTGTAGGTAGATGCTTGCAGCTATTGTCTAGTTATAGTGCGTTCCATTTGTACTCGGAACTGGGATTTTCTGAGGTCGAAGTCGGAAACACGCCCCCTTGACCTCGGATTTCTGGGCTCGGAACTCGGGCAACCACCGAGTACCCTGAGCTAAAAATCCAACATGGCTGCTTATTAGCACTTCTGTCTTATTTGTGTCTCACTAAATCAGTCGTACACACAGTTCTGTCCATCTTATCTTATGCTGTTTTGTATGCACAAAAAACAGTGTAATGCCTTGTTATAAACTGGCATTGCTAACAATGGCTAACCTGGCTAGAGCTAACGAAACAATAAAAATCTGACTTGTAAATAGAATGCAGGAATCCGAGTTAAATGGAACGCGCTATTAAATCCTGCATTCTAAATGCTTCTACTGCCAATTGCCGTTTTTTTTTAAAAATGAAAATGTAGAAGTGTGGATGTAGTCACTATGTTAAACACACACACACATTACTACTTGCAGAAATAAACCAAACTAGTGACACAAACCGCCAGGTAGAGCACTCTTAGGAGTTGCACCCTTCCACCAACAAGACCACGTGTTCTAAATGTCAGCTGAGCACATGTAAAATGTTTTCACATGAAGCTGTAGCCCAGTCGGCTGATCTTCCATATTGTTTGAAGATGTGAAATGAGCGCGGTTAAGTGGAAATAAGACCACCCATTCTGATACTCTAGTATCAGAGCACCTCCCTGTGCTAATAACTGTTCCTCCTTGCTTTTACTAAAACAAGCACTTCTCAAACCGCTCAACAGTACTGATGTAAAGCCTTGACATGTTTGTGTTGTAGTGGACCTGTGGCCAGAGTGTTGCTGTTCAATGCCACAGGAGAGCGAGACTCAGCAGCTATGATTAAACTACTGGTGGTGAGTACAACTGCTTTCAGCAATACAGGGGAAAAGGCCATTGTCTTCACAGCTATTAAGCAGAAGGTTGTTGTGGGTATTGTAGTATGTATGTGAGTTTGTTGTAGCGAAAATGTGGAAAGCTTTTGGTTTTTTCATTTCAATCAAATGTCATTCCTATTTACACTATAATTATATTATAAATACAGTATATTAGATTGTTGTTACACATTTATTTATACAGTATACATACGTTTATATGTCTTGTCTTAGAACGTCAGCGACTGGAGAGGTCTGTGCCTTCACGTTCTAAGACAAGACATATACATTTATATATACTATATAAATAAATGTGTAACAACAATCTAATATATTTATTGTGTAAAGCCGCAATATTTATGCTGAATTTTCAGTTTGACAAATTAGTTAATTAATTAATAGTTAATTAGTTGTGTTTGAGGTTGGACGGTGATGGCATGTGGCTATGAGTCGCTTTGCTAGCCTGGACTAGTTAGCCAGCTGGCCGTTCAAGTTTTCAAATGTAAACATTAAAGTTAACACCTAGGAAAAGGTGGAGAGGAGGAGCTCCAGCTAGCAAGACCTTCTCTGCAGCTATCTCATGACTACGAGTCGCTTGTTAGGATCGGAAAATCCACTCCCCAGTCTCCTGCTGACTCTACTAGCCTGGCCGCTCAAGGCTTTCAAATGTAATGTATGTACCTCATGTACAACTTCATTTGACAAATGATGATTGATTGATAGAGATATTTATTTATTTTATTTATTATTTCAGGACAATGCACATTTGATGAACATGTACAGCAGTACACGTAAAAGTACCAGATTGTAGCGAAGGGCTAATTTCCATCTGTAGTCCATTAGGCAGGTTGAAGTTACAATAAAAAGGACAGAAGTTATACAGTAGTAACATTTGCTATATAAAACAGGAAGAAAGAAAAGAAAAACGGGACAATTGTTTAGTAAGTGTTAAAACAGACACACAATTCATTAGTATGCTCTACTGGGCTAATACGTTACAGCATACAGTTAGAGGTGATTGCACGTTTGGTTAGCTCTAATCCACACCTTTACCTGGCTCTTAAAGGTGTCCAGAGTGGGACATTCCCTTTATAGTTGGGGGTAGTGTGTTCCATAATGCACTACCTTTTAATAGATTGTGGCTGAAAGAGGTTTTTCTAAAAGGAACCTCACAGTCCCTGTTTACAACAGCTCTGGTGATCCGGGTCAACAAATTTAGTCAAACAAGCATTTAACATAAGACACGATCTATTGAGCCATGTTTGTATGTGTGTAAGAGCTGTTGAAAGCACAGGTGCTGCCTCCTCAGGATTTTTTGCTTCAGTAAAAATCACAGCGTCATTGGCGTAAAGCTGGACATGAACATGTAAACAGTATTCAGGTAAATCATTAATATATAATGAAAATAAAATGGGCCCCAGTATGGACCCTTGGGGGACTCCTACTGGACAACCCATGTAAGCAGAACTAGCTCCCCCACCACAGTGCATTGTTCTCTGTGAGACAGGTATGAGTGAAACCAATTAATAGTTTGAGCAGAAAAATTGAAACGGGACAATTTAGATAGCAGCACCTTGTGATTGACGGTGTCGAAAGCTCTTTTTAAATCTAGGAATACGGCACCAACACATCCATTTTTATCTAGCTGATATTTGATTTTTTCCATGAACATGCCAATGCAGTCTCAGTTGAGCGGCGTGGCCGAAACCCAAACTGCATGGGATGTAAAGATGTTTGGCTATTGCTAAGGAATTCAATGATTTGTTTAATAACCCATTTTTCAATTATTTAAAAATTATAGGTAGAATGCTGATTGGTCTAAAGTTATTCATGTCAGATTTATCCCCATCTTTAAATACTGGGGTAACTAAGGCCAATTTCCAAGCCTTAGGGACAGTTGAATTTTTTATAGATAAATTAAGCAAGTGCATGATTGGGGGCGCTAAAGCCTCCTTATGTGATTTTATAAAGCTAGTATCGAACCCATAAATATCCTTGGCTTTAGAATTGTTCAAAGCCGTAATGATATCAATAACTTCTGGTTCTGTGATTTCTTGGATGTAAAATTTGGACTGACCATTGTCAGATAGAATAGGAACCTGCTGATCAGAACCCTCGAAAGATGTGAATTGTTTCACCAAATCTTCTATTGATTTAATGAAGAAGGAATTAAGCTCTTGTGCCAGGACAACAGGGTCTCTCACCAGCTGATTGTTAATTTTGAATGCCAAGCCTTTAGTTTGGAATTAAAAAGTTAACAGTCAGCTGGTATTTAAGTATTTCACAAAAATAAAATGAACTTTAAAAAATGTCATTACATTTTTTTAATTACATTTTTACTAGATGAGTAGTTTTTTAAGAATGAAGAATTGACAGGCAAATACTTGTCGTCATGGACCCTCTAATAAATCTCACCAGAAGGTGTGATTTGGTAACCGCACTGGTCAGCTCACTAATAACTGTGTAAGCAGACATTTATGTCTTTTTCTTTTTTCTTTTCAGCCATGCCATTTTGACTTTGCTGTGTTCTGTCCAAACATCACTGAAGCCATCGCTTCTTGTAATGCAGGTGAGATCATTGCTTTCAGCTGTTGGTAACAAATATAAAACCTTTCCCAAAAAGGACCATACCTGTGGTTTTTAGCCCCTTAACTACAAATCATGTGCAATTTTCATGACTGCTAATTTTTTAAATGCATAGCATAGTTTTGAGATTGATTTCCCACCTCTGGACAGCCGGTGGTTAATTTAAAGGAATAGTTGAACATTTTGGGAAATGTGCATGTTTGCTTTATTTCCAAGAGTGAGATAAGAAGATTGGTATCACTCTCATGTCTGCATTAAATACAGAGCTAAAGTCAGGATGGGGTTAGCCTAGCTTAGCATAATGACTGGAAGCAGTGAGAAATGGCTAACCTGGCTTTATCCAAAAATGAAAGGTATACTAAGCAGCATTCCTAAAAAAAACAAAAGAGACTCGTACAAAAGTAATTCTTCTCAATCATCACTTTAAACCCACTAAAGTGTGTTGCGGTGGCTGTTATCTACAGAGACCCTGCCCTCTGCCTGTATTTTCCAAGGGGGTAAGCGAGCATCTGGAAAGCATACCTCCAATGGGGAGATTATAGGCTAACAAGCCATCACCTCCCGTTATAGCATTCCATTGACTCCCATTCATTATGGTGTCTGAAGCGTTTAAAGACTATTTGTCCATTGTTTATTTCTAAAGAAACACGACAATGTATAAAAGGCTCCATTACCTTGTATCTCACGTTATGGCTCCATAGCAGACGTTTTTGTAAAAATAGGCTAACGATTGTGTCATAACCACGAGTACTGTCGTACGGTAGATAAATGACCGTATAGTACAGGAGAAACTCACAGGCAGTTTCGACTTACATTTGCTGTTTAAGTTTAATTACTAATGTTAACTAGCATTTTAGTTAGCAATAATTAGCCTGTGTCCATGTTATCTCCTTACATATACCTACGCTCTCCGTCTCTGCTAGATTGGGAATGATTGAGATTTCTCTTGGCACAGATACCAGAAGACTTACAACTTTCAGACAGGTTGCTCACGTCACATTTACGTCTTCGAGCTCAGTTTGAGGCTGTGCAGTAACGCTCAGCGCTCACCGGAAAAGTGACTTCACTGGTGTCCGTCGAAATATACGGCGTCGCTGTGTCCATTCTTTTACTGTCTATGGTATTTTCTTATTTTGGTCGTTTGCTTTCTGAGCCAGAGAGGAGGGGCCATCTTTGAACACTGTATGTTTCCAAACACCAACCAACAATGCTGCCTAGTATAACTTTAAAACAGTTGCTTATTTGTTAACCCTTGTTTTGTCACTTTTTTCCACGTTTTTGATGCTATTTTTCAATAACACCAACTTATTACCAATAGTTTTACACGTATTTTTGGAATTCACGGTCAATAAATATCATTTATAGGTGATTATACCTATATCTAACCATCTAATATTCTATTCTATATCTAATATTTTGAAATGAATGATTTTGACTAATATTAGAGGAACGTATGTTGGTGGAGAATCACCGATGTGTGTATGTCAAAGTTAAGTCAGGTTTTGAAACCATTAAAATTTTTTCAAATGCTATAAAATTGAATACCCACAATTCAATGAAAGTAGTAATCGAGTACTTGAAATTGTACTTAATTTTTTGAGTAATTTGGTTAAAAAGAAACCCATATGTCTGATATAGAAGTTTTGAGAACGGGTCAAATTTGACCCGAGGACAACATGAGGGTTAAATCAATACTCAAACAAAAATGTGAAAGGTTGTGTCTTCTGTGTTGGAACTACAGTATTTTGTGAGAACGTTTGTCCATTTGCCCAGTGCTTCTCTCTGCTTTGTCTCCGGCTGTAGCGGGGGTTGCCTGATAGTCACTGAGCACAGGACGTTTTTGGACTCTATACAGACACAATGGTTCTAAACCTAGCAATCTCATTTTGACAACAAAACCTCAGGAAACTGCACAGTCACTGTAACTGGCGTTTTTAGATTTTTGGTTATGTAAGTAAATAAATATATTGCTTTTACACTGAAGAGACATGTGAAAATGGTCCCTTTTCCCAGATCTATCTGGAATACTTATCCTGAATCTTGAATATTGAAGTGCTTTTTGGCTTACAAAAAAAAAAAAAAGAAACATGAAAAACTATGAACCTTACCATTCTGTCATTTCCACACCTCTCAGACCAGCAGAACTTCAACGTCTCGGTGGAGAGCATGTTGACTCGCTGCTTGGACAACGAGAGGAGCTGGCATCTCCATAACAGCCTGGGGGATAACCAAGGTACACAGCTGTTCATCGAGGACAGCCTGCCCCTTGGCTCTGAAAAGAAAGCAGACAGCCTGGTGTTCCCCTGCATCCTCAGTGCCCTCCAGTGGATCACCCAGGGCAGGGATTCAGTGCTGCAAGACCCAGCCAAGAGAGTCTTATCGGTTAAACCCAGCGTCATGGCCAAAGCTGTTCCGCTCCGCGATGCAGCCGAGATCCACATCCTCATCACTGGAAGCCTCCACTTGGTGGGAGGAGTACTCAAACACCTCGACCCAGCTTCCTCCAAGTAAACGGATTATGTGAAATTTGTGAATTCAAAACCGTTGAAATAATGGGATGCTCTGCTGACGTGTGCATTTACCTTGTTGGAAGAAAAATGATTTCTGTCTGTTTTTAGATGAGGTTTTTGTGGTACTAGCTTCTTGGACAGTGACTTAGAGTGTTGACCTGAATGGGCTTAGCTGCACCCAGGTTTTGTTATCTTGTAGCTTTACTACAGTGGCTAATGCTAGGAACCTGTAAGTTTGGACCAAGGCAGCTCTATGCCTCACAACATCCCCAGTTTCACCCAGAGCCTTACAGATGGTTGCACACATGTGTGGAGCTAATGTCTTTAGTCTTACTTGAAGCCAAATGTTTACAAAGTGTACATTCATGTCCACCACAATGTGAGCTGAGTTAGCTAACTGTGTGTGCTTCAGTGATCATCAATGCCCCCAGGATGAACCAGAGTGGTGTGATGGTTATTACATAACCGTTCTATAAAAGTTGGAGATTAATGGCAGCAAAACGTGCTACATGGAGTTTGGGTTTTCTGGTTTTTACTATCTATTTGAAACACTATTATCTTTACAGTATTTTTTTTTTATTAAAGGAAGCCATTTTGCATGGTTTCTATTTGACAATGTCCTCCATACACATGGCCTACTCTCACTTTTTGTAGAAGTGTAAATATTACATTAGAATCAGATGAATTCATGTAACCAAATAAAATTTTGTCTAATCTATTTTACACTGGAATTATAGTAAAAATTGTCCTTAATGCATAATAATGATTAAATTATTTGACTGTACTACATACTTCATTGTATGTATAATGGTGAAAATTATTGAAATTTGCTCTTATCATCTTGGTCTTTATGTTGTCATGGTGATTCATTCAGTGAAACCTACCAATGTCGTAACCTTTACAAGTATTTCAGATTCACCCTGCAACCTCCAATTTGAGTTTTAAACCTTTTTTTAGTTTTTATCAAATGAACAGCACTGACTGTCAAGATACAAATGCACTTAAATGGAATTGGTCATTGCTGGCATCTTAAATATGAGTCAATTAAAAAAATCTGGAAATTGTGTCTACCATTGTTTTGATTATTTTGTGGTTTCTTCTTTGTAAACCTAAAACCTAATAGAATGTGTTTTTATAATTTTCTTTTCAATGTAACCTATCGACTTTCAAAGAACGTCTAATTTACTACCAATCAGAGGGACTCCCTTAAACAGACTGTAACATTCCTCACAATACATGAAATAAACTGTCGTATTTCCGTCATGTTTTTCACACTTATCCCATTACACTACTCACAAAAAGTTAGGAATATCTGGCTTTCGGTTGAAATTCATGGAAAATGTAAAAAGTTCAAGCTACAGTGGTATATCATGAAAATAGGGCATTTAAGTAGAAGCATGCAATGGTGATTTCCTCATCTCCAAAAAATTATTGAAACAAAAGCCAACAGTGGTGGGTATACCACAACAAAAAATGTCAATGTCTCAATAACTTGTCATGTGCCCTTGAGCATCAATTACAGCTTGACAACGACATCTCATGCTGTCCACAAGTCGAGTTATTGTCTGCTGATGCATGACATCCCACTCTTCTTGAAGGGCAGCCCTCAGGTCATTGAGGTTCTGGGGTACTGAGTTACGGGCGTCAGCACAGCGACTCAGCTGATCCCATAGGTTTTCTATAGGATTCTGGTCTGGAGAAAGTGCAGGCCGTTCCATTTGAGGTACCCCAGTCTCCAGCAGCCGTTCCCTAATGATGCGACCTCAATGAGCTGGAGCATTGTCGTCTATGAAGATGAAATTAGGCCTGTGTTGTTCATGCAGGGGCACAATGACTGGATTAATGATGTTATTCAGGTAGTATGGGCTTGTCACTGTACCATTCAGAAAGTGAAGGGCAGTTCTGTATTGACTAGACACACCTGCCCACACTGTAACACCACCACCACCACCAAAAGGTCGTCTGGTGACAACAACAGCTGATGCATAGCGCTCTCCTTGACGTGTCCAACATCGTTGGCAGCCATCATTTCTGCTCACCGTGAATCGATTTTCATCAGAGAACAGCACTGAGGCCCACTGGTCCCTCGTCCAGCGTAAATGCTCCCTGGCCCTTGCAAGACGATGACGCCTGTGCCTGGTGGTGTGGTCAGGTACCCTTGCAGGTCGTCTAGCACGCAGACCACGCTGATATAAACGGTTTTGAATGGTCTGACGTGACACTTGGGTGCCTCTCACCTCCCTTAAATGTACCTGGAGTTGATTGGCATTCATTATCCGTTTCCGCAGGGCACTGTTCACAATGAAGCGGTCATCAGTGTGGGATGCGGCCAATGGGCGTCCACTTCTATGCCTTTCTGTGACTCTTCCAGTCTCTCTGTATCTCTGTTGCAACCTGCCAATGACACTCTGTGACACTGTAAGCTACCACTTCCGTCTGAGAACATCCTGTTTGAAGCCTTGCAATGGCAAGGTACTGTTGATCAATTGTTAGGTGTCGTCTTAGTCTCATGATGTCAAAATGTGAACAGCATGACAAGGAGGACTGTTTGAATACCAATTCTAATTGAACCAGGAAATGTATTGGTCGATTCATGGATCAAAACCTGTTGTGAATTTTGCCGTTAAGCTCCTTGTTAGAGAACAGCAAGTTGTGCAGAAAGTACTGAAACATTGAACTGTTGGACATGCGCATTCAAAAGTTTAGAGAAGGTCACATTAAGTTCACCTGTAAAGGTTGTAGTGGATTTTAGGTTCATCCTGGGTACAGTCATTTGTATAGAGGGCTAAGGACACAGCCCTGAGGATCTCCGGTGTTGGTAATGATGATTGATAATATTAGTGTGCACATTCTTAAAGCGGCCTGGGGAGGGCAGAGGATCTACTTAAGATAATTTGGCCATTCATGAGTCCCTTGGCCAGTATTTTTTCCCAAGATGGCGAAGGCTTGTCCTGTCCTCTGTCTGATTAACCCTGACATTCTTACCCTAACCAATCCCACTCTTGCCTAAACCTAACCAACCCAACGAGTACTAGCCAATTGGGAGAGCAGGGTGGGTCAAGCCTTACCCCATGCCTTCGCCATCCTAGGGAAAAAAAATAAATAATTGGCGTCCCTTTATGCTATAAAATGAAAAAAACAAGCAAGACCGGAATGCCACATGGTCGGTGTTGTGTTGTTGCTGCTCTGGAACAAGGGAATGTTGCAGGGGGCTCTGGGGAGCTTTTTCCCCGGAGTCCTTATGTTTTTTTTTTTTGCCCAGAAGTTTTCCTTGGATTAGGGTGGCACCTAAATCAAGTCCGTGCCCTGCTATGCCCTGCTACACCCTGCTACGCTCTACAGTACCCTGCAACGCCCTGCTACGTCCTGCTACTTCCTGCAGTACCCTGCTACTCCCTGCCACGTCCTGTAATGCCCTGCAGTGCCCTGCTACGTCCAGCTACGCCCTGCTACGTCCTGCTATGCCCTGCAGTGCCCTGCTACACCCTGTTACGCCCTGCAGTGCCCTGTTCCAGTTTTATCATCTTTATTGTGACTATAATTGCCACTGTTCATCACACCCCCAACCGGCACCGTCAGACACCGCCTACCAAGAGCCTGGGTCTGTCTGAGGTTTCGCCCTAAAAGGGAGTTTTTCCTCGCCACTGTTGCACTTAATGCTTGCTCTTGGGGGAATTACTAGAAATGTTGGGTCTTTGTAAATCATAGAGTGTGGTCTAGACCTACTCTATCTGTAAAGTGTCTTGAGATAACTCTTGTTAGGATTGGATACTATAAATACAATTGAATTGAATTGAAAATTAATTAAAATTGTAATTATATTTTAGAAATTAGTTTGGGAGGTCAGAAACGATATCAATAATTCATCATGAAATAATGACTTCTTGGCAAGAACTCTGGAAAAATGACAATAAGGGTAGAGAATATTCCAAAATTCTAAAGTTTGTCAAAGTAAGAAGTATAGAGGTAAATGTAAGAAAGAAGATTTTGCTAGGTTACGATTAGGACATACAGGACTTATTGATACTTTATATATGATGAAAAAGACAGAGGCATATAAATGTGGGATTTGTAATTGTAGGGACACTGTTGAACATGTGCTAATAGGCTGTAGGTAGATATGGGAAGGGTGGGGAGAGATGTGTAAGATGGGTGTGTTAGAGACAGGGGATAAACAAGTACATGTTAAAGTGGTTTTATTTAATTATTGAATTGAAACAGGTTTAATATCCAGAATATCATTTTCTATAAGTTTTTTTGTGTGACGTGTGTATGATTTAAAGGTGTTTTACCAGTCAGTCATTGCCAGTGTCCTATTTTATTATGTGGTGTGCTGGGGAGGCAGCAAGAAGAGAGACACTGGGTGACTGAACAGGTTGGTTAGGATAGCTGGCTCTGTTGTTGACATTGAGCTGGAGTCACTCACAGCAACTGCAGAGAATCGAACCATGAGTAGGATGCAGGCGATCATGGAAAATGACCGCTACCCACTACACAGCACGTTCATTAAACAGAGAAGCATGTTCAGTGGCAGACTTCTGTCACTGTCATGCTCAACAGACAGGTTGAGGAGGTCCTTTGTCCCCAGGGCCATCCAACTCTTCAATACCACACAAAGGGGGAGGGGAGAAATGGACTTTTCAGCATGAGCCTGTCTCTCTCAGCCCCTATACCATTATATCACTTTGTCTGCTGTACACCTGACTGACTTATAGGCTATATTAGCCCTCCTACACAATCTGGACTGTGGTCATAACATCTACATCTTATAATTTATTCCCTGTTATATATTGTTCTGTTAATATTTAGTAATAAGCTATTGCACTGTTCAATCCCTGCACTGTTCACTTTTGCACTACCACCATTGCACACACTCTACCATAGCACATTATCATGGTCATTTCATCACATGGTCAGTCCATACCAGACCAATGTAATCACTTCACAATTTGTTAACTATTTAAATTTCTGTGAGTGGTTTTTATGTATGTGAGATATATGTGTTTGTGTGTGTGTTTGTTGTGTTATGTCTGTATAAGCTAGGCTACTGGATGCCTAAAATTCTCTACCGTTTATGTAAACTCTCTGGTGTAGTCTTCTTATATACGGTCTATGGGTGTAGTCCATGCTAGATCGGATCCGCTAGACATGTCGACGCCAAAGGACGTGCCTCGTGGCCCGCCTTATTCTGCCTCTGATTGGCTTGCCCTGGTATTCTTCCCCTAACCCTAACAAATCCCTACTCAGCAAAACGTATGACGTAAGACGTACGACGCAGAAACGTCAGTGACGTGGTAAATACAGAGCGCCCTGCTGCTCTCGGCGGTGAGTTTAAAGAGTCTTGGTTGGAGGGCTGCGGTGAAACTAAAAACAGCCAGCTTTTTCATGCGCATTTCTCTACATACATATTTGAGAGCTGAATGGAGGGAATGCCAAAACACAGGTATGGTTACTAATGTTTTTTTATAATTTGTTGCACCAGCGATAACGTTAAGATGCCATCCATGTAAGAAAATAAACCAACGCTAACGAGTTACAGCATGGTAAGCTAGCTATTGTGCAGCGATTCAATAAATAACGTTAACGTTATTCATTGAATGTAATGAATTGCAAGTCTGTAACGTTAGTTGTCAACCACATGTGTTTGCGATTCGCCATTCTGGGCAGCTTTAGTATAAAACTGAAGCTAATAATAGTCGATACCGCGCTTTCATGTCAGCCAGGCCTCCGTTCAGGTCTACCATGAAGGCTTCATTTCTGGTTAAATAAAGTGTAAACTAACTACGGAATATACTATATAAAAGCTCGTGTAACTCTGCACGCATATTGCTTGAAAATAGAAGTGACAATGTATTTGCGTTTTCTTTTGCTGTTAGAATTTGCGCGGTCACACCGCTGGTTGTAGCATCATTATGGCGGGCAGATGTTGTTCACTGGAGGAAGCTAGGTCGCGATTGAATCCTTATGTGAGATTAATATCAAGTAAAAATGTAAGAATAAAGCGTTGCGTAACCTCGGCAACATTTTGAAGAAGTGTTTGGTTTAGTTTTCTCTTTCCACCCACAGCATGCCACTGCAGGATCTGCCCTGCCTGAGTCTTCAGGGCTCCATGTTGTCTGAGTCCAAGAAGAACAACAAACGCAAGTCCAAAGGCTGCCTCAGTGAGGGCCTGGACATCGAATGCACTCCAACAGAGCTCATCCAGCAGTGGTCACCACACCACAAGCACCAACGGCTCATCAGCAAGGGGAAAGAGAACGACCGCAACCAGTTTGTCCTGGCCAGAAGATCAAGGAGGAAAAAAGAATCCACGACATGTAGGAAACCTCTTTCTGATCACCTTTTTTAAGCAGCTGCAGTGGTTTGTTTGTAGCTGTGATAAACTCAGCCTTTGCTCATATGCCTTTTTTATTTCCCCCAGCAGGCATTTCATGGGACCACCTTCCTGATGAGCTGCTTCTCAGGATACTGTTCTATATTCCTCTGCAGGACCTCCTCAGGATGACGATAGTTTGCAAGCGCTGGCATCGCTTAGCGTGAGTCTCCAATCACTAGATCGCACTAGTGCTTTTCAGAGTGCGACACAAGAGTGAAATGTTCTTCCTCTCAGTTTTGTCCTGATTTAACGGCTTCCGAATCTCATGTCATTTTTATTCTGCACTTTTCATTGTTTATTCTTTTCTTGTAGTTGGTTATTTACGACAGTGGTTCTCAAACTTTTTCACATCAAGGACCCCTAAACTGACACAAATTAGACCACGGACCCCCATCTGATAAGACTTTGTCCCAGCGAAGGTCCCCTACCTGGTAGAATTTTTGCTTTTTTTATATGCCATTATGTCATGCCAATATGTCATTTTTTTTTTTTGTATGTCATACAAAAAAAAAAGATTCCCCTTTTTGTTTTGGAACCCCTTCAAAGACCCCACTTACAGAACCACTGATTAATGGAACTCATTCACCAACGGGTAATGTTAAAAAAAAAAAAAAGTTACTCAAGAGTCTATAGATATGAGTATTTTAATTGATGTGTCTGCCTGTATTAATATTAGACTAAAGAATATTATGGTAATTGTACTTTTACTTTTTTTATGAGCTTGGACCCCTGGAGCACACTACATTTCAATTTGGGTCCTGAGAACCTAAAAGGCTATTTACTGCAGACTGTCTGAGACCTTTTCAAACTGAATTAAACTGCTTCCCTCCCTGCCTGTGTCTGTCCCAGGTTTGATGAGTCTCTGTGGCACAGCGTTGATCTGGAGGGGTTGACCCACACGGGCTCAGCTCTGCAGCAGGTGCTGAAGACCGGAGTCCGCATGCTGCGCTGCCCTCGCTCCTTCGTGGAAGAGCTGGACTTCACAGGCATAGGGTGAGTCCAGCAGCTGGTCGACGTAATGACGGCGCCGTTGATTACGGGCAGGTGTTTACGTCGGTGGACCGTACAAATGCAGTAGGCTGTGAGAATGTGGAAATGGAACTTGTGGGCAGAAAGTGTTTGGCAGTACTTTCAGCCAAAAGAAGGCCATTCAAGTCCAGCTACATGTTCAATCTGCAATGCCGATTTAGTCTGGTGGTGGCGAGGACCCTGAACAATACACAACATCACCGCTGTTAAAACATTTGCGTATGAAACATCCGAAAGAATACGAGTTGTGCATGAAGGAATCTACAGACAGCAGCCAGAATGCAGCAACTTCAGGTACGGCAAAGGAAGGACAGTCACAGCTAAAAACTGGTGTTAACCAGACCACCATTACCAGCTTTGAAAGCCCTGGGAGTAGTATTCGCATTCGCCAGAATCTTCACCAGTGGATTCGGTATTTGGCCGAACCCCCCCAAAAAAAGATCTAGTTGACATCACAATGACAGTTAGTTAGTTAGTTAGTTAGTTAGTTAGTGCAGCCCTAGCGAAGAGCCAACCAAAAACTGAATGTATCTACTTCAATTTTATTTATAGTAACAAATCATAACAAGAGTTATCTCAAGACACTTTACAGATAGAGTAGGTCTAGACCACACTCTATAATTTACAAAGACCCAACAATTCCAGTAAAAAAGCATTTAGTGGCAAGGAACGGCCATAGACAGTATATAAACGACGAGGGGGGGGATGAGCGTGACGAACGCAACACATGGCAGCTGATTGGACGAACGCGTCGCGTTGTTCTTGCTGCTCCCGAATTTCAAAACAGACTCTAATGGCGTCTCGTTCTGAATACGATCTCCTATTTTACGAAAATAGTTCACCGAGAAGTGTTTCTCAAAACATTTTAAGCGAGAAATAGGCCATACAGTGGCTGAATCTGTCTGTTTTTTTTTTGGATCGACAAAAGGTCAGTTTAAAAGATTTTCGTCAGATTTTGAGAGGCACCGAGCTGACCGCTCCTCAGGTGGAGTGTGGAGTGCTGCAGGTCACGTCACATGCAGAATTGGTAAGTGGGAGAGATGAGGAAGGCTGCCCGGAGTTGGAGGATGTGCTAGCGTCGTATATAGTCTGGTGTGTGATACATCTTCTTCCTCTGTGCCATAGAGCTCATTGTTGTCCAAAAACGTTATTGTTAACGTTAAAAAAAAAGTTATTGTTATACATTATTATTAAATCATTTCATTTTGACCATATGGCCTTAGCGATAAACAAGCCGTTCTTTAATGTTGTTTAGTACCCTTTTTTTCTTTAAATATCGGTTCAGGCACCGTTAATTATGTATGCAATTCATTTAGATTAATTAATCCCAGAGTATGTAATTAATTAGATTACATTTTTTAATCGATTGACAGCCCTAGATCCCAGAGAATGGTCGACTCGGTACACGTTATGTTATTTTGCGCCGGAATTGTCCTTTAAGAGGCCGATGGTGTTTGTCTTTTCATGGGAGTTGTTGACAATAAGAAAAAAATATATATATATAAAGTGTCTTAAGTCTTTTTAATAAGATCATGTGTAATGTAGCTGCCATTCAATATTTACGGGAAAATGTCTTTATCTGACAAATTA
The DNA here is from genome assembly GCF_031162955.1 of Sander vitreus. Classification (NCBI taxonomy): domain Eukaryota; kingdom Metazoa; phylum Chordata; class Actinopteri; order Perciformes; family Percidae; genus Sander; species Sander vitreus. The sequence continues at coordinate 28,169,379 of NC_135870.1, read as the reverse complement.
ATTGAATGACTGAAAGGTCTTTAATGGACTAACCCTACACGCCTGCTCACCACGTTCCAATAATAATAATAATAATACTGTACCTGTATAATTTATGTTGTCAAACAGCTCTGGCCTTTTAAAGGCCGTTTGCTAGTGTAGTTTTTTGTTGTTGTTGCTGGACATAGCTGTAAACTCCATCTTTTATTTGCCTTTTCCAGTATTTCCACAAAACAAACGTTGATTTCACATTTCAACAATGTGAGCTGCTGTTACATGGGCTATTTTCTGTCTTCTCAAATAAACATTTCTTAAAAGGGGGGGGACAGACCCAAAGTGATTTTTACAAGAAAGAAAGAAAAAACGTTTTGTCTTTTGTGTTGTTCAGCCCTCTGCAGTTAGTTCGGCTGGATCTGTCCAGCTCCATCATCCCCACCTCATCTCTGAAGAGCATCATCTGTCAGTGCAGGCTGTTGGAGTATCTGAGCCTGGAGGGCCTGCAGCTCTCAGACACAATCATCAGGTGAGTTTTCAACTCTTCAGCTCCACACAGAACTTCGGATAGCTGACATAAACGTTAGTTAACGTTAGTGCTTGATCGGGGATTGACGTTCACCCCGTTTACCTTACTCGTTTATGTTGGTGACTTCTACACCTTTCTAAGTAGAAGTTGATTTTATGTGAGTAAGTATGGGATCAAATCAATATGTACATGCATACACCTCAGCTCACTGATGTCTGATGAATGTCTGAGAATTTTAGGCCAGCTCTGAAGCTGTTATTTCTACGTTGCAACATGTACATCATGTGCAGAAATGGCAGTATAAATAGAAGCTGTGTGCAAATCTCCATGTTATTGTGGAGTTGGGGTGTTTACTGTTGTTTTTTTTGTTTTTTTAGCCTGTGTGTGTGCGCGCGCATGTGGTCTTCTCTCAGTAACTGATTCTGTTGGATGACATTTGATTATTTATTTTCCCCCTCTGTCCCTTTGTCAGCGCCTTGTCCAAGAACCCAAACCTTCTGCAGCTCAACCTAAGCGGCTGCTCCAGCTTCTCTGGTCCCGCGCTGGCCGACATGCTCAAATCCTGTGTCAGGTCAGCTACTCGGTCCATTTCGTATGTCTAAATCCTGTTCTCCAAATAACAGTCGGTTTTATCCATTCTCCATCTCTGCAGTTTGCTAATGCTGTCTTCTTTTTGTTTTGTTTTTCCTGCGCAGCATAGAGCAGTTGAACATATCATGGTGTGAATTCAACAATAATCATGTGAAGAGTGTTGTTAATAATCTGAGCCCCACTGCTACCCACGTCAACCTCAGCGGATACCGAGAGAACCTCTTGCTAGACGGTAAGTTGTGGTGTTGGTGCTAATCGGTTCATTACCATGCCAATATTCAGGGTTTTTTGTCCGTTATTGTAGCAATGGGAAGAGCATGAGTGTATGTCTAGAATAGGGACGCTCTTACCCGTGACCGTCATGTCTGCGTCAGGCTCGCATGCCGACTGCATTCCATCGACACTGGGCGAGTGTCTATACTGGTTCTGTCCACATCTGTGCACATCGATCTTACCTCGTGTCACTTTAGAAATTCATAGTAGAGCACATCATCACAAATGTTCACTTTGCTACTGACCTAAAGATCTGTGATATGTCTTTTTTACAGATGTGAAGGTGCTGGTGACGAGGTGCCCCGATATTCAAACGCTAGATTTAAGGTGAGATACTGACCGACATGTTTTGTATGGCACGGCATTTTATACATGTACTGTACATGTGTGGGTACTTAGAATTGAACTTAAAACCGCAGCGTTCGCTAACGTTAGCTTCTTGTCTCATCTGGGGTCTGATAAACCGTTAATTCATCCAGTTCAGTGTCCACAATGGTATTTTCCAATAAACTGTAGCTGTCATATTCCATGCAGATTTCATGTTGCGGCTTTCGTCGCCGTTTGTCTCTTTGCCTTAGATTGAGTGACAAGTAGTACTCGCCCTGTTGTTTATTTGGTTGCCATGACTTTGCGAGTGATGACGTCCTGTCACTGTTCCAGTTGCTCACCCTAAAGGGGAGAGAGAGCGGATGACAGTTGGCTTCAGTTCAGTAGAGCAGACGGCTCTGCGGAGTCGGGGCGTGTAATAACGACTTTATGACTTTTTCATAAACAGCTGAAGGAGCGGCGGCGCGCGGTGTACATAGCGGAAAGCCTGTTGTCCGTCTGCCCTATTTCTGATACCGTGGCGGCAGAAATTATACTGTGGCGGGCCGCCACGGTAAAATCAACATAGAGTAAACACTGCCGTGGATGACTCTGTTGGATGATGGCTGGATGTACTCCATGTCTGATGTCATGCTCTCACTGAAGTACCCTATTGGTCCGACTATAGAAAAGAGTCTGAAAAAGTATTTCATATATAATCAGTGTTGTCTTATATTCGGACCAATACGGTACATTGTTTTATGTGAGCTTGTTTTGAAAGTTTTAGCATTTGTCTTAACATGTTTTGTCATGTAGGTATTATGTTTTATGTTCAAGTCTGTGTTTTTTGAGACAAATTCCCCCTTTTGTGCACAACAAAGTTAAAGTCATCACACTATGGATTTGCACACAGTGCCATTAGGACTACGCTAATTGCATGCCTTGCCTCCTTTAGCGTTGTTCCGACCGCCGGTATCTGTTTTTAGAGAAAAAGCTCAGATAAACCACCGTGCGCTCCCTGCTCGGCACCGAGTGGCAGCGACGCACACTTGACACACAACTCGTGCACATAACGCTAAGATTGCTGTCTGCTGGATGTGTAAATAGGCAACCGTTTGCCAACAAGCTGGTTCCTCTGTGTTACAGTGACAGCACTCTGCTGATGGCCGACTGCTTCCCTGTCCTCAAACAACTGAAGGCTCTGGTGCATCTGTCCCTGAGTCGCTGCTATCACATTCACCTCGCTGCTCTCACGTAAGTTCTCCCGTCACCGTCCATGCTTCGGTTTAGGGCGGAGCGATGAATCGCTTTCAAGTGAAGAATGAGATTCATTGACTGTGGGGTATTAAGTTGACTGTTTGGTGTCACATTTGGTTAAACATGTTTTATTCATCATTTTATTATATTTACGGTTTGTTTTTATAAGATAAATGCTGGAATATTGTTACATATCACAGATTGTTAACAGAAATGTCCTATTTTTTTTTTTTTTTTTTACTGGGTTTTTCAGTTCTTTCTTTATGACTTTATTTAACATGATTGTAGAAGGTGCCATATGTAGATGCTGCTATTGAACTGAGGCATATCAGACGTTTCAGTTTACAGGAAAGTACTGATATTTTTTTTTTATTGGAATTGTTTTGGGATAAATGTTTGTGTTTTACTGTTCAATGTTCCATGCTTGTCAAAAGAAACTTCACTTATTGCTGGAAATTCATATCTATGTTCTCATCCCTGCATGAGAATATAGAGCAGTTTTGATGGTGTCTCATGTAGGCCTGCACGATAAATCGTTATAAAATCGCGATCTCGAGTCACCCCTGTTTGCGAGTTAATTTTTAAATGACTTGAGTGCCTGTATCGGCCATATTTAGTTCAATGTGTAATGTGTCACTATTTTCGGTAGCCTACTGTACTTAAATGGCCAGTATGTACTATATTTTCTTCATTCATTGAAGCCTCTGTGTTTACAGGCTTGTGGTGATGCGCAATGTGCTATAGGTGCCAAAAAGAAAATCCATTTTTGGTACCGCCAATTTGTTTTGTTTTGTCATGGTTCATGTGTGCAACATGCCGCATATTGAATTGTAATCGCAATATCTGGCAGAAAAATCGCAAATTTTTTTATATATATATATATAATTATTTTTTTTCACCCGAAATTGTTCAGCCCTACTTGCGTTACTTTAGAGTGACTGAGTTTGGAAGTCCGAACCCTAACTTGCGTCATATTTCTAATATTTCCAGTGACTTGGGTAAGACGTTCCCTATGCTGCGCCTGCTGGACGTGTTCGGCATTGTGAATGGCAGCCACCTGTCCTCTCTGAAGAAGGAGCTGCCTCTCGTCGGCATCAACACGCTGCCGTTCTCCAGCATCGCCCGGCCTACGCCCGCCACCGCCACCAGGCCCGTCGGCTACTTCATGTGGAACACCAAGTGTCGACTGAGGTTCAACCTGTCGCACGTCCAGCCCATTGTGCGGTGATGGAGCCATGTTTCAGTGTTTCTTGCTGCTACAGAAGATGGTTTGTTTTTAGTGTTAGCTTGCATTAAGGGTACTAAAGTCACATACCTGACCAAGCCATTTTAAAGTACTGAACATGCAAGCTTGTAGAGCAAATGTAATACTTCATTAAGGAATGTCAGATTTGGATGTTGCATCCAGTTCTTGTTGGTAATGTGTTAACACAAATGTTTAATAGATTTTTGAATCTGTTTAAGGTTCTAATAATGCGTTTACAAAATATTTAAATAAGGAAAACATGGTTTGAAAGACTCGTATGATGTTGACTGTTTACTTCTGTCAGATGCAAGATGTCTGTAGATACAGTACAAGTCAAAAGTTTGGACACACTTTATCATTTTGGGGAAAGTGTGTCCAAACCTTTGATTGGTACTGTATATGGGACAGATCACTCCTCAGACATTTGAGTAATGCTATTGGACAGACGTGTCTTGTTCTCAGCTGTAATAATGACAGCAGATGATTTTACTGAGTGAAGAAGTTTTAATGTGAAATGAAGTATGTGGATCGTGAATCTCTTGACTGTTGATATTCCTGTTAAAGCACAGTGTTGCTGAACTGACAGTACGTTTGTGTGCAGGCTGCCACTGTCTGGCTGCGTGCTACTGTAATCACTGGACCAGGTTATCATCTGCTCTCCAGCTGGACAGTAGTCGCTTTTATGATGAGTGCATTATGTCACTGTAGATGTGCTGTATGTTTAATGCTCTATATTACCATTTTTCATATTGTCATATGACTGAATATTTAGGAATGGGAGTTTTTTTTTTACTTGAACTGTTCATTTTCCCTTCGGAGTCTTAACAAGTAAACCAATGAAACTTGTGTGTGAGTTGTTTTCATCGTTTGAAGTCCTAGCGGTTTGTCAAACGGACAAAATATAAAAGCCTGAAAGTAATATTTTTGACAAAAAAATCTCACATCACGTGGTCTTCATCAGCAAGAGTGTGTGTATATACATACTATGAAAACGGTTCATACCTACGTGTACATAGACGTAGGTATGAACCGTTTTCATAGGCCTATAGGCTTACATACTCGCAAGACATGTATAGATCAATGAAATTCCTCTGAGTACAGGGTGGCCGTGGCTCAGGTGCCAGAGCGGTCGCCTACCGATCAGAAAGTTGGTGGTTCCATCCCTGTCGAAGTGTCCTACTGCAAGACCCTGCACCCCAAATTGCCCCCGATGGTGTGTCATCGGAGTTTACGTAACCGTGAATGTTTATATGATGACTTTGTATGGCAGCCTCGGCCACCAGTGTATGAATGTGTGTGAAAGGTTCCTGTACTATGTAAAAGCGCTTTGAGTAGTCGTTAACTCTAGAAAAGCGATATATAAATACAGTCCATTTACACTCCTGTACATCCCACATGTGATTAATCAGAGACTTCAAGTAAAAGTACCATTACAACGCAAGTCCTAATTAAAAGTACAGTACACATTATGGATTCGGTAGTAACATGTCCCCCAGGGACGTGCACAGACATTCGGAGGGGCTATTGCTCTAATCTGGAAAAAAGACAATAACTAATAGAAAATTGTAGCTCAAACAACCTGAACAAAACCACAGCTCTCTGCATGGCTAGATAGCAGTAGAGCCAAGGCAAATGTCTTTGTGTGTGTGTTTTGTAATGTAGGTAAACTGACCTTCAGCTTGACTCTTTTACCCACACACAGTCAACGGTGGTTCCATTAGTAATAAATGGACTGTAGATGACAATGAGGCAGTTCTGAGTTTGAGTAAGCACACACAAGCATTTCTTTTTCCATTTCACTTTATCTGATTCAAAAACAAAACGCATCCTAACACACTGACACAGTATACTCACGAGGAACGCTGCCTTTGGCACGCTGCATATTACAATTTCCTGTTTTTGTAAACTGGTCCTAAAAAAAAAAAAAAACATGTCCTGGTTTAGAGTCAAGGGCAGTGAGGGGTTATATAAGTTGCACCAACAATGTTTAACTGATCAATTGGAATTACAAGTGCATACAATAGTCCGACTAGATTTGTCTTCAGTATTTCAAATCATTACGACTACACCACCACGTTGGTCAAACTGTGTCGTATTTAGAATTTCAGCATCACCATACAGCATTGTTTAAGCATTTAGCGTCAGGTGGCTTTGCTGGTTAAAACAAAACATTTGTTTGTTTCACTTTATATCAGATATAGTATACACCCTGTAGTTTTGGTTGTGGAAATATTAGGCATGTCCGCCTCAGGCACATGCTGCTGTTTCAGGAGCACTTCTAAAGCTCCAAACGTCCGGTCTTGTGAAAGGTTACAAGACAAGACATACCTTTGACTTAAACATTGAGCAAAATGCCCCTTTAAAGCATGGTGTTTTTAGTGCACTTACATCTTTTTTTCCTTTCTTAATCAAACTTATTCCTTAGCTCAAATGGCTTAAAACAGCTAGAAAAAAATATAAGCTATGTTCCAAAAATATCTTTAGTCGCCAAACAAGCCGTAACAGACAGCCACTGGGCTTTCAGTTTACTGTATAAACCTTTATACAAGCACAAATTAGACTTTTGAAAGTCTGGTAATCTATACAAATCCCATGAGCAGAGCCAAACGATGTCACCCAGTGCCTTTCATTACCAGGAACACCCACACAAGTTTATTTTGACTCGATCCCCCACACATCGTCCTGCTGCCACAAATACTCGCTAGAGTACCAAGTGTCATTAATCGGTCGCTGAAAACAGTCCAACAAATGCACCATTTACTCCTGTCTGAGTAGTGTTCATTAAAAAAGAAGTAAGTCAATTATTGAGTTTTTATTAGTATATTTGTGAGCTGTTTTCAAAGACTTATGTCTTCAGTAAGAACCAAAGGACTTGGGGTTGAGTGACAAAGACAGCTTGGGAGGTCAGAAAGTAGTGAGAGGCTGACTAATTGAGATTTGTTGACAATATCAAAAAAAAAATATATAGAATAACTTCATTCTTATCAATTAAAGGTCATTAACTGAAAGCTACACAGGTGTGAAAGCACAACACAAAATGTAATCTGAAATACATTGTTGGATACAAATTCAATTCCTCTGCTTAGAGACTCTCTGTTGATGTGATGCATTGAAAGACAGTCAATAGTAACATACTTTAAATGTTGCTCGACCCAGTATCTCTAAAATGGATCAAAGCCATTAGAACACAGAGGATCATAACCTGTTCTAACCTGGGGATAGTGGAATAGAGAATGACACGCAAAAAAACAATCCGAGTTGGAAATATTTTGTGAAAATGCACACATTCAATAAAACAATAGCAACAATAATACCTTTTTTTCCCCCCCAGGTATAAAAATATTTAACACTTGCGGAGACTAAAAGGTAAAGAGCCCCATCCTTTTAAACAGCTGGCCTGAGAGACACCAGTCTAGTGTCGTGTTCTCTGGACTCCTCTCAGTTTTCAAGATCGACGGTCCGCAGCTCATCCTCCTCGCTCATGCTCAGTGTAGCGATGGCACCGTCGTTGAACTCGAACGAAGTCCCACCATCGACCACCATGCAGGCGTCCCAACACCGTGAGCGGACAGACACCCTGAAGCATTGGAGGCATCATAACATTCAAAAGAAAGCTAACGTGTCAAAATCATAACCAACACACAGTGTGCTCATATTATGCTTTTTGACTTTTCCCCTTTCCTTTATTGTGTTATACAGTATATCTTTTTTGTGCACGTTATAGGTTTACAAAGTGAAAAAGCCCAAAGTCCACCCCAAAGGGACTTACCATCTCCAACAGAAAACACTGTTCACAAACTGCTCCAAACAGCTCTATTGTCGTGCAACCTAAACGTCCGTGACAACTGTGCGTCATTTTGCTTCACTTTGTAACACACGCTGGAAGGCTGGCCTAGCTGCTAGCGTGGCACGCTCTCAAATCGAGCTAGCGGAGGCCCCAAGAGTTCAGACAGTTGTAGGAGACAGTGCAGAATTAAAACGTTACGTATGAAAGACTAATTTGTTGACATTTAAATGAACTTACCACTCTGAATCGTCTCGCTCCAGTCTAGCTTGTACGCAGGGCTCAACGCTAACTTTTCCCCTAAGGAGCACATGTGCTCCTAAGTAGAAAAATGTAGGAGCGCATAAAGAATTTTAGGGGCGCAATGAAAATGTATCAAATAATGTGTTTTTCCGTTCATAAAAAAGGAATACGAGGAGTCATTTACAAGCAAAGGGATTTCATTTATTTTAATAGAACAAGTAGCCTAAACTAGGTTTTTGATTATTTCAGCTTCAAACTGTATTTATTTAATGTTGATGTAATCATTTATACTTTAAAGTGTCCATGGTTCAAGGTTCATTTATTGTCATTGTTCAACAAATGTCCCACTAAATCCAGACAGACCTTTGGAGAATTCACTCCAGTCAGCTAACGGTGACTTACATAAGGTAACTGCTATTACTGTTGGTGCACAGTGATGCATTGTGTCAACACGTGTTATTAACACAAAACGTTATGAAGTGTAATGTTTTCTATTTTAAAATACATGTTCTACTGATCAGTACACTGAATATACAGTAGTGGTGTAACAGACCACTCCCACGGTTCAGCATGCATGTGAAATGTAAAATACTGTAGATGTTAATACAGTTTTACTGTTGCTGTGAAACACGCCTACACGTGATCAGAGTAAAAACTGCGAGGTAGGGCGCAGAGACAAACTGTGAGGCATGTATACGTCGTTGCTTCTGGTTTTAGTTGCAGCTGAAAAATCAGCGGCTACGAGGACAGAGGACAGACGCCTAGGGCAGCGCTTCCTCGGGCTCCACCGCTCCCCCCGTAGAAAAAGCAACGGCCTGGCCAGCGCAGAGTGGTTCACAGCGGATCATGTGTTAGGCGGCTTTACCTGTACAGGGGACGGCAGAGAGACGTTGCCTCTGTAATGTGCTCTGCTACTTGTTCAGTTAACAGGGATAGCAATGCCAATAAAGCAACTGTGGCTACTTTTCAAAACGCCAAGCAGGCAACGCTCGCAGCAGGCTCGCTCCAACACAATATAATGACGAGCCGAGAGCGGCCGCTCTGAGACACGCTGTATGTGCTCCAGTAAAGACAGAAAGACAACCATGTAAAACTAAATGTAGAGAAGTTCATGGGAGCCACGTCTGCAAAAAACGTCAAGTATGAAAACACCCTAACATTAGGTTATTCGCACATGTGCCCCTAAATACATTTTACAGTTCGCACACATCTATTTTTAGTCGCAAATGCGAGTGAAACGGTCGCACTGTAGAGCCCTGGTACGGCGGAGCCAAAGCCATGGTTACCGGCTGAAGCCATAGACTGTATATAGAATGGACCAACAGATCCCGTTGCTCTGGACGGAGACCAGTGAAGGATATTAGAAGCACTTTTCCGGTGAGCGCCGAGCGTTACTGAGCAGCCTCCAACTGAGAGAGACAACGTAAATGTGACGTGAGCAACCTGTCTGAAAGTTGGAAGTCTTCTGGTAGCTGTGCCAAGAGAAATCTCAATCATTCCCAATCTTGCAGAGACGGAGAGCGTAGGTATATGTAAGGAGATAACATGGACACAGGCTAATTATTGCTAACTAAAATGCTAGTTAACATTAGTAATTAACCTTAAACAGCTAATGTAAGTCGATTACATACTATACGGTAATTCCTCTACTGTGCGACAGTAAGTCTCGTGGTTATGACACAATCGTTAGCCTATTTTTACAAAAACGTCTGCTATGGAGCCATAACGTGAGATACAAGGTAATGGAGCCTTTTATACATTGTCGTGTTTCTTTAGAAATAAAGTCTTTAAATGCTTCAGATGTAAAGTTATTCGCTGTCAAAGTGACACCAAAATGAATGGCAGTCAATGGAATGCTAACGGGGGGGTGATGGCTTGGTAGCATCAAAATGGCGCCATAGGATCTATGTGTTGTGAGGAGAAGCTTACCCCCTTGGCTGAAGCGGGTTTGTTTTGGATCACATTAGCTTGCTTGTCAGGGCCCGCCCTACTCTGCTTCTGACTGGCTAGTAGTCCTTACCAAGTTACTGCGCATGTGCGACTCCCAAAAACGATGGAACGATGTGCCATGTAAATGTTAAACCATGTAAATACAATTATGAACCTGAAAATGAGCATAATATGGAGGTCTTTAAGTTTTGTTCTGACACTGAGAAACAATTCACTAACTTGCTGGCGAAGCCTCTCTGCTGACTGCTGGAGAAGACTCTGTTGACGATGGGCTCCCTGATGCTGTAGAACAAACGTCTCTCATCCGGACTGAACACCAGAGACTCGTTGTATTCGTCAGTAACTGAACACACACAGGTACCATTGTCACATAAAAACAAAGTGGCAAAAAAATAAATACAAATATATATATCAACTCACCCTTTTCGATGAAGTCACGATTAAGCGGGATATCAAGACCTGTTTGAGACTTCCCTGAGAAAAGACGTGTTTGTCAGTGAAGTTAGGTGATGTATTTGGAGAACAAAACATGGTTCATAGACTTCATTTTAAAATCAAAACCTGCACACGTACGGTACGTACCAATTTTTAGAACCTCCTCCACAGATTGTTCAACAAGTTTGTTGATGTTATATGACCTGACCAAGAGAGAGAAAACACTGAAGAGCAGACAAGTGGATTAAAGGGTAACTTTGTTCATTTCTTCAACCTGGACGCTATTTTCCTACAGTATGTTTTTTTGTGTCCAAGTGACTGATGGGAACAACAATCTTTGAAATCGGTCCATTATTAAGCAAGACTGCTGAAGTTGGCAGCAGCGAAACAAGCTACAATGTAACGCTATTGGGCAATTGTACATTTTCAATGTAGTGCTTGTTTGGCCACTGACAGGCTCAGATTATTATTCTAAGTGTCTGACAACATTATGGAAAGGATCCCTACAGAGGTCAAAACTTTTTGTTAAAGAGTAAGATCCTTTTTGTTAAACCCGAAAACCGCCAAACCCAGACTCCGTTTATATAAACAGTAATTTTATCAGCGTAAAACATTTCATTCGAAGTCGACAGAAACTAAATAAAACTATCAAACGCTGCCTAGGTTCGTCTTTCCACTGTTCCAACAACCACCACTCTGGTTTTGGTTGAAATAAACCCTTAATTTACCCATTTACATGTGGAAATATGCTGGCTCTATACACGCTTAAAGTATTGTTTATTTAAATGGAGTCTGGGGAGTTTGGCAATGGCGATTTCTGAGCCGTTTCTGGTTTAAACAAAAAAAGATTTTATAGTCCATAAAGTTGTCAAACACTTAGAATAACAATCTGAGCCTGTCGGTGACAAAAACAGCACTTTTAGTGGACAGACATTGACGATGCGCCTTTGCCCTATAGGGTTACATTGCAGCCTGGTTTGGGGCTGCTCAAAGATTCTTGTTCATATTAGTCACTAGACACCAATGTATAGGTAAATAGGGTCCAGGTTGAAAAAAGAAATAATTACCCTTTAATAAAGGATTTAAAACATGGGATGTCATAACACTATGTACAGTTGTGAGTACAACCTTAATTCACAGTGGATGAGGATTAAGCGTGATTTATGGTTGTGCGGAGGTTCCACGCAGAGCTTTTGCCGTAGCCCACGTAAGTGGCCTGACGTTTATGCTTGTGCGCTGGAGTGTGCGTCGAGCCGGCATGTGTCTGTGTGCGTGTGTGGTTGGGAGAGTGTGGTAGAGCGAGGGAGAAGTGAGAGAGTGACGGCGATTAGCTTCGGAGCGACTCTAGAGTCATAGTGAGAGCAACAAAGAGTCTCCACTGTGCTTTCTGACCACGGTGGGAAATCTGGAGCAGGAAAAGTTAGCCCTCTCCTTGATTTCATGTTGTTTATGGAGAAGGAGAACCAGGAGCAGGGGGAAATGCAACGCTACCAAGCCACGGTCGAGCGACGTGTAGTTACATTTTTCGAGAGGTGCGCGTCAGGCTACGGCCTAGGTTCCGGCGTGGGTCCGTGTCTCCCCGTACCTACGTACGTAGCTACGCCGTAGATTTTACGCAGAAGCATAAATTACGCTTTAGGCACGGGTGAAACATTTAATGTTAAGTTGAAAGTCAAGTATAGTGGAATTTACCAGGCTTTGGATCCTGTTCCTGTACAAATGCTGAGTCCTGAACTCTTCTGCTTTTCCCACGGGCCGTCATCCACAGAGATCTCATAGTAGGAAGCCCTATGTAGCAAGAGGTTAACATGGGGTTTAAAAGGAGTTCAACTTCACCCTGTGGTAGACACAGTTATGTGCATCAGTTAGGATGACAGAGGTACCTGGAGGACAGAGATTCTCCGATGAAGATCTCATTCAGGCTTCTGATCGGGAGGAGTCTAGGTTTGGAGACGCTGTCATGTAGTGTTCCTGTCCCTGAGAAATGCCACTGAATTAGTAGAAGAACAGCGAGAGAATAAAAACATCAACTTACAGAAACATTACTGTTCAAACGTGTGGAATCTCCTCCCACAAAAGCTTGATTGTAAACGTTATGTTTCAATATGCACAATCATTAAAGTTAATTTGACTGGCAAAACAGTTAAAAAAGTCCTTCTTACATTACACAATAATAAAAGTCACAATTTTTAAGAAGTAAAAAGTTTTGGATCAATGTTTACTTCTTCCAACCATATGTTAAATGAAGAGTCAATGTAGATTTACATATTGCAATAATATCATAATCCCACAATGAATCATTGTGAAAACCAAACTTTATGGATGTTCTGTTATTACTTACATCATTAAAAACTTTGCATTGTTTTGCATATAGCTAGACGTCTAAACTCTGGGACAAGGCCGTTATGTTTAAATACCTGCCATGCTGATTCCAAACAGACAGCTTTGTCAAGGCAGCTTGGGCTTCAGATAGCTTTTACACAGTGGCCATCGTTAATGACAAATCGTGTTCCGCTATGAACGTGCACACACGTATTGTTTGTATCACAAACACGGTCGGTCAGTGAAGGCGCAGTCGCAGCGGTAGCGGTCGTTGCCGGTAAGATACTCGTATGACAGAGTGCACGGACCGAAGCTTTGTGACTAGCATCTAATGACTAGCGAGCACTTTCTTACCGCTGATGCCGTACAGTATCTTCCTTAAACAGCTGCAGAAGCAAGCACCAGTTTCCCTCAAAAATGAGGCACCAAGTGCTAAACGGCTTCCCGTCTCCACCCGTTTCCTCTTGTCCTCTATTCATGCCCAGCGCCATTTGTTTTTAACTCCTTTCTCAACTAAAGCTGTATCTACATGCTCCAAGTTTGATGAAACGTCGCCTCCATTTTCCAAAACAAATCCCATGTGGACTTTTTAATTTATTTATTTTTCTAAAATAGTCACGCCAGAAATCGGGTACCAGGCCTGAGTACTTTAAGCCCTGCGTTAGTTAGAGCTGCGTTCCTCTCATATTATTGGTAGGTGAAATTAATTGACTTGAAAATATTAAACTGCATGCAAGTTCCCAATTATTATTTAAAAATGTTTTCCTCACGGCCGCACGCCGGAGATCCGGCACGGTACCGGAATACTTTAAGCCCTGTAAATAGGAACAGGTTCCTGTTTCAGTCTCAAGTGCACAATAATGCAGCCTATAACATGCTGGAATTAATAGGCAACATGTTTAGCAAAGCTCAACTTCACAATAGAAGCACCATAATACCATCGTATTATGGTGCTTCTATTGTGAAGTTGAGCATATCACAGTTTAAACATCTTCAATCTAGCCACTGAGTAGACTGCAGAGGGCCCAAAAAATATTCCAATAATGATTGAGAGTCACTCACGCTCTTCTGGACTGGAAAATCATGGTTGCAGCTGTCGCCGTGGTCCTGATGCACGCCCTGCCATGCCCTGCTATGCCCTGCTACGCTCTGCGGTGTCCTGCTACGTCCTTCTACGTCCTGCTATGCTCTGCGGTGCCCTGCTACGTCCTGTAACGCCCTGCAGTGCCTGCTATGCCATGAACTACTACAACTACTATTTCTAGTCACTGTTCAATTATCTTTATTGTGACTATTATTGCCACTATTCATCACACCCCCAACTGGCACCGTCAGACACTGCCTACCAAGAGCCTGGGTCTGTCTGAGGTTTCTTCCTAAAAGGGAGTTTACTAAACTGACTAAACGCTTGCTCTTGAGAGACTTACTAGAATTGTTGGGTCCTTGTATGTTATAGAGTGTGGTCTAGACCTACTCTATCTGTAAAGTGTCTTGGGATAACTCTTGTTATGATTTGATACTATAAATACAATTGAATTGAAAACAAATTCAAAATGCAAGTTCCAACAATATTCTCCCCTGTCATGCAACCCTGTGGGGACATTGACTATATGGAAGTTTGAATTATTTAATTCTTCTTCCATTGGGGCCCAAACTATTTTAAATGCAAATAACACATCAGGTATCTGAATTATACAGTGTTTATCTCTGTTAAAATAGCTATTACTTTAGGAAAGAAGAAAAACATCCATTGAAGAGCTGATTCCAAACGTCTGAACGGTAGTGTACATATTGATGAAGTTTGTAATTGGAGGTCAATATCAGCCTATTATTGCCAATCTAACTCCAAGTCACACAGTCAGACAGGAACACATGATGGGTGCTGGAGACGTACTCTGCTGACGGCCCATGGTGGTGATGCGGTGAGCTTGGCTGTGCTGCTCCAGGCTCAGCTGCTGCTCATGCAGGTCCACAGGGGTGGGATTGATTCCTGTGCCCTCTAAGTGCAGACGGATCCTCTGACGCCACAGCCACCTGAACACACCACAGGAGAGGTGAGGGGACAACGTCTGCTCTAAAGAGGACCATTTGGCTTAAACTAAACCAGTGGGTCGTCTTTTAAATATTGTACAGTTATATTCGGAAGACTATAGTGAATGCAGTGAGAACAGCTTGATAAGTTATTACATTAAAAAACATCAACAATCAAGTTAGACATATTGGAACATCTGAATGCACTTTTATTGCACCAAAGAGACTGTATCGCCATGTTATCGACTTTCACTGCAGATAGGACCCCCTCAGCGTAGGCGGGATTCTCAACTGATCGCCATAGCGAAGACGGATGAAACTGCTGTGGCATCATCTTTAATTCACTTGCTGAATCCATCCTGTTTATCGTCAACCAAAGAGGCACATCTGCACTTCTTCAATTGCAAACCGTAACTTTGCGGGCTAAATTTATTTATTTTATTTATTTATTTTTTTTAAATCGGGGTCGAGGGAATACAAATATTGAGGTCACAATTTAAAAACCCCACGGTTGTGCAGGAAGTTCGGTGTCACGCCAGTGACGATTCTCTCTGACCAATCAGTGTTTAACGTAATCATTTAGTATCAGCTCAGCTCGCTTGGAACCTCAAGGTGGTGTCACAAAAAAAGTACAAGGTATTATCCACAACTTTTGCTAATGGAAAAACAAATAGAAGCAAGTTTAGTAGAGTCTAGTCAAGCCGTACCATGCTAGATTTGGGCCGACGTAAAAATGGTCAAACCGTCTCGTCACCCCAAAAGAATCTGCTGTCAAGACCACAGACTGTAAAAAACAGTGGACGTATCAGCAGTGACGTCATGCATTAGTTTGTGGACTGCCGTTTTGAAGACTCAAGTTTGGCTCGCCATCTTGGTTTTTTGAAACCGGACTTGACGATTATTGGATTGGAGGGTGGAGCTGGGGAGGATGACACGGGGAAACCACTGTTGTTTATGGTTGCAATGGCGCAGTCCAATGCGCAATCCTAAGCCTGTGTCCTGATCGACAGGTTGGCGTGTTGCCACGCCCTAAAACATCTCCTGCTTATCATCTATTTTAAAATAAATATCTAAACAGATATTGATCTGAAAATCACCAACTCTATATTGCACTTCAATCAAAAAATCCTGAGCAGCAGGTTTAGAATAAATCTTAGATAAAGTGGCCTGTAATAGCAGTTAGGCGATTTCTAAGGGACACAGTAACTGGATTTAAGCTATCCCACAGTCTCAAGACACAGCAGTGGGGTTTTAGAATCCACGTGACTTTTTTTTTCAGATAACGCAGGTTTAAACTTATCTTGAACTCTAAGCTAATAACAGAGCAACAGCCCCAAGTTGTTTACCAATGTACAGACAACAGCAGTGAGACATTTTGGGGAGTTTCTGCATGACACTGTGACCATAAATATAAATTCTGGGATGGAACCACAGGGCGGCCATCTTACCTGGGTGAAGTATTAGAATTGCTGCATTGGACCCTATGGTGAAAGAGGCTAATGTTGTCTTTACAATCCTTGTATTTCTCTACCAATACATCAATACTGTTTTTCATTCAAAGTAATGAGCATAAGACAACTTTGCCTGTCTAGAATGAACCAAAAACAATGAAGATTTTGGTAGAATTTGGAGTATTATAGCTCCAATAGAAGAAACATTGCATTCAATAACGAAGATGATCTCATAAATGTGCAATATTGCAAATAATTTCATTTTTTCAATTTTGCCTGAATTTAATATGTAATTACTGTCTTTTATATTCTGAATGGTTAATAAACTACATTAAGCAATATCTTTAATGTAGAAATCCTAAATAGATTCAGCTTATTGCCTATAGGCTGGTACTATAAATAAATCTGACACGTTAGTGTTAGGGTTATAATAATAACATTGTTATAACGTTAAACATTATCTTTAAACTAAGTTAGCTAACAAATCAATGCTGTTGAGTGCTAGAAGTTACGTTGACTTAAGTTAGAACTCAGCTGGTCCGTTTGTAGCCAACAGTCAAGCTACGTAGTTCACTGACCTTTCTGTAGTTTTAGTTAAAGTGCTCATATTATGCTCATTTTCAGGTTCATATTTGTATTTAGAGGTTATATCAGAATAGGTTTGCATGGTTTAATTATCAAATAACACTTTTTGTTGTACTACACATTGCTGCAGCTCCTCTTTTCACCCTGTGTGTTGAGCTCTCTGTTTTAGCTACAGAGTGAGGCATCTCACTTCTGTTCCATCTTTGTTGGGAGTCGCACGTGCTCAGTACCTAAGTAAGGACTACTAGCCAGTCAGAAGCAGAGTATGAGGATGCGACACGTTAGCAGCTAGGCGAGCATTATAACGTGTGTTACAAAGTGACGCACGTTTGTCTCTGAAGTAAAGGCTGGACTACAATAGAGCTGTTTGGAGCAGTTTGTGAACAGTGTTTTCTGTTTTTGTGCATGTTATAGGTTTACAAAGTGAAAAAGCCCAAAGTCCCTTTGGGGGGGACTTTGGGCTTTTTCACTTTGTAAACCTATAACATGCACAAAAAAAGATATATAACACAATAAAGGAAAAGGAAAAAGCCAAAAAGCATAATATGAGCACTTTAACCTACGTATATGTAAAAAATAAACGTCTCATCTACTCTATACTGACGTGTGGAAAGTGATGCCAGCCTTCCTAGTCACTTTGGTCTTTTTGGTGAAGCAACAGGTGCTGTACAGCTGATATTATAGTTTCTGCCCATAGACGACAGTACCCAGGTAAGATGACGGACAGTTATCCCATTAGTTATGACATCATGTCACATGTACTGTTTTATATCCGTCTGTGACATTACTATTAATATTTATATATATATATATATATATTTTTTTATTATTTATTTTTGGTAGTTGCTTACAAAGTAACTCACTTGTAGGTTGTCACTATTATGAGATAGGAAAAGATGATTAAAGTTAAGTGACAGAGCACCCACAGGAGAACAGGGCAGCATGTTCACTAGAAGAAAGTCACAGTACAACGGCGCTTGGATTATTTGTGGGGAAATACGCACCTGAACTCACCACGACAGAGTTTCTCCAGTGCCTCTGGGAAGACATGAGTGTATCGCACAGGCAGGCACAGATGACCTTCTGACCTATAGTTAAAAAAGAGAAATGTAACGGACGCAGCTAAATGTAGGAGGACTGTTATATAGTAACAATGTAAAGTAATGACATAACATGATGTGTTAGGCTTACTCTCAAGTGCTTATAGACAAACTTCCTAAAGAGTTTCCCCCACTTCTAAAGAGCCACAGTATATCGGCTCCGATTGTTCTTTACACATAACAATCCAAGCCCTTCCCAAAAAGTGCTGTTCAGTGTTTTACCTCTCAGGGTCTGTATTAACTCCAACAACTGGTTTGTCCTTGCTTAAAACCTTACTGGCAACAAGTAGCATTGTCCCATCACCTAACAAAACAAACTGCAGTTAGAGAACTTGTATTGTGTATGTGCATGTGTTGTCTGAAGCCTTTGTTCATGTGACTTTTTGCCCTCACGGTTGAATAAGTTAAAGTACTGTCCATTGTGTACATCATGCCTGGGCACAAAAGTTGGTGTTCAAGGAATATTATTTCATACAGTGTTCATTTATTAAACAAATAGTATAGATACTACTGTTAAATATAGTATATTTAATATACTGATAAAAACTGTAAAAGCCAACATTTACCATTTTTTACTTTCCTGGACCTAATGACATGTACTGCCTATATACTGTGTATGTAATGAATCAATGTCACTGGCAGAGTAGGGCTAAAGAACAAAAGAAATTCCTACCTCCAGCAGAGATAATGGCATCTGCCCATCGAACTACTTCTTCATCATATTCTCCTCTCTTCACAACTTGTACTTCAATGCCTTCTCCCCTGCAAACACGCAATTATAAAACAATCCTTTACATCTCAAAAAGAAACACTTTACTGTGTGCTTCTTGGGAATGTGGCTGTGATAATCTTTCTGTGACGGGCCACATCCTACCGCAGGCTCTTCACAATGTGTTCCACATTGTTAGTGTGGATGTTGTGTCTTTCCAGCAGGCCGCTGTAGCTGGAGCCCTTCATAGCAAGCTGCAAAACAGACAACAAATGTAACAGCAAAGTGCTTGTTTTGCGTTGGAGGTCACAAGCATGCCTGAAAGTGAAAGACACTCTTACCAGCTGTTTAAAGTCCTCTTCAGAGAGCCCTGCATAGCGATACCGCTGAAGTTCAAACTCATATCGCGTAGTCTTTGTAACAACTGCTACTTTTTCCGGTTTGAATCCAGCTTTTTGCTGCGATGAGACGCATATCGAAGTGTGAACGGGGCGAAGGGAGTTTCCACACAGCAGGCTGACAGCTCGATTCCCAAGGCACACAAACTTTACCACCGAGCGGCGAGTCATTCTTACAAGTGAACACACAACCATGAACTTAATGACACGTCCAAATAGACGCGTTGAATGACGGCTCTGCTGTTACGTAGCTGACATACTGGGTCATATGTCATTCCTCTGGTCAGATTAAGTTATTATTGTCCAGTCACAGAAGTCGGGGAGGTAAAAGAAGTCATACACACCCAGCTGCAAAGGAAGGTGACCTGTGTTCTAACGTTACCTAGCGAGCTGTTGGGGACCCGTTCATAACTTGAAGAGATTAGTTTCCAAGTGGAGTGTTTCCTCAGCCAAGTCAAAAAACAGCAATAACAACAGTCAGCTCGCCATTAACTAAAGCTAGTAACCATTCTAACCGTATTTAGTACGGTTCAAAGATAGCGTTACGTTAACGTTCCCAGCTGAGCTTACAAAGCTAAATGTCGCAGTTTGCTTACAAGACGTGAGCGAGTGGTCCTATTACAATTCCGACTGGGTTTACTCTTACCACACACCACACTTGAGCTTTGCCACACTCCTCATGTCCAAAATATGTTTAAACACGTAACCAGGTAAGAACAATAAACGACAACACTAGGAACACTTGCACTGGCCACACTTCACGTACCATGCAACTTGGCACGTACCCTAGTTGCACGTCATATGGTTGTACGTACGCTACGTCATGACCATTTTTTAGGTTTACTTGCGGTTGGCAAACAACTAATTGGTGCATTACCGCCACCAACTGGTACGGAGTGTGAATCAGAATGTCTAATATTTACAATTCTACTGCCAACAATATTGCAAGCATTTTTATTCTGTGTAAACTGATAATTAATCACCAAGCTTTGGTTATACCTGTAATTTTGCACTTGTGTTTGATTGCTTTCCTGCTATAGAGTTTGGTTGATATTAGTAAAAGGCATAACGTTTGGAATTCTTGTGGTAAGCACTAAATTACAGACAATATCATTTGCAGAAAAGCCATGCAGATGCTTAATACACCACAAAACCAACCAACCAACCTTATAACTTTTATGATACCTTAATGACGAGTCCAAATGGTTCCACTTTATTTGAGGTCAAGGGAATTATTCATGACACCGTTATAAAAGCACTTGACAGTGTAATCAAAGTTCATGACATCTTTATGACAAGTCCAAATTATTTCAGTTCACTTGAGGTCAAGGAAAAAATATTCATGACACAATTATTATAGTCTCATGACAGTAAATGTAAAAACCTACCACTTACGATAGTTTAATGTAATGTTAACACACAAGGCTAAATAGTTTATTTAACTTTGAGGATTAGGCCTGCTATGACATATTTATGACAAGTTATGTTGTCTTGGTTAATGTCAAGTTGTCATAACACTGACATTGTTGTCTTGGTTAATGTCAAGTTGTCATAACACAAACATCTCATACAATGCTAACTTAGCATTAAATATGTCATCATTTACCGAATGACACTTAATGACAACAGTCACAAACATTCATAAAGACTCTTCCATGTTCATGACATAGTGTCATGTAAGTCTTGAGCACATCCGTTCAAAGTGTTATCGATAATTCTTAGTGGTTTTGTCACTGTGAGCAACCCGTTTATAATTACACATAAAATATGGATAGGTGCAGCTGTAAATACAATTTTGAATGCAGAACTTGAGTGTTTGACAGTAGCTCTACCTGTACTTAAGGGATTAAAATACTTCCAACGCATGGTCACATGTTCTGTATCTCAAATAGAGCATATTTCTGTCTTGGATCTATGGAGATATGACCAGGGGTGTCGGACTGGGGGGGAAAAGGGGACTGAGTACCCAGGGCCCTCATGTGAGGAGGGCCCAAAATGATGCTAGAATGAATAGCTGTGGATGCGGGGAGGGGCCCATAGAAAATGCCTTTCTACAGGGCCCAAAATGTTGTGCTATGCCCCTGGATATGACGTCCAACTTGGGGTTTGATAATAAATCCTGCCAATTAACAGACCGCTTATCTTCAATACATTTTGAGGGATAAATAGGCAGACTGAAAGCTGAACTCACGGGTCTAAAAATAAACTAAAATTCACTGTTTTTTTAAGGACTGACAAGTATTTCTGGAATTGTTTGGGTCCCTAATACACATTTACAGAAATGTTTCATTTATTAGTGTGAAAGTGAGTAGGGAATAGTGTTTGTAAAAGGCTATGTGACCTGATTTTAGGGGTATTCGTCACTAATTATATTCAACTTCACCAGGGAATATGTTTCCATACAGTGAGGTCACTTATTACTGCACAAGCTCTACTTTTTTCAGCTAATTGTGGTGTGTCATTTACTCTGCGGAATAACCTCGAACTATAACACGTCCCGAGTGAGATGATGTGTATCAATTAAACCTGGTTATTGTTTTATACCAGAAACAATTCCTTATGTGTCTGTATAATGTACAGACTCCATTAAAGCAAAAGAAAAAGAGTTTTGTGTGTCAAAACACAATGGACAGGAAGGAGGACGAGATAAGAGAAAGTAAAGTGAGGATGAGAGAAGAGGTCAGAAGCACATCTAGCTTTAGACGGATCATTCCATAACAATTCTATGATGATTTTAATAACAACCCTCAACAAAGTTGTTCATACATCTGGGCTTTACCTGAAACTGTGTCACAGGGCTAACGGTGTTATTATGGGAGGACCATTTTCTTATTTGTGCTCTTAGTCTCCCTCCCTCCCTCTCTCTGTCTCTCTTCTGGATGTCTCCCCTCCCTTGTTTTCCAATTACAATAGCTCCATGAGAGCCCTCTTTCCCACACACTCTGAGTGCTCCATGTTAGAGCTCCATCTTCCAGTCACTCTGTTCTCCTGATTCTCAGAAGCTTTAGTGCCCTGCTCCGCTGCTGCTTCACAGGCCTGCCAGGTTCAACTACAACACCGAAGAGCTCTTAACTGAGAACTGAATAACAAATATTGGTCTGAGAAGGTAGGTGACAAATAAAGCTCTTTTTCTGTTCTGCTTTAAAATGTATGGGGGTACTAGTTATTTTAAGTGGTGTTAGATAAGGAGATGACAAAGTTTACATTTAGCTAAGGAGTGAGTTCAACTCATTTTGATAACATTTTTAGTTGACTCTTTCAATTGAAAGGAGAAAGAAATATGAGTCTAAAAAGTAAAGGTGAAAACATGGATATCAAAGGATCAAAGACATATAGATATGGAGTTTTGGTGAACAGAATTTCATTTGTAGTGCGCAGAAAAAGGACAAAATGACATTCTCCAAAGCAAATATTTCAAAATCTGGGCAAGCCAAAACTATCATAACTGGAAACCACTGAAGGTAAGTGAGGCTGAATTGACCTGTTAAATGGAACATTTATAGCAGAGTGATTACTACTGTTATACATTAATAAAAGACTGCTTTAGCATTCGAGACCGCCAGTGACTTTATAACGTCATCTTCATATTGTCTTTTTTAATGTCAATAATGTTCTAACCTGAGATTCAATGCCAAACAACTTTATTTAATCAATGTTGGTTTCATATAAAAGGCTGTTGCACACGCATTTAAAGTTGGGTTCAGATTAAAAGAGTCCTCACATGCCCATATGTACGTATAAAAGTTATTTTTTCCTGTTCATACTGGCTGTGAAGAGATCCCTTTTCAATGAGACTTTCATGTTAGAGATTGGGGGACAATATCTACACAACATATTCTGAGCAAAAACACCTTCTTAAGTTCTGCTGAAGTTAATACAAGGCTTCAGCAGTCTCAGTTAGAAAAAGAAAGAAGGTATCCTCCAAAGTTACAGTCATTTTAGTACAACATTCTATGTTTCCTGCTGATCTACGGTATGGGATAGTAAAATGGGCTCCACACACACAAAAACTCTTCTACTCTATCTGTGAATTATGTCATGTGGAAAGCTACATGTCTCATCATTCTCCTTTTTCCTTTTTTGATCACTTAAAGGAAATCGATTAAATGTATCTGCTCAGAAAAAACAGCTTGAGTTCATGACCTGTTCTGAACTTAAGCCGAGGCTGAGGTGTCATACACACTCATACACACACACACACACACACACACACACACACACACACACACACACACACACACACACACACACACACACACACACACACACACTCTCCCCACACACAGTGTCATGTCTGGTGTAAGTGGGCCAGCAGGGATAGGACCCAAATGCAATCAGCTAGGCAGACTGATACAGTTCAGAGGTTTAATGACAAAATGGAGGTAAATACGCGTATTATACGCAAAATCATAAGGCAGGCAAGGGTCAAAACCAGAAGGCAGTCCGAACAGGCAAACACATCCAAAGGGGTTAGGTAACGAATCATTAGTCTGTGGATCAGGCAAAAGGTCGGGAAGGCAGGTACAGATTTAAGGATAAAGGATTTAGATTCAGGTTGCAGGTCCAGGTAACGGGGTAAAGATTCAGATGGCTTAAAACGCAATGGCATGTAGAAACATTGACAAAACTGGCAACTGACTGGAGAAAGGGGGCTGGTATATGTATTGCATGGCTAATTAGGGAAATCGCAGTGCTAGAATTGCTAGACCTATCTCCACAGTGCTGTGGAGTAATGGTGCGTTCCATTTGAACTTGGAAGTCAGAATTTCTGAGATCCAAGTTGAAATGGAACACCCCTTGAAGTCGGATTTCCAACTCTGAAAGTCAAAGAACCTCACAGGTCCCCCGAACAAAGCCGACCTCAAAATCCAACATGGCTGCTCCGTGCATCAACAGTAGTGAAAGCAGTAGTAATATACAGTTTATTAGCACTTCTCTCTTATTTGTGTCTCATTAAACACAGTCATACGCACAGTATTGTCCAACTTCTATCTGTGGACATGTTGCTGAAGTGTTTGTATGCATGAAATACAGTGTAATACATAGTTATCAACTGGTATTGCTAACAACGGCTAACCTGGCTACAGCAAACCCCATGGTTATTACGACCTGTTGTACTGGAACGCAGTCAACTCGGGTGTGGCATCATTCCCAGCTACGGCTTCAGACTTTCGAGGTAAATGGAATTCAGGGGCTAACTAGACAGTCCTCATGTCCCTCACACAGAGTCAGAGCATGTTGTTAGTAACCAAAAATAACGTCTGTATTATTATCTGCAATGTCCAACGGGGTCGGATAAACAGACTGAAAACACTCCAGCAGTCCAAAATTTGTAGCGATTCATGAAAAATAATTTAGCAAATAGGTCACATTCCGCTATGGGCACAACGCATTGTCGAATTATTGGAAACTAGAAGTCATGAATTCCAAAAGAGAGTGAATGACAGACTCAGAAAGACACAGACACTGTATTGACAGTCAGAAAAAGACTAGTGCCCCCTTGTGACCGTGGGATCCACTGTCCATCAGATTATGGATATATTTTTTCCAAACTCTGCAAAACCTGACTGTCAGTACAACTGGGAGTACAGTAGAAAGTGCAAACCAAGCTTTGCATTTGGTCACAATATCAGTTCTAGGCTTTCCTTTATGTTGTTTTGATGGTTCTGACCAATTATGTCAAGCAAAGAGCTCTGCACACTTTTCCAGAGGCAGGAATTAGGTTTAAAAAACGGTCCACCGAAACAGTGGCACAATTTGAACACAGCCCATGTACATATGGACATGTGAGTATTGTGTTAAGGCAAACTTGAAAATATCCAAACCCATCCTTTAAAACTAAAAGAACCTTGATACACTCTCTTCTTGACGTGAATTGACCAGCCTGCTGGTAAGTCTACACACATATTATATTGCACTAATGGACATGTTTTGGTTTACTACAGAAGGATGCAGCGATTCCGGGAAAGCATTCACATACGTACAATGAAGGCAAAGAGGAAAGTGGAGGAGATTTCCAAAGAGGATGTCCAGGCTTTCCTCAAGAAGAATGCCTTTGTGCTCTTTACAGTTGGGGCAGTTATTGTAGGTGTGTATGCCTCTGCAAGCTAAATAGAAATGTCTCAGATTTCATTTAGTCTGTGTCTAAATTGCATTGACAAGACTTTGACTTGGAGACACATATATTTAATGCACAGGCCCACGCTGTCATTCTCCCTACAGGTATTGGTCTGGGATTTGCACTCCGCCCGTATAAGATGACCTATCGAGAAGTGAAGTACTTCTCTTTCCCTGGAGAGCTGTTAATGAGAATGCTTCAGATGCTTGTTCTCCCCTTACTGGTCTCCAGTCTAATAACAGGTACAACACATTACTGTATGTCATACGTTGGATATAGGACTTAACATTCACTTTGTTCTGTATTCTCAGAGTTATGATTCAGTTTCTCATCAGTAGTCTTTTATGTTCATGTGATTGGTCAGTTGTCACTTCAGCACCATGTCTCCATCAGGCATTGCACTGCATAGAAAAAAAAAACCCTAACCCTTAGCAAATATGGGTCTGACAAAAATTCTGATTTGAGATCTGATCTGTTTGTTAGGCTACCAAGTAACATAAAGGCTACTTGGACTAATACCATCTGTACAGCTGACTGTATTTACTTATCCAGGTAGCTGGGAACTACATGTGTCCTTGCTCTTTTTGTAAAACACAAGCAAAATATTAACGCATTCTTTTTTAGAAATATATAAAATATCAGAAAGTAACTTCAACATATACCAACAGAAATAATAATACTTGTTGTACAAATTCAGTAAGGTGACAAGTCATTTCTGGAAAAGGAACTGCAACTTGGAAAACAGTTAAAAAAAATTATTTTATCATGACAATGATCCAGAGGGTTACAAGTATCTTCTGTAAGATTCTGAAAATCCAATACAAGTGGATTCTGAAAATACCTTCCAAACATTGCTTGGTATTTATTTTTTTGAAACTCTGATGCTTATCTCTGTGACTCGAATAGAGTAGTTATACATGAGAGGCCCAAACTTGAGCTATGGTAATTAGTATATGTCAAAATGTGAAAAGATCAACAGTGTCTCAGATGGGTGTAATAACATGTAAAGAAAATAGGGCTTGCTTGGTGTTGGGAAAGAATGAGAGCTCAGTAGAGGTGGTTCATGGGGAGGTCATTTGGTTTACAACCCAGTAAAGAGGAGGCCAACCTCACCCCCAGCTTGGTGATGAAGAGATTCCCACTGATTCAGTTACAGAGACTTGGTTCTAACCAATTACAGAAGGTGCTTTATCCTTGTGGACTCTAACTGCACCGGGTCTATTCTCATGTTTGAGGCAAACTAATTTATCAAGACAGTGCTGAGACTTAAGGTCCAGAAACCAAAAGGACATGAAAGAACCAGCAGCGATGGCCGACTCAGGCCGACTCAGGCCGACTCAGACCGACTCAGGCCGACTCAGGCCGACTCACAGGTTTACAGACTTTAAATCAAATTGCACGGGATAGGACATGTAATGTAAGTTTGTAGATATTTTTAAAAGACATGTTTATGTTGTATTGGTTTGCTCTCTTTTGCACATAATGCGCAAAAATAGATATTCAAATTGTTCAAACCTATTTGTTTTTTTGGAAGGAATATTCAAACATCATTTTTGGCTAAAGACAGCCCTATCGTGTATTGGAATGATCAGATAACAATGACAAAAACCTTCTGTGTGTGCAACATAGACTGACATAAGCTGAACAGCCAATCAGAGTGATTCCTCTCCCCGACAACATGTTAAACGCTGATTCAACATGCTGAAAAAAAGTTGATAAGGGATGACTTGTGCCAACGGTGCGACCGTGCGGGACACACTGCATAAACTAGAGCGACATATGCTCGCCCAACATTGACCTCATACAGTCTTCATACAGTCGGCCATTTAGTCATCAGTCCAGATAAATGCTACCTTTAACTATCTCTGGTAAAATTTACATTTCATTAATATCTTATATCAACAATGTCTGGCTGACACTGACTCGTCCAGGTCAGCTTCTTTTCCACTAGTCACTTTGTGTTTCTGTACAGAGTTTCTTTCATTGATCTTTCTGAAAAGCTGAAACATAACTGGGGCTATTTAGGTCAAATGTTTAAATGAGCTTTTAAATACACTTGTTATACTTGCTAATTAAATCTGAACATGGTCAATGGCCGAGAAATAACATTAGCCTTTGGTAAGGAGGCTAGTTGAACAGAAGCTAGGGTTAGCTTACAGTAAGATGCACATACAGAGTTATTGGGTTTATTGATCGGCTGTTTCTGCTGAAATGCACCTTGGGAATTGAGTAATCTTCTGTCCTCTGATCTTAATGGAGTGTGTAAACAGGCAAGCTCAAGAGACCTAGGCCATCAATAGAAAGGAATTTGTTTTTAGTTTTTAGCTCTGTGAATAGCTACCTTATGTGATCAGCTGGGGGAATATGTCTCGATTGCCAGACCTAATTCAACAATGCTGTGTCAGCGCTGGAGTGGTCTGGCTACACTACTTATCTATTCTTGGTAAGATTTTTTTTATATGTCTTAATACTCGGATATCAACTGCATTTCCACCCTCTGTTTTTTAGGAATGGCAGCTTTGGACAGCAAAGCCTCAGGAAAGATGGGCATGAGAGCCGTGATTTACTACATGACCACAACCTTTATCGCAGTCTTCATTGGTATCTTAATCGTCCTCATCATCCACCCAGGAAAAGGATCAAAAGTAGAGTTTGGAAAGCAGCAGAAAATAGAGCAAATCAGTCCTGCTGATGCCTTCTTAGATCTGATCAGGTAGCCTGCACAGAACAATAATAATAGCCTATTCACAAAGTTTGACTGGAACTGACCAACATAATCTCTTAATGTGTGTAATTTCTCATTTCAGAAATATGTTTCCACCAAACTTGGTCCAAGCCTGCACACAACAGGTAAGCTTTTTAATGAATATGAATAGTAAATTTGCAGTACTTTTTATCCATGAAATCTTATATAGGTAATATTTAGACAAGCAGCCCCTAGCCCAGTAATTCCCAACCAATGGTACTTGTACCTCGGGGGTACTTCTGCTGTTGCCAGGGGGTATGTGGAAAGATGTGGAGTAGCTCAACTATTTAAAAAAAAAAAAAAAAGACTTAATAATAATATACCAGCTGTAACACTTGAACAGTACATGTTGCAGTTATGTAAAAGAGTGTGAAAACTAGTCAGCAAACAAGCACATATGTTTAAACAGATACCTCAAAATAATGACTAAACGATTGAAATAGTTAGCTTAAAGCTTTAAGCCACTGTGTAGGAATTTCTCCCATCTAGCTGTGAAATTGTATTTTGCATTCAAACGAATAGTGCTCTCTAGCGCCTCGCTTTTTCAAATGTGTGTTGCAACTACGGTAGCCTTTATGTACCAAGAAGCTGATGAGGTTCGTTATTTCAAACAAACTGCAAACTGCATTGAATCATTAGTGTGAGCATGTATAAGTAATTACCCTTGTAATTTAGACCGTAACATTGACTTACCTGTTGAGAAGAAAGCCGGCAACTTGAACTTGAAAGTCTTTCTCCTTCATTGGCTCTTTCCACCTGGGAAAGGCTATCCCGATGTTTACCCTTGTGTTTTGAATTCACGTTGCCTTTTTAATTTTATACCAATGAGGACATATTTATGAATGAAGACATTGATTTTAGCTAATAAAATACTTACACTACACAGTGTACCTTTAAAGTATTGCATAAGCGGCAGAAATGGTTAGCTAAAAGTAATGGATAAATGGTAGAAATAAAAAGCTAAAAGAGATGACTAAACAGTTCCAATGATTCGCTAAAAACATTAACAGTTAAAATTGTTAGCTAAAAGTAATGAATATATGGTTGAAACATTCAACTTTATTCTAGTAGTAGTAGTAGTGGTAGTAGTAGTTTGATTGCTGTGCTAACCAACCTACATTTTTCAGTTTAACTATGAAGTAAGTATGAAATAATTAACAATATAATGAGTAGTGTTATACATGTGGAACATACATTGGGAATTTATGAAGGGGTACGTGAGTTATCTAACAGGGCTGTGTACCTTGGACCAAAAAGGTTGCGAACAGTGGTTCCCAACTTAGCCCCTGCAGTGTTCATTTACCCCACAAAATAACAGATTGTGTAGAGGCCAGGGGTAGAATACTTCAATGGGCCTGACATTTTGGCCTTGACTGACCCTACCAGATTCATGTAGGCCCCAGCTCAGCTAAGGCCTGACAGCTCAAAACATTTTTCAACCTGAACCCAACTTGAACCCAAAGCCAATGTGTTCTAAAACTCTGTCTTTGTCTCCCTCCCCTTACCTTTTTTGCTCTCTCTCACCCCCTGTTACACACTCAGATGCTGAGGTGTAGACGCTTGACCAATCCACCCCTTTATACAATGCAGATTTCCTTACCCATTACAGTCTGGATATTCTCAGTCTATTCTCAGTTAGATAGCTAGCAAGTCACAACATGTTGGCTTGATTTCACTCCTGATGCACATTTCGTATGTCTGTAAGGAATGGATTGTGTTGGTGTAAGATACAGGGAGACATGCTGATAATAGGGGTGTAACAGTAGGCTACACCAATTTCTCTGCATAATAAACACTATGCTTCTTGGTTTTATGTTGTTTTGGTTTAGCAAGGAAAGCTAAAGCTTAAAACTGCACTAAGTCATTTGGCAACGTGGGGCCAACAGAACTAGTGGAAAAAACATCATTGACATATTATCACCATATGAAGTTGTTAAATGGCTACGATGTTAGCAATCAACTGCCTATTTATACATATAGCAGACACAACATTGATGCAACATTTAGAGTTTGTGTTCTTGTGATGGCCTCCACTGTCTCCTAGAGGGAAATATCTGGCTCTTAAGCTTATAAATGCTCCACTATGTGTCTGTCTGAGATTCCCAAAACAAGCGACATCTTTATCATTAGACATAGTCATTTGATCCAGTTGGTAATATAAGTATATTGATCCGTACAGCTATGTTTTATTGTTGTTGCTAAATAAAGGGGGTTAAACATTTGCACATGTTCAAGTAGGCTATTCTAAAACAAAACAAAGCCACTCCAATTTGAGTGCAAAACTCTACGTACAAAATACATATAGCTGGGCTCAAGCACTGTTCAACTCTGTCTCCCCTCTCTGTGACACAAACTAAACAGTATGCTCTCTCTTTTATACCTCAGACTATCAGACAGCACAATAAGCACTTTAAACGTACATTTTTATAATTTTATAACTGTATTTATGTATTGTACTGTATTGTATATTGTATTTATTGTAGTGTATTTATGCTCTATTTTTTATGGGCATTAAGGTGGGCATGAGCACTGTAATTTCCATTTTTATGGATGAAATAAACTTGACTTGACTTGAACTCTGGTAATGATATGCCATCACAAAAGAGTTAGCAGTTTTGACCACCATAAGAATGATTCTAGCTACAGCATATGAGCCAGCTAACTTGACTAGCAAAGTTTAGCTAATAGTCAACAACCAACACACTGCCACAGTTTTCCTGATTCAACTTTCACTTTTGAATTCATTTTACATAATTGGCCAGATTGAGACTCTCTTAAACAGTAAGACTGTAGTAACTGGTTGATAATATGTACTGAACCAAAACTCCATTAACGTCATCAAAACTTTTCAATCTCTTATGAATAGAGTGGTGCTAGATATAAGGTTATTGGGTCACTAATAACATAGAGATTAATCATCTGGGAACCATGAATAAATTGAAGCAAAATTAAATAATTAAATAAAAAACAGCAAATAGAATAAATACTATATCTGTTCATAGCCTTAAGTGTTGGTCGAAGAAATGTTTTGACCTGATAGTGCCATTTGAGAAAAGGTCACGGAGCCATTAAAACTATTAGAAAACTTTGTCCCTGGTCCTCAGCAGTAAGGGTGAGCGACAGTAATTTAACTCATACTTTAACAACTTGATTGTGGCGGTTGACATTGGGCCAGTGGTCTGTTTCAGCTCTCTCAAGGTCCACTAGTATAAAATCGATCCTTTAATTCTTTCATTCTCCAGTTCAAAACCAAATATGGAAAGCGAGTAGTCCATGTGACTGTGACAGTGAATGACTCCCTCTTCAACTCGACCAATGGCACCCTGGAGGTCATGGAGATCACCCGGGAGGAAGTGATCCCAGTGCCAGGTCAGGTGAACGGGGTCAATGCCCTCGGGCTGGTGGTCTTCTCCATGTGCTTTGGTCTAATAATTGGCAACATGAAGGAGCAGGGCCAGCTCCTGAGGGATTTCTTCGACGGCCTCAATGAAGCCATCATGCGTCTGGTTGCCATCATCATGTGGTAAGACTTTAATTTAAGTGAAAGGTGATTTTCTGTTCCCGTCATACTTATCTCCAATAACTCGCTCCTCCTCTCCTCCTCGCAGGTATGCTCCTATTGGTATTCTGTTCCTGATTGCAGGAAAAATTGTGGAGATGGATGATCTGACAGAGATGGGCGGCCAATTGGGCATGTATACCATCACAGTAATCATAGGCTTACTGATCCATGGAGTTATTATTCTTCCCACCCTTTATTTTGCCATCACGCGACAAAACCCCTTTGTCTTCATTGCTGGGATCCTGCAAGCTCTGATAACAGCCCTGGGGACCTCCTCCAGGTGAGTCGTTTCCAACACTACCACACTTCAACAAATAAATCACAATTATTCCGTAAAACAGTCAAGCATTTAGGGAACTATGCTTGTTTGTGGCCAAAACACACATTTAGGTTGATTGAAGACTGGGAGCAAGTGAAAACAGCTATTCTAGCTCAGTCAAAAGTTAAAATTGAACTACCCAAATCTGTTCTGTTTGCTAAAAGTGCGAGTATGTTTCAAGTTGTCAATCTAGTTCGAACAGGGCCCCCACAACTTTTGGACATCATAATTATGAGGGCTACGTACAAAGTGTGAACGTGAATATGGTTTGAACTTCTTTCTCAAGCTTTCTTTTTTCATTATTTATACTATTTATTTGTTTCTGAATGCCTGCGAGGAGTGACCTGTTGTTCCTATTTGAACGATTTTAACATCACACCACTCTCAATAGTGGCAGGCTTCTGAATTTAGTAGTTTCAACTAGAAGGGCACAGCACAGACCTCTTCCAAGGCATGCCCTATCTAACAATGTTAATGCAGTGTGAATTTTCCCAGTCAAGAACTAATCTTTCTGATTATTCCAACACCAAGTGAATGCAGTACAATGCCTTTTCTTGCAATGTTAACGAAAGTGAAAAATAATGTGTGATTCGGATCTGCTCCAATATGTAAAGGGGTTTTCCTTGGCCCATGCTACACCATTCTACCAAAAAATGTTAATTTTGAAAATCGAGCCAGTAGTTATGCGTAATCCTGCTGACAGATAGATGAACTGATCAGAAAACCTCCTTTATAGAGGTAATAACGCTCAATTGGTGCATGTCCCTATAAATAAAACAGCACATGGCTTCAGGACATAGGCGCTGACTTGGGTTATAAATTGGAAAGACAAAAAATGTATTTAATGTCTGATGACTTGATGCCATGTTGTGGTCTAGGCTGTTTTTGGTAGGCAAGTTATCTCTACAATATCTTGCAGGCCCTGGGAAGGATTCTTTTCAACATGTAACTATCAACTGAAGGCCTTTCCTTTACATTGGTGATTCTCTTTACAGCTATCTGAAGGCAGCATGTATCTGTCCATTTGCAGTCTCTATCTGGAGTGATGTTGCACACTGTCAAGCCACGATTACGCACAACAGATCGGCTGGTTCCATTTCGTGCAAACAGCCTGAACCTCGGTCTCCTGAGTGAAAGTCTGGTGTTTGTTTGACCCATCCATCCCAACCTGCCTCCTTATGCGAGGCACTCTTATTCTTCGTCACCTCGCTTCTTTGTTTGCTCTTCTTATACTTATTACAGCCACGAGAGGTCACCGCCTAACAAGAAATGTAATTATGGGTCGTTATGAGCTTCTTGCACAGTCAACCTATACGGCTGTTTTCTGGGTGAGGACGGTCTGGTAATTTAGTTAATTGTTGTGACAGCAACAATAACTTTGTTCTACAACATGATAAGGCAGATTTTTCAACCAGTGGTTAAAGCATTAATGCCAGCTAGCTGGGGGTGGCTGTTAGGCAGCTATCTCTCGTGGCTGTAATAATTATCAAAAGAGCAGCAAACAAAGAAGTGAGGTGACAAAGGCTACATTTACAATGCTACGTTTTGGTTTGAAAACGAATATCTTTTGCTACGTTTACACCTTGCATTCACACTGCTCTGGCGTTTCCGAGCCCCTAAACCGGAGACATTTGAAAACACTTCTAACCGGTTTGGTTCGGAATCTGCGGGGTTGTGTTGCAGTCTCAACGGCCTCAAACTTTGTGTCACTGACACTGACGGCAATGTTTCGCTGCCTGATTGGGTCTTATCGGTCATGAGGGCTCGTTCTCTGAGATTAATCTCCTAACGTGACTATGGCAACTGCCAGCAAGGGGCGGAGTATACCTGCTGCCTCCTGTTTACCCCGGCACGCGCATGCCCAGTATACGAGAATGCTGATGAGATATGTGGTTTGAGTGTGTTAGTTTAAACGGAGATTAGTTCTTCTACTGGAGCTGAAAACACTTGTGTGCATAGAGATCACTTTTGGCTCAAAACTCTTAAAACGCTTAAAAACCAAAATGTAGTAATGTAAATGTAGCCTAACAGAGCCTCACGTAAAGAGGAGGCAGGTTGGGGTAGATAGGTCAAACAAACACAGCACTTTGATTCAGAAGACTGGGGTTGTTGTCCCGCGTGAAACCATAAGTCAACTGTCACTGTTTGATATTAACCGAGTTTTACGGCTCATGGTCTGTTACCCAATGAAGTCTCTGACGTCATATTTAAGTCGTTTTATGTGACTCATTTTAAGCCAATCCCTAATGTTTTGCTTACCCTATGTATTTTTGTTGCCTAAACTTAAAGTGTTGTGTTGTTGTAATTTGTGTTGATTCTAGCGGCCGCTTTGGACAAAAGTGGAAATGTTTCTACCACACCTGCTGTCGTAAAGATCTTTTCTTTACGGTGCTGTATTACCAAGTTAGCGTTACCGGGAGGTCATATAGTTGCTATGAATGTTTTGCTCTGACAGAAACAGCAAAGTGATTCATTATTTCCACCTCTGAAACATATTTCCCAAAATTTAAGACTGATCCTTTTAACTATTTTTTATAACCTGTTTCCATTCTTTCATCTCTCAGCTCAGCCACCCTGCCTGTCACCTTTAAATGTCTGGAGGAGAACAACAAAATTGATAAGAGAATCACACGTTTCGTGCTGCCTGTGGGTGCCACCATCAACATGGACGGAACAGCTCTGTATGAGGCACTGGCAGCCATCTTCATTGCCCAGGTCAACAATATGGAGATGAACTTTGGTCAGATCATCACCATCAGGTAAGGAACAAAAGAGGATAATAATAGCTCATGCGTATGCTGTTATCAATTATTAAAAAACAGCAGTAACAGCATCATCTGCTTCTCTTCAACCAAGTATCACAGCAACTGCAGCCAGTATTGGAGCTGCTGGCATTCCTCAGGCAGGCCTGGTCACCATGGTGATTGTACTGACCTCTGTTGGACTTCCTACTGATGACATCACTTTAATCATTGCAGTTGATTGGTTCCTGTGAGTAGCTTTCTGGATTATATGTGAATTATAGGGTTATAGGTTTTTTTTTTACGTTTCTTCATTCGGATCCATTTGCGATCCATTCCATTCTGAATAAACAAACAGTTTACTTGCTTCGTCCTTGTTGCATTATTCATTAAGATAATTCTAAACAGATTTCTGTAGTTCAAACAACTCGGAATTGTAGTTGAAAACGTCAGTTATAACGGCCCACGTATTTAAAAATTGTCAGGTTTAAATCTGGCTCGGGCTCATAATTACAGTTAATGTGCCGGGCCGGGCCGGGCCGGGCTCGGACACAACGTGCACGGGCTCAGGGTAGGGTCGGGCTTGATTTTTTGGGCCCGATCTAAGCTCTAGTGTGTGTGTGTGTGTGTGTGTGTGTGTGTGTGTGTGACACATTGCTTTGTGAAGTGCTGTAACTTTAACTTACATCCCTACATAAATCATCTCTGTCATCTTAAAGGTCAAAAGCAGATCTGTATCTACTACCACCTAGTGACACACTTCTCCTCTCTCCCTGGAGTCTTGTTCTACATCTTCCCTTTTGTATTGAATATTTTCTGCAATGAGTTTTAACATAGAAACATAATTAGGTTTCCCAAATTAATCATTTCAATTAGAATACCCTTCCCAGAAATTACTCAGCTAACTGGGGTAATAAGAAAAAAAAACCCTTCTCTCCTTTAACTAGGATGGACCAAATATGAATGTCTGTCAAAGCCTTCCCATGTGAAGGCAGGTGCTTGTCATGCTGAACAGAAGAAAGTATAGCGCTTAAGTTAATGAATAAAAGCCTGTATGTTCTAAAGCTATGGTGTGTTATAACCAGGCTTACTCCAGTGAATCTGTCTTATTTTCAGAAAATAATGTTCATAATAGTGGTTCAAATAAGTCAGGCCTAAGTTCCTGTAGAAACTTCTCTTGAGATAGCTGAATCAGTCAGGCTAGTTTTCAAGCTAAGCTTCACCTCAGGCTAAGTCTTGCATTGCCAGCTCTATCTCCACAGCCCTGTGGAAGTAAGATCTGGATCCACCACAGATACATTCTAGTATAGGAGAAAATAAATGCTCTCGGTTGTTTGCATTTCTTGAAACAAATCACAATCGTCTTGGGCTGGGCTAAGCTCCGGACGCGGCGACGGTGGCTCTGCAAAATGGTCTCGGTAAGGAACTTGTTTTGGTGAAATATTTGCACCCTGCAAAAGAAAACATAATTTGCTCTTAACAGTGTATCGCCATGTGTACTTTGTCTATAGCAATCCCCAACAATCGGTCCCAAAATGTCCTACTTAGAGAGTAAAGGCCGTAAACATATTCTTTGTAAATCTTTACAATCATTCCCTGAAAGAACCAAGCAGGCCTGCTTTGCTGCACGACCAACATTTTCGGAGATATTGGGTTGGAGCTTACCGCCGCCCAAGACGATTGTGATTGGTTCAAAGAAATGCAAACAATCTAGAGCGTTTTTTTTACACTCATAAAATTGTTTTTGTTTGTGAGTATTTTACCTCATTTGAGTTGAAAATAATGCTGCCCTCAAATATAGCTGGAGTGTACTTAACATGTTTCCCCTTTTATTTTCTTTGTTTGTGATGTGGTGTAGGGACCGTCTGCGTACCACAACCAATGTTTTGGGGGATTCGATCGGAGCCGGAATTGTGGAGTTCCTCTCTCGTCATGAGCTCCGCAGCAAAGACGTGGAGATGGGAAACTCAGTGCTGGAGGAGAGGGAGAGGAAGAAACCCTACAAGCTCATCTCCCAGGATAGTGATTTTGAAAATGACAAACGCGCTCACAGTGAATCAAACATGTAGTTTTAACCCACAACATGTGTTAACATACACAAACACTTACAGTTGGTTCTGTTTTGAGAGTAGAGACGTAATTGTCATGACGTGTCTTTCATCCAAAACTACAACGATGACATCCTATATATATATATAAATATATGCATCTGTTATTTGTTTCCAATAGGACTGGTAGTTTCTATTTTGTATGTTTACTACTTTAATGAATATTTTAACTTCGTAATACCCTCATGTAGAGGTTGAGGTGAATGTAGGTTTAGATACGTGCTGGATGAAGGATTTAAACATTGAAAGCGGTGTTTTGAAATAAACCACAGAACGATTGCTTTTGAAGATATTATGTGAAGAAATTACATATTTGGACTCTTACTATTTCGTTACCAGGACATAACTCAACTAAAAATAAAAAAAAAGTACCTATATTGTCCCAACATTAGCTGGTTAATATTGTGGTTATTACAGGTTATTATAAGCATTTGATTATTATTACGTTTCAGTGGTACAGACTCACACATTGTTTCTCACACACGTATGATTGCAACTGCATGTGTGTGTGTGTGTGTGTGCACATTCACATTTTGACATTTTTTTACCGACATTGCTCTTTGATGAATAAAAGCCGTATAAGACAAGTAAAATGTAAAATGTTGGGTAATAAAACAGTTTTAGTTTTTGTTTATTATATCTTTAGTGAAATAAACAGAAAAAGAAAAAAAACATTTCCTGCCTGTGTTTCTTTTATATAAAAGGTCATTCCCTAAACTTTGCTCACACAGTATGTAGCTTTTTTGTCTCAGTCTGATTTTGAATTAATCACTTTGAATCTGGATAACACATTTCGTTCCTTTATGTTTTTAACATAGCATGAATGACGATAAACTAATCTGAAAATAGTATCATATGAGTGCACACACTGAGAGGGATCCTGTTCTCTCAGCAGATCATAACTGTGTGTTGGGAGAGACACACACTAATAATCCTGTCTTCCTCTCAATTAACTACTAGTCATGAAATGTTCCAAACCGGCATTGTATTGTGTGTTCGTCTGTATATCACATGCACCGTCCTGCTGCCACAAAAACTCAGTAGACAACCCAAATGTAGATTAATTCGCAGTTGAAATAGTCCCTAACAAATGTCCTCCTGTTGGAGTAATGGTTGCTAAAAACAACAGTGACTAGCTCTGTGTGGCAATCTAGCTACAAAAAATTCCACTGGAGAAAATGTGACGTTCAATTCAGACATCCAACTCAATCTAACCTCCATGATTGCTGTAATTCCGTGCTGTATTACTCAAGTCTGGTCTCGGATTCGACTCGATTGTTTCAGACTTGTCTTGGACCCCTTGGTATTTGCACACGGACTTGTCTCAGACTTGGCCATTGGTCTCGCCAAGTAGTCTAGGTGGTCTTAGTCTATAACGATGACGTTCCATTTCTGGGATTGTTCAGGTGCTGCCGGATATTCCACCCATACTTTCTTTGTGTTAGCATTTTAAACTCCGGTGGATTTGTGAGGACTATGGTTAACTGCTCCTCAGATCTCTGCAGGGGAAATCCAGACAGCTAGCTAGACTATCTGTCCAATCTGAGTTTTCTGTTGCACGACTAAAACAACTTTTGAACGTACACATGTTCCACCTTCCTCCGCAGCGCTGTGGAGGAAGGTCTGGCAATGTGAGACTAGAAGATTCCTGAAGCTCATGACTAGATATTGTGCGAGCACACTAATGTAGTACAGTGTTTGCAGTGGAGGTAAAAGGTTCAGCTCTGGGTGGCTGGGAAATTATAGCATGTCAAATTGAATTGCTTCACTTTATTAACATTTTTTCTATGAATGATTTCCACTGAGGTAGAATTAACAGTGTAGGAAATAATCCAGATACAATCAAAGTTAAAGCCCACCTCCACTCAAAAATGTGTTTTGCTTATTGTTACTTCACTGTGATGTTCGAGCTTCACTGTGCAGAATTGTGTCTGTGCAGTTTGTTTTACATCTATCTGCTGGAGAGGGAATGGTTCTCTGTCCTCACATATGTACGAGCATGATTAATGATAATAATAATAATAATAATAATAATAATAATAGTAATAATACATTTTATTTAAAGCGCCTTTCATGACACCCATGGTCACTTCACAAACAAACAATCATCAAACATCGTTAAAATTATAGTCATCTCATAAAAATAAAAATAAAAAATAGATAAAAGTCAGTCACTCTGTCAGTCCATAAGCCATCTTGAAGAAATATGTTTTAAGTCTTTTTATAAAGTCAGTAATTGAGTCACAGTGTCTGATGTGGTCTGACAGTGAATTCCACAGCTTGGGGGCGGTGTAGCTGAAAGCCCTCTCTCCCAGGGTGCTGAGGTTCACACTAAGGACATGCAGTATCTCAGTGAGCAGGCAGGGGTGTACACTTCCAGGAGGTCAGTGAGGTAGGTGGGGGTATAATTGTGTAGGGCCTTGTATGCCAGTAGCAGGACTTTGAAACATATTCTATAGGCAACTGGAAGCCAGTGCAGTTGCATAAGCAATGGTGTTTGCATGGCCAGTGTATTTGGAGCATGTTATAATCCTCTCTGCAGAATTCTGAATGAGTTGGAGCCGGTGGAGTAGCTTATTAGGAATGCCAGACAAGATGGAATTACAGTAGTCAAGGCAGGATGTCACATATGCATTGACAAGGACTTCTGCACTCTGCTGGGTGAGCGCTGGGCGAAGCCGTGCAATGTTCCTTAGACGGAAAAAGGCACGCACTAAATGAGAGTGTACTGTCCAGTATGACACCAAGGCTCTTGACCTGGTTGGAGCAAGGGATGGTGCTGCCATCTACAGAAAGGGTGAAAGGTTCCATCTTAGCGAGAGCTGATTTGGAGCCAACCACTAGCAGCTCAGTCTTACTGTTATTCAGCTTCAGGTAGTTTTGTGTCATCCACAAGTTTATGTCATGGAGGCAGGCACTGGAATGGAGATGATTGAACTACTTTGTCCAGTATGACACTTATACAAGTGCGATGTGGACACTTGAAACCTCCAGTGCACTTACACTGAGGATGGACTTTTCAAATATGCCACAGATACAGATCGCCCAGTGTTAATAAATCATCTCTAAAAACATCAATATGTCATTTG
The DNA here is from genome assembly GCF_031162955.1 of Sander vitreus. NCBI lineage: Eukaryota > Metazoa > Chordata > Actinopteri > Perciformes > Percidae > Sander > Sander vitreus. The sequence goes on along the minus strand of NC_135870.1, from coordinate 28,129,513 downwards.
GTCTCCCGTTACATTCATGAAGTCAAAGTTGCAGCTAAGTGACAAAGTTAAGAGAGAAACACTTACAAACTGATCAAACGTTACTGGGTTTTTAAATATTTCAGTTGAGCAGGTTCCCCTTCATAATTTTTGTATGCAAAGCAGTACATTCCTTTATTTGTGACTATTTTATGACTTTTTAAACCGTTTCTGATTCGAAGGATTAGAGGTAAGGGTCAATTACAAATGGCAATGATAATAATAATCGTAAAAATAATGTGTGGCTGGACCAATGGTGTTTTCTCACTCTTGCTCTCGTTCGTTGCGATAACCCCGCCCCAGCCGCTGACGTAAGCAGGACTTGGTTTGAGACAGGTTTGAGTCCAGCAAAGAGTTGGTGCTGCTCTGGAACCAGTTTTTCCTGGCCGAGAGCCTGTTCTTTGGCTGACGATGGTGGAAGCTATCTGTCAAACAGGTTCTTCTAAGCAGCTTCCTTATATGCAGATAATGTTTTTCACAACATTCTTTAATTTGTGACTACTTATTCATGACTTTTTCATTCATTATCCTACAAATGATAGACATACTGAAAAATACAATATAAAAAATATAAAAAAGAGACCTAATTCTAAATCTAAACATCTCAAGAATAAGATATTGTTGACAGCACTGTAGTTGACAGATAGTTCTTATTAGCTTCTAGTTAATTTAAGGTCCGATTATTTGAAGGGGTTGTAAATTCTGATTGACCTGGTGTAACATGGTTCGGTGAGTCAGGAAAAGATGAACTCATTCCAGATGTATTGTTCGTGATGGCTGCCAACTGCAAATCTGTTAGAAAAAACTAATGTTTTTACATTTCCCTTGTCTCCTGTGTATTGTTTTTACTGCATGAACTGCTTTAAAGGGATATTTCACCGCTGGAAAGATGAATATATCTTTAAATTGGGTCACTTATGTAGTAGAAATGTGAAATCTTTTTTGAAATTGGTGCCTTCAAGGCCGAGAAAAGCCAGAAAATGTGTTTTTGGCTCATATGGATGAAAGACACCAAATCCCAGAATGCACTTACTTCGCTTCACTACGAGGCCACCCCCAAGCCATGCCTACCACTTACAGAGAGGCAGTCAACTGAGTCAAGCCTTTTGTGTTTTATTGTCATTTCAACCATATACACGAAACAACGTTTCACCGTGGCACAAGTGGTGTTACACATTTAAAATATATAAAAACGACATTATATAAAAAGGAAATATGAAACAGGCTACATTTAGTGCACACACATTATAGGCTCCGTAAAGTTCAGCTAACGCATTGCATTAGCGCTTGTTGTAAACACCAAGTATAAACACAGCCGTGAATTTGCGTGTAATGTAGAATGGTCGCATTTAACAGTCACAAACTTCACCAGCGGTGAGCAGTTAGTTGGATAGAAGCACCCCAATTCTGCACCAGTTCATGTTAACACAGCCCACCTCCACGAGTTTTATCCGGCGACACAGCAGCATCTCTATCTGCTCGGAAGGCTGGCAGGCCTGGTAGCTGGATAGTCCGGTACACTGTTGTTCAGCCATGTTTCCACAAAAACAAAAACACAGCAGTCTCTGAACTCGCGTTAGGAGTTTCGTTGAAGTTGGATGTAGTCCATTTTGTTGTCTAATGAGCGGACACTTGCAAGCAGGATGGATGGCACAGGTGGCCGGCTAGCGTTAGCTTTCCACCTAGCTGGAACTCCTGCCCTCGTCCCACTTTTCCACACACCGCTTTGGATGCCCCCTTACCCAGCTAGCGGCATCGAGCAACACTGCTGGCTGAGGTGCTGGTCTCCGTAGCAGGCGAAGCTTGCGTAGTGTGTCAAGTATTCTGTCTGTAAAAAAGTGTTCTGCATATTCTCCGATCTGTACCAATGTATCCCGGTGGTACTCAGCCTCCCTGGTAAAGTCCACTCCAAGGTGCTGGAAAGGAGGGTTCGGCCGATAGTCGAACCTCGGGTTGAAGAGGAACAATGCGGATTCCGTCCTGGTCGTGGAACAACTGACCAGCTCTTTACTCTCGCAAGGATCCTGGAGGGAGCCTGGGAGTATGCCCAACCGTCTACATGTACTTTGTGGATCTGGAGAAGGCGTATGACCGGGTCCCCCGGGAGATACTGTGGGAGGTGCTGCGGGAGTATGGGGTGAGGGGGTTCCTTTTCAGGGCCATCCAATCTCTGTATGACCAAAGCGAGAGCTGTGTCCGGGTTCTCGGCAGTAAGTCGAGGGTGAGGGTTGGCTTCCGCCAGTGCTGCGCTTTGTCACCAATCCTGTTGTAATATTTATGGACAGGATATCGAGGCGTAGTTGGGGTGTGGAGGGGTTGCAGTTCGGTGGGCTGGGGATCTCATCGCTCCTCTTTGCAGATGATGTGGTCCTGATGGCATCATCGGCCAGCGACCTTCAGCACTCACTGGATCGGTTTGCAGCCGAGTGTGAAGTGGCTGGGATGAGGATCAGCACCTCTAAATCTGAGGCCATGGTTCTCAGCAGGAAACCGATGGAGTGCCTTCTCCTGGTATGGAATGAGTCCTTACCCCAAGGAAGGAGGAGTTCAAGTACCTTGGGGTCTTGTTCATGAGTGAGGGGACAATGGAACGGGAGATTGGTCGGAGAATCGGTGCAGCGGGTATTTCATTCAATTTATTCGTTGTGACGAAAAGAGAGCTGAGCCAGAAGGCAAAGCTCTTGATCTACCGGTCAATTTTCGTTCCTACCCTCACCTATGGTCATGAAGGCTGGGTCATGACCGAAAAAACAAGATCCAGGGTACAAGTGGCCAAAATGGGTTTCCTCAGGAGGGTGGCTGGTGTCTCCCTTAGAGATAGGGTGAGAAGCTCAGTCATCCGTGAGGAGCTCGGAGTAGAGCCGCTACTCCTTTGCGTCGAAAGGAGCCAGTTGAGGTGGTTTGGGCATCTGGTAAGGATGCCCCCTGGGCGCCTCCCTAGGGAGGTGTTCCAGGCACGTCCAGCTGGGAGGAGGCCTCGAGGAAGACCCAGGACTAGGTGGAGGGATTATATCTCCAACTGGGCCTGGGAATGCCTCGGGATCCCCCAGTCGGAGCTGGTTAATGTGGCTCGGGGAAGGAAAGTTTGGGGTCCCCTGCTGGAGCTGCTGCCCCTGCGACCGCGTGAATCGTTAAATAGTTGAAAATAGCTTATTACCATATTTGACAGTGCTTACAGTGGGTAAACTTTGGTGACCATATCTACATGACAGCTAAGGTCCAGAGCTTTCTATAACAGCTGGTCTTATGTGTGTAGCACCTTCTGTTGCTAAATGACAAGCCTTTAAATATGTACTGGGTTCAAGGTTCAGAGGTCAATATTTCAAAGCAGGATTAATGTATCCTCCTCAGACTGACATATGTTACTGTCGAGGTTGAGACCTTTCCAATGATGTGTTTGCTATAGTCCTCTGACAACGTTTTTCATTTCGTTGTTCAAATGCTTTACACATAACACTTTACATATTGTTTTATCACACAGCTGACATATACTTACAATAAAAAACAACATAAACAAAGTTATATGTAGTCAGTCTGAAGCACATCACACAGCCACAGTCTATTGCTCATCTTTCACAAACAGTGACAAGGGTTAGGGTTACACAACCATATGCATTATATCATGAAGCTATTGCACAACCCCTGCAGCCTCAAGCAACATTATTTAAAGTTTTAATTGAGGTAGGTCCCAATAGGACTATAGTTTAGAAATGTTAAGTTTAAATTGGGGTACCCATATCTTCTGCCAGAGGGTAAGAGATCATACTTGGCATGGAGAATAAAGATAGATCAGATCATATTCTCTGTGCTTGCCTGGGGAGACTGGTTTCTATTCCTCTCCACAACCTTCATGAGTCATATTAAAATACTCTGTAATGCAGCCTTGTATAACATAAACCCTCTGATTAACCGTGAGTGTCTGCTCTAAACGATAACACACACTTTGAACACGGGCCTTCCAGCCAAAGGTGTTGTCCATATGAACACCAAGGTGCCTTTAGGAGCAGAGCCGATTGATTGGTTCATCATTTATGACCTCTGATACCCTCAGACCCATGTCATGACCCTTTCCTCAGCTTGTGAAATGGTTGAATGAGATGTTTGAGTTATGTCTGTGTGCAGTATATAGGCTGAGGTAGAAGTGTGCCAAAAATGCCAAAACACAGGGATAACATGAATGTCTATCTGACGGACCCCCTCGTCGAAAAATAACGCAACGGGTAACCCCCTTAACGCCAGGGGTCCTTGACCATGCGTCACACATTTGACGAGTAGGGAGTGAGACTGTGCTGTATTTTTTCCTAAATGGTTTCAAAGACATTTAAATCACATTCTTAATCTAGTGATATGCTAACTTTTGGACAGATTTTGAGTCTTACTTTTTTGAACCCACCAACATTGTCTACACCTTTAACCTTAAAGATATCATCTGTTTCTACGATAATTCAGGAAATGGTGCTCTTGAGTATCTAATTAATTTCATCATTCTGTATGCAAAATTGTATATTCACAAGCAGAAATTTTCTCATAGAATTTAAATCTCTATTGAAGTCACTTAGATCGTTGGATAACAAAAAAAGTATTACAATTGTGGAAACTGTAGAGCTTTTTTCCCCTGAAACCTCTGACTAATTGTAAATGTATGTTTTCATGTACCTCTTTTTATTTTTATTTTTTCTATGTAATGATTTGCATTGCTTCGTATGTTTTTTATTTTTATCTTCATAAGTTTACACTTGATGTTCGTGCGCTATTTCTGTTTACCTGATTCTCTGTATACTGCTTTTTGTCAATAAAAGAGTGGACCAAACCACTGTGAGGCAAGGTAAAGGGGGACTCAAAATGTTTCTAAACCTAAAACGCATTTTATTTGCCCTGTCTGCGTTTATATTGTTTAACAACGTAAACAAATATTATATATATATATACACACAATACATAATACAGAGAGTGTTTTAATGCTATTTCTGGAGGGACAACCCTCAGGGACTAGTTCCTTGACCCCCACGATTTCCGCCTATGGACTGGACTGGACAGACGGCTTTAAGATGAATTAAAAGGGAAAACCTAAATGAGGTAGTAATGCAACATTGTGGATGCCAACTACTTTAGAACTTCGAAGAAGAAGAAGAAAAAGAGGCCAGTCTGCTGTCATTTAGAACCATGTCGTCCACTGAAAGTACTGACCTGGGCCGGGCGCTCTGTATTATCACCGGAGCCTCCAGAGGCTTTGGACGGACTATAGCGAGGGAGATGTCTCGGTTGGTGAAGCCGGGGTCAGCGCTCGTCCTGGCGGCCCGCTCTGGTGATGACCTGCGGGCTTTGCAGACTGAGCTGGCCGAGTCGGAGGCAGGCAAAGCGGGCCTGGTGGTTGAGTGTGTCGTGGCAGATGTGGGTCAGGTTGAGGGACTGAAGAGCATTGTCAGAGCATCTAAAGAAGCTTTTTCTGACGATATAGATCACGTTGTACTGGTCAACAATGCTGGTAAGAAGAAACCTGTAGAGCTAAACTGTACCGCGGTCAATTTGTTCACCACCTCACATCTCGACCAAAATGCTACACAGCTGTTTGTGGAAGCTACTTTGATGTGATGTTTGACATCACATTTTCAAAACAGGGATCGGTTTTTCAAAACACTACACACAATTAGCACAACCACACACCCAATTAACACCTCAGACCCTTTGCAAAATGAAACACAAAAAATATACACTCATTTATAAAAAACATATTTTGTTGCATATGACTTAATTCTGTTTGAACCAGAGCACACTGCTGTTGCTAACCTCAAACACTTTTAGCAATTCTACATCTCAGTGATTAGAGTACTGTAAATGAAGTACACAGAGAAACTGCAAATATACAATAAGTTCACCAAAGTAAAATATAATAAATAAAAATACAATTTATTTCTCTCCATATACCCAAATCAGTCAACATGTCAACATGGAGAATCACAAGAAAACAGGTCCCAGTTTTCATGCTACTACAGTGTGAATAACACTGTTATAACACTACAGTAGTGTGAATAACACATTCAGACAAACATAAAATACTGTATCCAGTACAGGTTACAATTACAGTAAAAAAAAAAAAAAGATCTGAAAATGCAATACAGAAAATACTAGACTTACCTGCCTCATTTTTATAATGCTTAAACCTGATTGGTGTGTCTACAATTAAGTAATCGTGTTTACGCACCTGATGGCTGTGTTTCACAGATTGGCTCATAGGTGTAGTCATTTGACAGTCAGTGCTTTGGATTTGCATGGAAGTGACATGATGATGTACTTCTGTGTCTAATGCATACAAGTCAGTTTAGTGTTTTGCAAATCACTGTGTGTATTGTTTTGCAAAAAAGTGTGAGGCTGACATTGTTTTATAGTGGTGCACATCTGGGCTAATGTTTTGCTCCTCGAGTGTAAGGTTTTGTTAATGGTGTAATACTTTTGATTTCGGTGTGTAAGCAATTGGCAAACACTGTAACTACCATTGGTACTGAGTGGTGGTTAGTCATTAACAAATGATTAGTTAATCATTCACTACCATTACTGAATGAATGTGCAATAACAAAAATTTATTTATCCGAACTTTAAAATATATATTTTGATGTTCCTCTGTTCTGTTTATTTTTAAACTGCATTATATTATTTTAGTGAGGACTCATAAATAACTACAAATAACTAATCTGTTTATGTTTTGTTACGCGTTTCTGGATATATTTTTTGAAAATATATATATCGGCCGATAGATAGGAATATCGGATTTTTAAATGACCAAATATTTGTATCGCTATCGGCCTTAAAAATCCTTTATCTGTCGGGCTCTAGTGTGTTTGTAGCTGATTGGAATTTGTTTATGATGCTCACAGTATTCTCAAACATTCAACCAGTGACGCCGAGATCCAAAAGTGGCTTCTGGCATGCCACTGTGATCAGGGCTGGACTGGGGTAAAAAATCTGTCCTGGACTTTTGAGACCCAGACCAGCCCACTACAATTGACCGGACACCAACCATCCATCCTTGCACTCCCCTTCAACACATATACATACGAGCTGGGTTCAAAATTGGCACCATTTACCAACCAAATGCTGGTAAAATATATATGTGGCTGGTAGATTTGCTTGACTCACCAGCCCAAAAAAATTTTTAATTTTAACATTCACTAGCTTGTGGACAAAAAGTTAATGTTGAACCCTGCATAACAGCTCCTAATACTGCCACATAGCTGAGTGGTAAGTACGAGAGTATGATAAGAGTGAGTGAAAAAGGCTGCCTGGCTCTTGATGGCAAGATGGCTAAAGGTTGAGGGTCGAGCGTTTGTGAATTATCAATAACATGAACATTGGACACTGCTTCTGAAAAGATGTTTTATTTAATGTAATTTTCAAATACTGAGTACCACAAATTAAAGTTAAAGTTAAGTTATGTTTTTTTCATTAATTTGGGTAAACAGACCCTTTTAAAGTGTTTCTCTATGGCACTATCTAGATTGGCTTATTTGCTTAGGTGCCTATCTTATGATTTTGTCATGGGTAAACTTTAAGCAGGGCTGGCTCACCTTTTTGGGGTCCCCAAGCAAGATTTGAGTGATCTTGTTGCTTCTTCTTGAGAATATTTGAGAAACAGTAGTTGATGGAAACACTAACTATGTATGAGGATGTAGACACACACTAGTAACACCTCCTTCCCTCTTCCCAGCCTCTCTGGGTGACGTGTCCCGCTATGCCAAAAGCTTCACCGACATGGCCGAGGTGGACTCCTACTTGTCTCTCAATGTCAGCTCCTCCCTGTGCCTCACCGCCAGCGTCCTGCAGGCTTTTCCACAGCGTCCAGGCCTGCGGCGCACTGTGGTCAACATCAGCTCGCTGTGTGCCCTGCAACCTTTCCGCTCCTGGGTGCTGTACTGCACAGGCAAGGCTGCCCGAGACATGATGTTCAGGGTGCTGGCAGAAGAGGAGCCGGACCTTCGTGTGCTAAACTATGCGCCAGGTAAGGAACTGCCACTTTGTGCTTGTTAAATATGTCTGTCAAACCAGACTCAAGCTGAGTCAGAGGAATTGAATGAGGTAGTCTGAGCAGTCCGGTGATGACAGTTTTTACATGCAGCATTATTTCTTATTTTCTACATTTTAAAGTTTCCTTAAATATTATTATTCCTAAATTATTTTTTATAAAAAATAGAGTACTTAAAGACTCATGCAAGAGGTTACAATTCAAATTCAATGTATTAATTGACTATTAACTACATAATAATGAGGGGTTAATACAACTAAATCAAAACTTTGACTGTCAATATATTGAAATATTTAAAATTGGTGGCGTTAAAAGGAATTTGCGTTAACTCGTTATTATTGCGTTCATAAACCAAAATAATGGATAAATAATTCAGCATTTTACATTTAAAAAGGAATTCATAAATAATAATAGATGTTACAAATGAATACATAATACAAAAATGTGTCTGAAAACCCTCGCACCCATAGTGCTGAGGCGTGCGGTGGGTATGGTCAGGAGACCAGCAGAGGAGGAGCGCAGAGAGCGGGAGGGAATGTAGTCCTGGAGGAGGTCAGAGATGTAGGTTGGGACTAGGTTGTGAAGGGCTTTGTATATGAGCAGAACGTTTTTTGTAATTAATCTGGGCTTGAACACGGAGCCAGTGTAGCTGGATGAGAACGGGGGTGATGTGGTCAGAAAATGTTGTGCAGGAAATGATCCGGGCAGCAGAGTTCTGAATGATTTGAAGCCTGGTAAGGAGTTTGGTGGGAAGGCCCAGAGAGAACAGCATTACAGTAGTCAATCCGGGACGTAACGAATGAGTGGATCAAGATTTCAGTGCTGGATTGAGATAGGGATGGGCGGAGTCTGGAGATACTGCAAAGTTGGAAGAAAGCAGTCCGGCTGATGTTTTTTTATGTGAGGTGCAAAGGAAAGGGTGCTGTCCACGGTGACACCGAGACTCTTGACTTGGCTGGAGAAGGGTACAGTGAAACCGTCAATGGTGATGTTTGGGGCAGTGATGTTTTGGGCTTTGGAGATGGTGGTTTTGGAGCCAATGAGCAGGGCCTCAGTTTTGCTGGTGTTGAGGGAGGTGGGAGCAATAACAGTGGTGGGTTTAGTGGAGATGTAGACCTGTGTGTCATCAGCGTAGCAGTGAAAGTGGACACCATAGTGACGGAGGATTGTCCCGAGGGGAAGGAGGTAAAAGATGAATAGGAGTGGACCCAGTACTGACCCCTGGGGGACACCCAGTGTAACAGTATAACACTTTGACCTGTGAGTCAGTGAGGTATGATGAAAACAATGAAAGTGCAACACCAGTGATGCCAATGCCAGCTGGGCTTTCCAGGACTAGTGGGTGAGAGATGGTGTCAAAGGCAGCAGTAAGGTTGAGGAGGATGGTGAGCAATCCAGAGTTTGCTGTACGGAGGTCATTGTTGATTTTAACCAGGGCTGTTTTAGTACTGTGTTTAGGGCCCGGAATACCAGAGATACGCCGCTGGGCCAAGTAAAAGGTTAGCCAGCGGGCAGGCATCCTTCACCTGCGTGGAGTAGCCTGTGTAGGCCGGCTATAATCACTGGGACAACTTGGTACCCAGGAGAGCAGAAGGATTACAAACAAGAACAGTGGCGAAATAAATTAATAATTCACTCAATTCTCATTGGCTACCCGCCAACATGCAAGTAGATTGACGGTTTCAGCCGCCAATGGCAAAATTCAATCTAATTTGGCACATAGGTGGGTGTTAAATTCAGGCCCTGGTGGGAATGTTATAGTTATTTTTCCATATTTCCATCAAAACGTTGTTACAAATAATGTTGCATTTATTAGAATTCAATATGGCTGCTTCATACTACTAAAGCAGAACAATATCCAGTAATGGTAAGGTCCTCTCTTTGCAGACAATTCCTACTCTGGAACTCATTCACCTCTGTCCTCTGTATTGTACCAGGACCTCTGGACACAGCCATGCTGACGGAGGCCAGATCCAGAACAGCAGATCCCAGCATCAGGACGTCTTTTTCAGACATGTTCGCTCAGGGCCAGGTGCTCACCTGTGAGGCCTCTTGTGCCAAGCTGATGAAGCTGCTGCTGGAAGACAACTACACATCAGGAGCTCACATCGACATCTATGACCTAGACACAGCTTGAGTACTTACAGCTAGAGCTGCAACTAGTGATTATTTTATTATTAATCTGTTGATTATTTTTTTGATTTCTTGAGCAAATCAATTAGGTGGTCTATAAATGTCAGAAAAGCATGAAAAATGTCGATCAGTGTTTGCCAAAGCCCAAGATGACATCCTCAAATGTTTTGTTTTGTCCGCAATTCAAAGATATTCAGTTTACTTTTACGGAAGAGTTAAGAAACTAGAAAATATTCACAATGAAGGAGCTGGAATCAACAAAAATAATTGGGGATTTATAATTATTTAATAGTTAATAAATTAATCGAGTAATCTTTGCAGCTCTACTTACAGTCATTTAGCATTGGGCCAAATTATTTCTATGTATGTGTGCCTTGATTTTAATTAAAACTCATATTCATTTATACCTACCTTACCTCTTATGACTCAAGTTGCACTGTCAATCTTAAGGTTGTAGCCTTCTATTGTTAAACTGACCAATATGACATCATGACATATCAACTGATATTCATTAATTTTACATTCAAGACATTCCAGAACAGAAGTTCACTCACCCCACGGCCAGTGAAGCTGCAGTCAGTAACGTCCATACAAGCAGAGAGAGAACAAAAGTCACTTAGGTCTGAAACTATCAAATCATGCGCATAGGGGCAATAAAGTGTAATGGTACATGGTGGTGAGTAACAAGATGACTAGTCTGAGCATTGCCATGACTGATCATAGATAGTTGTGAATAATGAATGGAAGCGAGACACCTCAGCATCTCAACATTCGTTATGTAGCAGGATGCTATTTGTAGATGTTCTGGTGCTTTATTTCAGGTGCTTCGGCCTGGGTTGGGAGGGTTGCAATTACCAATTACCTGTCAGGAATGTAGTCAGTAACCTAATCCAAGTATCACAATATTAAAGTAACGTAACTTGATTGATACCACAGAGGCAGTATGGAGTACATTGCCAGGTGTTTATATAGCCTAAGTGCTTTTATGAAATACCAAAACTTACTTTAATGTAAGTTAAAAAAAAAAAAAGAAGTGCTATAGAAATAAAGATTGATTGATTGGTCGATATCCTGAAAAGTTAGATTAGTAAACAGTGATTAATGCTGCTGTAATGCTGAGCGTTTCAATATCTGAGAGAAAAATGTGGACGGTTCTCCTTTTTCTTTTCAATAAAAATTCTTTTTCACACATTCCTCAATGTATGACTTGTTATTTTTATATAAATATTGGTGTTATTATTGCCTTGTACATGCTTGCCTCAGGCTGTTATCCAAGTTGGTTTTGTTAACTTGATACTGTATATTACAGAAATATTTGTCTTGCATACAAAAATATCACAGTACATATAAAAAGTTGTAATATAAAGGTGCCACCTTTATAGCCACTAAAAATCATGGACAGATTATAAAATGTTTCTAATTATTCCACATGCTTTAATACTTAGAAATCAGTAATAATGTTTTACAGAGTGTAAACATTTTTTTTGTGATTAACACATTTTTTAAACAACATACAAAACATACAATTAGCCACATGAACCCAGTCGTCATCACCACCCACCCAGACAAAAAATAAAGCTGACACGGTAACTACAATATTCAAGACCATTCAACAAAATAGACAATAAACCAAATAAACAAACGTATAAATGACAACACCATAAGCCCATCATACACGTCTCTCCCCAGCATAAAGGTTCTTAGGAGCCCTCCAGAAAGATCAGGTACTTAACCCATTTTCTAGTATAGACATTTAATCTGGCAAACCATTTATATTACATTTTCTCAAACGTCGCCACCTTAGCCATCTCACAAGCCCACTCCTGGATTGACGGCACTCCTTCATTCTTCCATCCTCATAAAATAATCTGTCTGGCTGTCATTAAACCTGTCTGGACCCAGCTTCTTATGTGCTTATGTATTCCGTTTAGGATTGACTCATCTCCCAGAAGAAATAGTCTTGGGCTGAATGGAACCTGGGTCCCTGCAATCTGACATAGGTTATCATGTATCCCGGTCCAAGATTCCTGGACCTTATCACAGGACCATAAGACATGAAGTAATTGGCCGTCCTCTGTCTTACATTTCCAACAATTTGATGTGTCTTTCAGACCAATTCTAGCAATCTGGAGGGCGTCCAATAAAAGTGATGCATAATATTGAACTGAATGAGGCGCACCCTCACATTGCGTGACATAGTTGTAATATTCCTACAGATTCTGTCCCACTCCTCATCATCCAGTGTACTACTCAGATCCCTTTCCCATGTCTTTTTGATGGCTGTCCAGGCTCCATCCCCCAGGTTCTGCATAAGCATAGAATAATACCCAGAAGGCTCATGACCATTTCCATATTTCAACAACACCTTATCTAAACATTCTGCTGCCTTCAGGCTGAAGAACTGGATCTATAAATCCCCACTAACAGATGGCCAAGTTGCAAATATCTATAAAACTGAGACCTAGGGATTCCAAATTGTTGTACCACATCCTCAAAAGATTTTAATATGCAACCGAGAGACAGATCCTACAAAATGTAAATAAATAAAAAAACTCTACCCATTATTTTTTTTTATTTTAACAATGAATCGATTGACTTTGTGTATGTGAAAGGAGTCACTTGTAGTGACAAAACCACAAATAATTATTATAGTATTATATTCTATTAATATTCTTGTAGAGCCCCTGGTGATACTTTGAGCAAAGTTTCATGTTGTGTTGAGCCTTCTTAGTGTTTTAAAAATAGCGATTTTGATGCGATCATAGTAGTGCCCCTAGCACTCCCATTCAAAAGGCCATTTGACCCAAAAACGAAAATACAGTAAATCTTAAAAGTGGCGCTTCCGTCCTAATTATGCTTTTAAACGAAAGTTTGACTCGGGTACAGTCACAAAAAGACCCTAGGTTGCATTTTGGCGAGAGTTACGCTTTAATAGTCGTTGATCCAGACTAGACAGACTGAACATAGTGGAGCATTTAGCAGCTAAAGAGCCAAATCATAGACTGGGTTAGGGTTAACTGTTAATAACGGACAAAGCTTCAGCAGGGTCCGACTCCACTGGTTGCAAAAAGTAGTAATTACCCTACTTCTTTTTTTTTTTTTTATTCTTTTCTTTTTTTGGGCTTTCTTGGACAGGACAGTCAGGAAAGGGGGCAGAGAGGGGGATGACCTTCAGCAAAGGGTTGGAATCAAACCTGCGCTGCTGCAGTAAGGACTGAGCCTTAGTACACGGAGCACACGCTCAACAAGGTGAGCTACCAGGGTGCCCCAAATGACCCTACTTCTCACTTGTTTTATTACCTTAATAATCATTTTTATAATAAGTTTATGGTCTAAATCAGGACAAAGGCTTAACAATTTGTATCCATCGCACTGTGTACATAAAAATAGCCGTGAAATTGTTTTTGGGTGTTGTCCGTGTTTTAATCTTGAACTTTGACCCTCTCACTGTGTGCTTTCACTTCATCACAGTTAATTGGGACATTTTAGTTCCCTAAAAACATCTTGTTCAGCATTCTGCTAACCAAGCTAGCTAGCTACCATTAGCGTTAGCTGGTAACTTAAGGGAATGCTTGCCGATTTTCTTCAAAATGGCAACCACAAACCAATGGGTGACGTCATGGATACTACGTCCACTAATTTTACAGTCTATGAGCCAGATATTTTTCTCAGGGTGGAGACCAAAACAGAGCTAAAGGGGTAGTGAATATTGGACTTTTATAAATAAATGTTACACTGTGTCTGCTGTATCTATAGGCAATTGTATCATAGACCATATTAACCTTTACAGTGGTGTGAAAAAGTGTTTGCCCCCTTCCTCATTTCCTGTTCCTTTGCATGTTTGTCACACTTAAGTGTTTCGGAACATCAAACCAATTTAAACAATAGTCAAGGACAACACAAGTAAACACAAAATGCAATTTGTAAATGAAGGTGTTAATTATTAAAAGGTGAAAAAAAATCCAAACCATCATGGCCCTGTGTGAAAAAGTGATTGCCCCCTAAACCTAATAACTGGTTGGGCCACCCTTAGCAGCAACAACTGCAACCAAGCGTTTGCGATAACGTGCAATGAGGCTTTTACAGCGTCCTGGAGGAATTTTGGCCCACTCATCTTTGCAGAATTGTCCTAATTCAGTTACATTAGAGGGTTTTCGAGCATGAACGGCCTTTTTAAGGTCATACCACAACATCTCAATAGGATTCAGGTCAGGACTTTGGCTAGGCCACTCCAAAGTCTTCATTTAGTTTTTTCTTCAGCCATTCGGTGGTGGACTTGCTGGTGTGTTTAGGATCATTGTCCTGCTGCAGAACCCAAGTTCGTTTCAGCTTGAGTACACGAACAGATGGTCGGACATTCTCCTTCAGGATCTCTTGGTAGACAGCAGAATTCATAGTTCCTTTTATCACGGCAAGTCTTCCAGGTCCTGAAGCAGCAAAACAGCCCCCAGACCATCACACTACCACCACCATATTTTACAGTTGGTATAATGTTCTTTTTATGAAATGCAGTGTTCCTTCTACGCCAGATATACTTGGACACACACCTTCCAAAGAGTTCCACTTTTGTCTCATCGGTCCACAGAATGTTGTCCCAAAAGTCTTGGGGATCATCAAGATGTGTTCTGGAGAAATTGAGACAAGCTTTGATGTTCTTTTTGCTCAGCAGTGGTTTTCTCCTTGGAACTCTGCCATGCAGGCCATTTTTTGCCCAGTCTTTTCCTGATGGTGGAGGCATGAACGCTGACCTTAACTGAGGCAAGTGAGGCCTGCAGTTCTTGGACGTTGTTGTGGGGTCTTTTGTGACCTCTTGATGAGTCGTCGCTGCGCTCTTGGGGGTAATTTTGGGCGGCCGGCCACTCCTGGGAAGGTTCACCACTGTTCCATGTCTTCGCCATTTGTGGATAATGGCTCTCACTGTGGTTCGCTGATTCCCAAAGCTTTGGAAATGGCTTTATAACCCTTTCCAGACTGATAGATCTCAATTACTTTCTTTCTCAATTGTTCCTGAATTTCTTTGGGTCTCGGCATGATGTGTAGCTTTTAAGGATCTTCTGGTGGACCTTACTGTGTCAAGCAGCTCCTATTTAAGTGATGCCTTGATTGTGAACAGGTGTGGCAATAATCAGGCCTGGGTGTGGCTAGAGAAATTGAACTCAGGTGTGGACAACCACAGTTATAGTATGTTTTAACAAGGGGGGCAATCACTTTTTCACACAGGGCCATGATGGTTTGGATTTTTTTTCTCCTTTAATAATAAACACCTTCATTTACAAATTGCATTTTGTGTTTACTTGTGTTGTCCTTGACTTTTGTTTAAATTGGTTTGATGTTCCGAAACACTTAAGTGTGACAAACATGCAAAGGAACAGGAAATGAGGAAGGGGGCAAACACTTTTTCACACCACTGTATATGGTGAAAGTATGTCAATGTTGTGTTACAGTTTGTTCTGCTACTCCCGAGTGACCAAAAAATAATCAAAAATCAATAAATGCAGCTATAAAGGCTTACCTTCACTGTACTGTGCAATGTATTTTGTATGAAAAAGATACATCACAGAGGCTGCTATTGAATGTGAGTGGCTCTGTTTCCTGTTATGTGCATCTGACAGACAGCCACAGCTGCCCCAGACCAAAATATCACAGGAGGAACCAACCCAAACAAGGGGACGACACCCATGAACTACCTCTACCTCTACCACGTCCCCCAGCCCCTCTCATTTCCCACTGCTCACCCCCTTTCTCGCTTTAGGGAGGTGGTACAACCCCTAGAGGGGGTGAATTTATTTTTGGCTACTGCAGGACTCGGGCTACGTAGAGAGGGGGAAAGTGCTCCTGACAATTTCAAGAGAACCCTCCACTCCATGTGGCTTGTTTAGTCCCTGATCCCTCTGCCAGTCCCACCCTCAGCAGCTTTCTCCCTCCTCTGTGTTTTGTTTAGCCAGTGCGATGACTGTAGGGAACATGGAGAGTGCTGAGCTGTTTGATGCTGGGAAGAAAGGTCGAGGCCTAAGGGCCAACAAAGAGCTCAATGCTGGGGAAGTGGTCTTCGCCGAGCCCAGTTTCTCTGCTGTGGTCTTCGACAGGTACGAGGCTCCCGGTTGTTGTAGTTTTTAGACTGTAGATGTACAGGTAGGAAGACTGATCTTTTCTCACTGAGCATGGCTTTGCAGATCTAGCTTACACACTGCAGGTGCGTTGTGGACAGTAGGTCAGGCTTCTCTGGGCTGTGACCTCATTTCTAGATGCCCATATTCTCATGACATCAGCAATGAGAAAGCTGACAAGGTGTCATGTGAGCTTGAGCATGACATACTTTTGGATTCAGTTTTCAAGAGCAAGGAGGCTCTATCTCAAAAGGATTATGACACCTTGCAAGCTTTCAAATTTGTTTCTTAAATAAAAAATTAGGAGATTCCAGTGACCTCAGAGGGTTAAAAATCTCTGCAGTAGTGGAATAGAGAAATTACTTTTTTTTTCTGTCTACATGCAGTAGATTAATGTCTATTGAGTCTGTATGTGCTTTGAGACATTGGTCTTACCTCTATTGTTTATACATTATTCATATGCTACACTTACAGCGCTTTTTGTGTAGTGTGACAGTTAGCAGACCCAAGAAGTCTGGATGGTTCATAATGTTGGTCCCTAAACCATGCAGTGCATTATAAGCCAATTGTATTTTAAAACTAAAAGGAGAGCGCAGACCTCCGGCAAAGGGCATGTCGTGTATCGCAGTGTTAATAAAAGTGAAAAATATTTTTTTGTATCCGCCCCGTGATTCGGATCCGCTCCAAAATTGGATATGTTCTTCCTTGGGCCATGCTACACCCTTTCACCAAGTCTGGCTAGTATTCTTCCAGTAATCCTGACAAACAAACCGAACTGAAAGCATAAACTCCTTGCCGGAGGTAATAAATTTGAAGTCAGTGTAAATCTGATCTGACAACTGGACTGATGTGGTCCCTCTTTGTCTCTGTGAGGACCCTAGCAGCAGTATTCTGAATAAGCTGTAGCTATCTGAGTGAGTTTTTAAAGAGGCCACGTTAAAGTCTTAAAGGTGCAATAAGTGATGCTGCGCAAAGATTGTTGATATTTGAACTCAACTGCTAAACAAATACAACTTCAGAAGCTCCACCCCCCAGATTCACTGACAAATAACTACTGGCCGCTGGCACATTCGGAAGCTAGCCTGGCTCTGTCCAAAGTTCAAAAATACACCCAACAGCACCTCTAAAGCTCTTAACACTTTGTATCTTGCTTGTTTAAGAAGTACTTAAACATAGTGTGAGAGGTCCCTGTGAAGATTTGAACCAAAGAAAACTAAAGTGATTGAAGAGGCAAAGGAGGGTTAGTGCTGGATGACAGAGCTGTTCCCCTGCTTTCTGTCTTTATATTGTACTAAGCTAAGCTAACCGGCTTCGGGCTCTAGCTCCATACATTTCCTGCACAGACATGAGATTGGTATCATCTTCTCATTTGCCAAATTGCTCAATCATTCCTTTAACGTCAGGAAAGTTTGGCACATCCAATGATTTGTTCAATGTACTTACTATAGGACCATAGCCCATTGTCTGCATAATTTCATAATTTTGTTAAAAAACTAATTTGTTTCGTATGCACTTTGTCCTTGAATGTGTTGTGCCTCCTGGAAGGTTTGTATTGTTTGAGTGTTTGCCTTTTATTTAGTAGTTTACTAGTTTATTTACTTACTTATTTACTTATTAATTATGCTAAGATGTTCTGTCGTTAACCGTTATCTTAGATGTGAAATTATGTTAAGTAGTAGTAGCAGGTAGTGTCGTAGTAGATTTTTTCATGAATGAGAAGAGAATGTCTAATAATTAGGGGCTGTCAATCAATTTAAATATTTAATTGCCATTAATCACATGATTGTCCATAGTTAACTTTGGATTAATCGCACATTAAGTTTGTATTGCTCCTATCAACGTGGGAGCAGACAAATATGCTTGCTTTATGCAAATGTTTGTTAATATTGCAATAATCTAAAACAATGACAAATACTGTCTAGAATATTCTCGAGAATAACGAATTGAAGGTACTCTATGCTAACAAATATGCTGAAAGCATAACATGGCCTTCTCAAGCCCATCAAGCAACAACAGATGGAAATATTGACCTCTGTGTTAATCGTGCATCAATAAACTTAGTGGCATTCAAAGGAATTTGCGTTAACTCCTTAGCGTTCATATTGACAGCCCTACTCATAATTAACTATTGTAACTTACTATTGTTAGTTAGATGTTCCAACAGGTTTTTCTCATGAATAACTTCTCACCTGGTCTTCTGTCTTATGGGCTTTCATATCTTCAACAGATGTGTTTCCTTTTTAAACCTGGAGCATCAAGTAACATTCAACATTTAATCAAGTAGAGTAATGCAGCTGCAGCTTTTACATTCTGCAACATACACAGTGTTCTGCACCTTTCTTGAAAAAGGTTGGTGGGTAATAAAGTTATAGTGAGTGCAGTCTGGTCCGTCTATTTGCTGGAATGCCAGACATAGATCTGGTAGCATAGTGTTTGAGCCATATAAGAGCTAGTAGCTGCAGGAGTTTACTCACTGAGGGTGTCCAATACAGTAGGCATGCACTGAGGCGATCTGCATAATGTAAGACAGTAAGACAGGTATGTGTCTGTGTGTGTGTGTGTGTGTGTGTGTGTGTGTGTGTGTGTGTGTGTGTGTGTGTGTGTGTGTATGTGTGTGTGTGTGTGTGTGTGTGTGTGTGTGTGTGTGTGTGTGTGATGCTGCATAGGGCTTTGCTGTGTTCCAACACTCATCCGAAGCATTACCAAGTCTGTTCACTGTCCCTTTGGACTATGTGCAAACTGTTTACACACACAGATACACTGAGAACGGTGTGTTCACTTCACACAGTACAAGCATTTCTGTGTCGTTGACATCCAAATAGGTAAAAGAACAAGGATAGAAAAGTTCTGTGTAATCATGCTTGCAAATCTGGATTTACTTTTCTTAACTTTTTTGAAAAAATACTATATACTATATAAAGTATATGTACGTACATATGTATGTAGTGTATGTACAGTGTATGTGTATATGTCTTATTTACACATACTGTATATTGTATGCATATGAATGAATGAGTGAATACAAATTTTATTTTTGTCACACTGTGCCCAAGACACAACAAATTCATTGAAGCTACAAATCTTGAATGTCAATCAATGAACGATGTTTGAAGTTCAACTGTAATAGTTTCTTTGTTTTGTCTGTTTCCCTCTCAGTTTGGCCACTCAGGTGTGCCACAGCTGTTTCCGGCACCAGGCCAATCTGCACCGCTGTGCCCAGTGTAAGTTTGCCCATTACTGTGACCGCACCTGCCAGACTGCATGCTGGGATGAACACAAGCAGGAATGTGGAGCCATTAGGAAGATCAGCAAGGTCCCCAGCGAGAATGTTCGGTAAGGAAAACTGAGTCTATCCTGCGTGGACCTGAAGAATCTGCAGGAGTATCGAAGCAAATAAGAGACATAAGTATTTGATTTTTAACAGCCACTGAATAGTTAATATTGAAATATTTTAATTTGAAAACCATGTATTCGCCTCTCCGGGAACCATTACCTTATGTGTCCCTATGAACCTGAGGGCTGTGTTGTCTGGACCCTGGTGCTCCTGGTAGGGTCTCCCATGGCAAAGTGGTCCCAAGCGAGGGGCCAGACAAAGAATGGTTCAATAACCCTATGAATCAACGAGGTAGAGTTGGAGTTACCCTGAAAGCCTGGGGCCCCCGCCTGGAGCCAGGCCCAGATGGAGGGCTTGTCAGCGAGCGCCTGGTTTCCGGGTTTGCCATGGAGCCTGGCCGGGCTCAGTCTGAAGAAGCAACGTGGCACCCCTTCTCCATCCCATGGGCCCACCACTTGCGGGAAGAACCGCTGGGGTTGGGTGCGCTGCTACACGGGTGGCAGTGAAGGTCAGGGGCCTTGACGGACCAGACCCGGGCGGCAGAGGGTGGCTCTGGGGACGTGGAACGTCACCTCTCTGTGTGGGAAGGAGCCGGAACTTGTGCGGGAGAAGGAGCGCTACCAATTAGATCTGGTGGGGCTTACCTGTGGCACAGTCTCGGTTCTGGAACCGTACTCCTGGGTAGAGGTTGGACTCTTTTCTTCTCAGGAGTTGCCCAGGGTGTGGGGATACTCACAAGTCCCCGGCTGAGCGCCGCTACGTTGGAGTTTACACCGGTGGACGAGAGGGTCGCCTCCCTACAGCTGCAAGTTGTGGGGGGAAAAAACTCTGACTGTTGTTTGTGTATATGCACCAAACAAAAGCTCGGAGTATTCAGCCTTCTTGGAGACCCTGAATGGAGTCCTGCATGGGGCTCCAGTAGGGGACGCCATAGTTCTGCGTGATTGGGAGGCATGGCCTCCCTGATCTTAACCCAAGCGGCCGTTTGTTGTTAGACTTCTGAGCTAGTCATGGATTGTCTATAATGAACACCATGTACGAACATAGGGATGCTCATAAGTGTACCTGGTACCAGAGCACCATAGGCCGAAGGTCGATGATCAATTTTGTAATTGTATCTGATCTGAGGCCGCATGTTTTGGACACTCGAGTGAAGAAAGGGGCGGAGCTGTCAACCGATCACCATCTGAGTTGGGTCAGGGGGTGGGGGGAAGATTCTGAACTGGGAACATCTGGAGGAGGCCCCTGTGCGACAGACCTCCGGCAGAGCTTTTTGTCCATCCCTGTGGAGGTTGGGGGCATTGAACCTGAGTGGGCAATGTTCAAAGCTTCCATTGCTGAAGCAGGGAGCTGTGGTCTCAGGGACTTAGGTGTCTCAAGGGGCAGTAACCCTCGAACACCGTGGTGGACACCGGTGGTCAGGGAAGCCGTCCGACTGAAGAAGGAGTCTTTCCGGGATATGTTATCCCAGAGGAGGCAGTACCCTGCAACTGCCTACCCGAAAGGGCCCGATGGGCCCGAAGGGCCTGAAGGGCTGCAGCCTCTGCCGTGAAAGAGGCAAAGCAGTGGGTGTGGGAGAAGTTCATTGAAGACATGGAGAAGGATTTTCGGTCGGCACCAAGGTGCTTCTGGAAAACCGCTCGCCACCTCAGAAGGGGGGATTGGGGAACCTTTTAAGCTGTGTACATTAAGGATGGGACACTGTTGACCTCAATTGAGGAGGTAATTGGACGTTGTTACGAGCACTTTAAAGAACTCCTGAATCCAATACTAACCAACTAACACACCCTCTATGTTAGAGTTCAGCTGGAGGATCATGGGTGATTGTTGTCAATTTCCCTGGTGGATGTCACTAAGGTAGTCAAAAAACTTCACAGTGGCAAAGGGGTTGTTAAGATTGTCCAGAAATGCTGAAAGCTCTGGGTGTAGAGGAGCTGTCTTGGATGACACACCTCTTCAACATTGCGTGGAAGTTTGGGACAGTGCCTAAGGAGTGGCAGACCGGGGTGGTGGTTCCCCTGTTCAAAAAGGGGGACCAGAGGGTGTTACATTACACGGGTATCAGACTTCTCAGCCTCACTGGTAAAGTCTACTCCAAGGTGCTGGAAAGGGGGTTCGGCCAATAGTCAAACCTCAGATTGAAGCGGTACAATGCAGATTCCGTCCTGGACGTAGAACAACGGACCAGCTCTTCACTCTCGCAAGAATCCTGGAGGGGGCCTGGGAGTATGCCCATGTGTTTTGTGGATCTGGAGGCATATGATCGGATCCCCCGGGAGATATTGTGGGAGGTGCTGCCGGAGTATGGGGTGAGGGGGCCCCTTTCCAGGGCTATCCAATCTCTGTACAACCAAAGCAAGAGCTGTGTCCAGTAAGTCGGACTCGTTTCAGGTGAGGGTTGGCCTCCGTCAGGGCTGCGCTTTGTCACCAATCCTGTTTGTGATATTCATTGACAGGATATCAAGGTGTAGTCATGGTGGGGAGGGTTTGCAGTTCGGTGGGCTGGGGATCCCATCGCTGCTTTTTGCAGATGATATGGTCCTGATGACATCATCGGCCTGTGACCTTCAGCACTCACTGGATCGGCTCGCAGCCGAGTGTGAAGCACCTGGGATGAGGATCAGCACCTCTAAATCTGAGGCCATGGTTCTCGGCAGGAAACCGATGGAGTGCCTACTCCAGGTTGGGAATGAGTCCTAACCCCAAATGAAGGAGTACCTTGGGGTCTTGTTCGTGAGTGAGGGGACGATGGAGCGGGAGATTGGCCGTAGAATTGGTGCAGCGGGGGCAGTATTACACTCACTTTATCCCTCCGTTGTGACGAAAAGAGAGCTGAGCCAGAACGCAAAGCTCTGGTAAGGATGCCCCCTGGGCGCCTCCCTAGGGAGGTGTTCCAGGCACGTCCAGCTAGGCGAAGGCCTCAGGGAAGACCCAGGACTAGGTGGAGGAACTAAATCTCTGGGAAGGCCTGGGAAGGCATCAGAATTTATTTGTTGTGAAGAAATGAAAATATGACAAAACCTGAATTTTCTTCTTTTTTTTATTTTTATTTTTTTATCCAAAAATTAAAGTTAAACAAAATATACATAGCAACATCTATAGTAGGCAATCGAGCCTGAATGCAATCGAACCAACTTCTGGTCAGAGAACGGTCTATTAGTTATATGATCCAAGAAAGCTGCTCGAAAATTGAAACTCAAAGATGACTGCCAGGGAGAACGATGGGAGTCGCCCAGTTTTCAACTTCAATTATTAATTTATTTATCTGAATTTGGCCAATTTGATTTTGAACAACCTGAATTGATTTATTTTTCAAATTTTGTAACTTGAAGTTTTGGATCTGAATTTGTGACCACTGAAAAGAGTATATTCAAATTCAGCTTTTATAATTGCAAATCAAGAGATGAATTCACAATAAATACATTCAGTTACATGGCTTTCAAAGTAAAATATTTCAATATTAAGATTCAGTGGCTTCAAATACTTATGTCTCTTATTTGCTTTCATAAAGGAGACAGATGAAATGAAAGCTGTAGCTTAGACATTTACGCACAACAATCAGTCACTCTCTGGTGAATATATTACTGCAAGGGAAGAAATCATAAACTGAAGCTCCTGTCTTGCGGAACAAGATGTTCTCCTTGTCTCAACTATGACACTGTTACTTTGTTCATGCCTATTCTGTTCAGTGGTTTAACATCTATGATTGGAACAATTATTAAATATCTTCAAGTAGTGACCTCAGAAGGTTGGGACAGTTGCCTTTACAATTCAGAATAGCAAATGTAAGACCACTTCAAATAATGGTTAACAGATATATATCTGGTCAGTTGGTCAGCAACATATCTCAACAACTGCTGGCCACATGGGTATGACATTTTATATGGGTGTTCTGTGTGCCCAGAGGATGATTTTAGTGTCCCTACCTGACTGTTCCTCTAAAACACCTCTGTGTCTCAAACACAGAGGGATGGATTTCCATGAAATTTGTTGTGGATATGTTCCACAAAGGGTGAATTCTAATGTTTTTTAGTTGTTTTTTTTGGTCACCACCACTTTGTTCGAGACTGAAACTATTACAATTACATTTATACAGACAGTCATGGTGCACAGAGGATGAATCCTACTGGCTTTGGTGATCCCTTGACCTTTCCTCTAGCACCACCATGAGAATGACATTTGTGGTTTTGAGTGACATGTCTAAACAAAACTAACTATTGGATGGATTGCCATTTGGACACACTTATATCTCTCCCTGAATATGTTTGGTAAAAACTAGCAGCATTATCAGGTAAAAATGTCTGTCCCATTTTTGTCCAATAATGTGGTTTATGACGTAATACCTGCAAAAGTGACAATACTGTACTTTCTGATTAGTGCTATTCAGCAAATGTTGGCATGCTAACACACGGAACTAAGATGGTGATCATGGTAAACAATTGTACCTGCTTTACATCAGTATGTTTATGTTAAAGCACCACCGTGCCTAAGTACAGCCTCACAGAGCTAATCGTATGACTGTAGACTTAGTCTTGATGATGACGGAGATTCAAATGTAATTCCACAATCAGGCCAAAATTTCCACCTAGACAAATACAAATTTGTCAGGCTGCCATGAAATGTACAAAGCAAATCAGACGGTCATCAGAAGAACAATTTTGATTTCAATGGCATTGTTACCTTTTCTTTACTGCAAATCAATGACTTATGATGATTATTCATGTTCCACAGAGGATGAACAAACTTAATGATAATCCTATAATGGCCATTCCAAAAATGTCAACTATCCACATAACACCATCTTCTCATCTAATTGACAGATTGTCATTTGACATTCAGACAGAAGAAGTAATTGAGGCACATTAGCTGGGACGGTCTAATCCAAGGAGTGAATGTGATGGAACTGTTGATGCTGGCCAATGGAACAGTGGTGTATCCTGACAAGATGATACACATCTATCTATGATAGGCCATATTTGTTGCCCTACAATAGAAAATGTGTCAGTATGTTATTTGATCATTTAATCAGAATACAGCATAGAAAATCTGCTTAGAAATATAAGCAATATTGGATAGGCTAGAACAACATAATGCAATTTTGCTAAATGAAACATCACGTTCATTATTAGTTTCACTTGTTTTAATTTTTAAAACAAATTGTATATCTGAATACAATACACATTTTCCATAGGCTCAGTCTGCCACTTTTTTAAAAACAATTCAAGTGCTAGTTCCATGGTAACAGAATTTTGGATAGTCATCATGGCAACATTAATTGGTCATGTGACAAGGGCTGGGAAGATTGGCAGAACAGGCAGCCAAGTGACAGTACTCTGATCTGATGGAAATCACAATTGTCAGATTGAAAGCACTCTAGCCCAATGGATTGGGGGGGGGGGGGCACCAGGGGGGGTGCTGGTGCAAGTGCCACCCCGTGCCCCCCGTCTAGTCCCCCTGCTGTGGAACAACCTCCCTCTGAATATGAGGATGGGGGGATTTAAGGAAGAACAGGTCTGAGCTTTGGCTGATGTCCGGTGTAAGCTGACAGACAGGTTCTTTAAATCATTACATTTAATAATATATTTATATCTGCGATGATTTGATAGGAGAATTTATTTTGACTTCTCCTGTAATGTAATTCTGTACATTATGTGATGCATCATGTATTGTCTGTTAGGCTTATTGTCTTAGAACCTTGTTGGGAAAAAATGTTACTTAAACATCAATCAATCAATCAATAAATAAATCAATCAATCATATTTATTATTAGAGGATGTACACAGATGTTGATTGACAACAAGAAATTGTGCTTGTGTGATAATATCTGAATATGACAGTGATGTCTCTCTCCCTTACCCAGTCTGGCCGCCCGTGTGCTGTGGCGTATATACAAGGACACAGGCATTGTGTCAGACAGCCAGCTGATCTCAGTGGACCACCTGCAGGACCACGTGGCTGACCTACCTGAAGAAGACCTCAAGCAGCTCAAGACTGACGTGCACACCTTCCTAGAATACTGGTCTTGTGGAAGACAGCAGCACTCGGCCGACTACATCTCACACATCTTTGGCATTGTAAGAACAAATGTCTCATTATGCACTAGTGCTTCATGAGTATGGAATTCATTTGTTGTAAATTCACCTCTTTGCAATTAAAAATATAAAATTTCTTGATTTGCTTTTCAAAAGCAGAATTGGAATATTTTTTTTATTCACTTGTCACAAATTCAGATACAAGTAAAATATTTCAATATTAAATATTTAGTGGCTGTTCAAATTCTAATACTTATGTCTCTTATTTGCTTCCATACAAGAGACAGATGAAATGAAAGTTGTCTCTCTCTGGTGAATATATTACTGCAAGGGAAGAAATCATAGAACCTGAAGCTCCTGTCTTGCAGAACAAGCTGATCTCAACTCTGAGAAAGTGCAATAGGAAAGACAGCTTCAGAAATAAACCTGGGTACTTTGTTTCTCCCATACCCCCACCTTCCCTCCCACCCTTCCCTCTCTATTTGTCTCTGTAGATCAAATGTAATGGATTCACACTGAGTGACCAGAGAGGCCTGCAGGCTGTTGGTGTGGGACTTTTCCCCAACCTTTGTCTGGTCAACCATGACTGTTGGCCCAACTGCACCGTCATCCTCAACCACGGCAAGTAGGTATCCAAGCTACCGCTCCTGTAAAATCACAATGAGAGATCTCTGTGTAATTATCTTATAAATAAGTAACTAAAGCTATTGTGCTATTGTGTACTATTTTATAGTAATGAAAGGCTGTTACATTCGAGCCATTGCCAAATAAGCTTCGCAAAACTCTCTCTGTATTTCCCAGTATGGCTATGTTTACAAAATGGGCCAGCGGGATTCGTGCGCAGCAGCTTGAGTGATGCGTTTTACACCACTGCTGAGAAAGGACAACGGCAGCATTCAGCTTTGGAGACAAAGAGGACATACACATTACAATATGATTAACTCTTCTGAAGAGTCCATCATGTTTTTTTTTAATTCTCCATGTCCGCCATGATTTGACAGGATAAACGCTACTAGCAAGTGCATGGAGGAGGTGGGTGGGGGGTGGTACATGATCCCCGAAGGCTTGTATCATGTGGATGCGCCGATAGTTTTGTTGTAATTACTTAGAATTCCTCATGGGGGCGACAGAAACTACTAAGCTACGAAGAAAATGAATTATGAGCACAACATTAAGTACAATAACAAAACTAGATTTTGTGGACCATAATGAATTGTTGATGCTTTATTTGAAACAAAAGACCAGTATAATTCATATAACTGTTTAAATGAATTGACACTTTGCTTCTTTTTTTGCAGCCAGGCAGCGGTGAGCTCCGCTCTCCACTCTCAGAGGAGGTACGTATTACAGCTGATCAGCCCTCAACCTCTGTTACATGATGTGGTTATAAGGGGCTGAAAAATGTGTGTGCTAAATCCATTTTGTCTATTAAAAACTAGATAGAATTACAACATAAAATATGACCTATAGCAAGATTTGTTTCATGACCACTCAAACGTTTACAGCATTTCATTCAATCATCTTCATTTAATCATCTCTTAAAGGTCCCATGGCATGAAAATTTGACTTTATGAGGTTTTTTAACATTAATGTGAGTTCCCCCAGCCTGCCTATGGTCTCCCAGTGGCTAGAAATGGCGATAGATGTAAACCAAGCTCTGGGTATCCTGCTCTGCCTTCGAGAAAATGAAAGCTCAGATGGGCCGATCTGGAATCTCCTCCTTATGACGTCATAAGGGGAAAGGTTACCTCCCCTTTCTCTGCTTTGCCCGCCCAGAGAATTTGGCCCACCCATGAGAGCGAGAGAGAGACATCATGGCTTGAAAACAAGCGAAGCATGGCAGCTGGTCAAGGCCACACCCCCACCCTCCACCTTGCCTCTCTCCTCCTCAATAGCGTTTAAAGCTACAGACACAGAAATGGCACATACTAAGGAAAGCTCATTGTGGGACTGGCTCTAGTGGCTGTAATTCTGCACCAAGGCTGAACTTCGGGAAAGAGACTTCAGATAAAAGTATTAGGGGACCACTAAGGCCTATATAAAAGCATCCAAAAAGCAGCATGTCATGGGACCTTTAAGTCACGACGACGAGAAAAGAGCTGCAAACCGCTGTACACAGCTGTTCCTATGCGCCTCCCCCTGCTGATTTTGAGTGATTTTTTTGTGAATGCTCTGATGATTATGAGCTCTTCATTTACAAATGAAGCTCTGAATATAACACATGAAATGTAACAAACTTCACACAATAATATAAAAAACATTCCCCAGTCTAAAATAGGTATTTTTTTCTCCCCAACCATCTGGCGACCCCCATAAAAGATCTCGTGACCCCGTTGGGGGTCCCAACCCCCAGGTTGAGAACCACTGTCATTAATTTAACTAACATGTATAATGATGCCTGATAAAATGCATTGTCGATGATAAATAAACAAATAAAGGGAAGTAATGCATTGAGAAATGCATGAGTCAGCATAAGGTAGTGTATAAATTAAAGGAACAGTTTGACATTTTGGGAAATACACTTTGGTCAGATGAGAAGGTTGATCACTCTCGTGTCGGTAAGCTAAATATGAAGCTAGAGTCAGCAGATGGTTAGCCTAGCTTAGCATAAAGGCAGGAAGCAGGGGGAAATGGCTAGCTTGGCTCTGTCCATGGTTTGTATATGGCTTCAACTGGTACTGATTTTCAGTGTTGGGCAAATTACTTCCAAAATGTAATACATTATAGATTACTAGTTACTGTCATTTGAGAGTAATTAGTTATATATAACTAATTACCCTATTACCCCTATGTTCGAGTAGAACTACATGAAGCAGGTACAATTCAGAGACAGTAATATTGTAATATTACTGTCTCTGAATTGTAATGCGTTACACTACTTTTGCATTACTTTTGAGTTACTTTCACCAAGATAACAGCGGAAGTTTGATTTGGCAGCTAGCTTGTGAATTTCACCACCAGATCAATAAAGTCTCCTCTTTATCCACTGTACATCATAGATTATTCATAATATTTTGTATAATTAATATGAATATGCAAAGTAACTAAAGCTATAAAAATAGGTAAGTAAAACGTACAATAGGCAAGTAGGAGAAAATGAAAATACTCAATTAAAAGTACCTTACATTGTATTGAAGTACGGCATTGTTGTAAAATGTTTGTTTATAGCACTTGAATAAGAAATTCATGTTGTTTAGTTTAAAACACTCTAAGAGGAAATAGTCAATTATAGTGTGATTAAAACTCACTATTTACATTATTTACAGTACTTGATTTACAGCTGATATGTGAAAAGGTACACAACCTTATTTAACAGTAATTTAGTTTTACTGCGAACCGTCACAGGAAGTGCTTTTATTTTGAAGTAGCCTACACGGAAGTTGTCTGTCGTGTACTCGACTCTTGCTAGCTTACTGAGATGAACGTGAGACGGTAGATGCAACATGTCCGTCAAGCTTTAGTTGCTCACTTTCTTGTTTGTAAAACTGCAACATGTTGCACAGTAAATGGTCACAGTAAAAGACAAGCATTTTTGGTTGTCATTCGAAGCCATTCCACTACAGGCATAGTTACTCTCCAGTCTCCACGGCTGATAAAATGGAAATAATATTACAGTTGTGTTCAGAATAATAGCAGTGTGTTTAAAAAAGTGAATAATGCTCAAAATCTTTAGAATAGCTTTTAATTCCATAGTATCAATGCATTGGGAACACTGCACATTCAATTCCAAATCAAAACATGACCAAAATTGATCGTTTGTGTTCTACCTTTACAGAAAGTGAAGAAAAAGGAATGTTAGGCTGTTTTTCTTTACAAACTGTATGAACTGAACTATGTCTCAAGGGTTTGCTTTACTTTGAACCACTGCACTAATATTTAGTTGCATACCCATTATTTCTGAGAACTGCTTCACATCTGTGTTGCACTGAGTCGACCAACTTCTGGCACCTGTAACAGTTTTTCCAGCCCAGGATGATTGAACTACGTTCCACAATTCCTCTGCATTACTGGGTTTTGCCTCAAACAG
This sequence comes from Sander vitreus, assembly GCF_031162955.1. NCBI lineage: Eukaryota > Metazoa > Chordata > Actinopteri > Perciformes > Percidae > Sander > Sander vitreus. The sequence continues at coordinate 28,099,845 of NC_135870.1, read as the reverse complement.
CATTTTTGATGTCACCCCACAAGTTTTCTATGGGATTGAGGTCTGGGGATTGGGCTGGCCACTCTATAACAATCTCGTTAATCTGGAATCAAGACTTTCCTCGCATACTGGTGTGTTTTGGGTCATTGTCTTGTTGAAAGACCCATTTCAAAGGGATTTCCTCTTCAGCATAAGGCAACATGACCTCTTCAAGTATTTTGATGTATTGAAACTGATCCATGATCCCTGGTATGTGATAAATAGGCCCAACACCACAGTATGAGAAACACCCCCATAACATGATTTTTGCACCACCATGCTTTACTGTCTTCAGTGTACTGTGGCTTGTATTCAGTGCACGGGGGTCGTCGGACAAACTGTCTGCGGCCCCTAGACCCAAAAAGAACAACTTTGCTCTCATCAGTCCACAGAATGTTGCTCCATTTCTCCTTTGGCCAGTCAATGTGTCCTTTGGCAAATTTCAACCTATCCAGTACATGTCTTTTTTTCAGCAATGGGACTTTGCGGGGGCTTCTAGCTGATAGCTTTGCTTCACATAGCCTTCTTCTGATCGTAACAGTACTCACAGGTAACTTTAAGTCTTCTTTGATTTTCCTGGAGCTGATCATTGGTTGAGCCTTTACCATTTTGGCTATTCTTCGATCCATTCGAATGGTAGTTGACCGTTTTTTCCCACGTTGTTCAGGCTTTGGATGCCATTTCAAGGCATTTGGAATCATTTTGGCTGAGCAGCCTATACTTTTCTGCACTTCTTTATATGTTTTCCCCTCTCCAAACAACTTTTTGATCAAAGTCTGCTGTTCCTCAGAGCAATGTCTGGATGGATCCATTTAGCTGAGTATTTCAGTGTGAAATGCACTATAACCAGCATGCACATTTGCTTCCTTCCTTCCTTAAATATGGGCCATAATTGACACCTGTATCTTCACAGAATCAGTCACCTCACTAATTGAACACAACACTGCTATTATTTTGAACATGCCCCTTTCAATTACAGATTCAATTACACAGAATGAGCAGCATCATGTCATGACTGTTGGGACTGTTGGTTTTCTATGACTCTACAACACTTACTAGTAAATTATTTGCCATGTAGAAATATCACTTCTACTGAAAAATTAGATTTATGAGGTTAGTGATGTTGGACTGCTATTATTTTGAACACAACTGTACGTATAGCAAGCCTCAACATTAATTCCTGACATGTTTGTATCTGTCAGCAGCTCGGACACACTGCTGTTGGGACACAGATGTTGTCCGTAGCGTCTCTGGTTCTGGCTCTGACCACGGGAACAGTGCGTGGACAGCTCGCTTCAACGCAGCGTAATAACTCCTGAAAATAATGTCCATCTCGCAAATGTATCTGTCTCTGCAGTCATCTCTCACCCAAAAACAATACACCACTAAATGTTGTGTTAAAATGCGTTGTAACTTGCGTTACTTAGATTGTAAGGAGTATAATATTACCGAAATGTAATTAGTAATGCGTTATATTACTACGTTACAGCAAAAAGGAATACATTACTGTTACTCCAAACACTGCTGATTTTATCATCATTGACACAATATTGGGATTTGGATTGGGATTCCAGTGCAGAGGTTTAACATAAAACATGCATTATTAGAGCCAGAAATAAACCCCCGCCCTGTCCCTCTCTGTCCCAGGATCGAGCTGCGAGCTTTGGGGAAAATCTCAGCGGGTCAGGAGCTGACCGTCAGCTACGTGGACTTCCTCAACTTGTCTGCTGACCGCCAGAGGAAGCTGAAGGAGCGTTACCACTTCGAGTGCTCCTGCGAACACTGCAGCCAGCACATCAAGGACGACCTGATGATGGCTGCTGCAGAGAGCGAGGGGAACAAAGTTGGGTTTGCATATGATACTACTCACACAAAATACAGACTCCTTTTTCTTTTTTTACCCTTTTTTGATTATGAGAATATTGTATATTCAATATATTTTAGCTGTTTTGTCGTTGTGTCTCCCTCTCAGCCCTCTGCTGATCAGGTGAAAGAGGCGACTGCCATCAGTAAAGACTGTCTGGAGAAGATTGAGAGGTCCCGTATTGAGAAGGATTACCACCAGGTACACAACACTGCTTTCAGCTTTTCTCCATTTCTTTCTCTCAAATTTCAACAATTTCTTGTGGAGGTGTTGGGTTGTGCTCCATGATGAAGTTTGGTCTCGTGACTATAGCTACTGAACGCCAATAGTAAATCTTAGCACAACAGAGCAAAAGTGCTTGCTCAATTTCAATTTCAATTCAATTCAATTTTATTTATAGTATCAAATCATAACAGGAGTTATCTCGAGACACTTTACAGATAGAGTAGGTCTAGACCACACTCTATAGTTTACAAAGCCCCAACAATTCTAGTAATTCCCCCAAGCACACGCATTCATTGCCCTTGTGGGGGGAGGGGCTTAGGAGACCGTTTTGGGCTTTAGCGGAAAGGGGGGGAGGGACTGAGAAGATGTCCATGTTCAAATGTTCAAAGTCCTGGATCTTCGCAATCCTACGTACGGCACCTTTAATTATGACAGTTACTATTTGAGATGTGTTGTATTGTCTGTACAGTCATATGTGTCCTTTTATGTCCTAAGATGCTCCGTTGATGTTGTGTTTATGTTTTTATGTTGATTTTATGTCGATTTTAGAATGTTTTTTCTATTACATGTTTGTGTTGTGAAGCAACAGATTGTAGCACAAGACAAATTTCCCCTCAGGGACAATAAAGTGTCTTCTATTCTATTAACGCTCCTGTTGTCCTCAGGTCAAATTTGACCCATTTTCAAAAAGTTTCTATATCAGAAATTTAGGTTTCTCTCAACCAAATTGTCAAAAAATAACGTGGATGGTTCTGTACAACGCTTTTCACATGTAAAATAAATGATCAGTTCATTACTTTCATTGAATTTGTGTGTTTTATTCAAATTTTATAGCATTTGAAAAAGAAAATTGCTCAAAGAACGTTGAAAAAAGTGACAAAAAAAGTCCGAAAAAACTAAAAAAATGTCCAAAAAACGCAGAAAAAACCCAACAAAGACATCATAAAAAGTTATAAAGAACATCGCCCCTGTGAGTAAATTCTAAGTAATGACAACAAAACTGTTGACACATCCACATGAGGGGTGGGGGTGGTGCGCGATCACGGTAGGCTTGCTAGCGTGATCGTGCACCACCTCCACCCCTCCTCCACGCAGCTGCTAGTAGCCAAGGAGGACACGGAGGATTAAAAAAACATGATGGACTCTTCAGAAGAGGTCATTATCTTCACTCAAGCTCCTGTGCGGGAAAGTCACCGGACGACACAATCTTCTGATCATAGCCATACTGAGACATGCAGAGAGAGTCTTAATTAGCTTTGTAGCAACTCATTTGGCAATGGCTTGAATGTAATGGACGTTTATTAATATCAAAAAGTTACGCACTAAAGCTTTAATATGCTTCACCTTTTTTTTGTCTTTCCCCTGCACTGTGTTCTGTCTGTCCTCTCTCAGGTGATGAAGTTGTGCTGTGAGTGTCTGGAGAAGCAGGGGAACGTCCTGGCTGACACTCACCTGTATAAGCTGCGTGTGCTCAGCGTTGCCAGTGAGGTGCTGTCATACCTGCAGTCCTTCCCTGACGCTGCCACCTACGCCCGCAGGATGGTGGAGGGATACACGTGAGTGCTGACACACTGACATAAACACAAAATATACACTGAGACAAGATCAGTATGAAATTATTGTTAAGAACTATGTAAAAACGCCCCATGTTCCATATATATTTACATAGAAACTCCTATGTCATGAATTGAAACCTTTAGAACCTTTAAAACTTTACAGTTGGGTAGGAGAAACCGCTATGAAATCACTCCCTAATACTTTAAAAATGGTTTTGCTTTGCCAGACCTTCCTCCACAGCGCTGCGGAGGAGGGTCTGACTAGTCCACACAGCATTTTGGGATGGGAGAAACACATGCTCTTGTTTATTGGCATTTCTTTAAACCAATCACATTCGTCTTGGGCGGCGCTAAGCGCTGGATGGAGTAACGGCGCCTCTGCAAAATGGAAGAAACATGTTTTTGGTGGAACGCGTACGTTCAAAAGTTGTTTTAGTCGTTCAACAGAAAACTCAGATTGGACAGATAGTCTAGCTAGCTGTCTGGATTTCCCCTGCAGAGATCTGAGGAGCAGTTAACCATAGTCCTCACAAATCCACCGGAGTTTAGTACGCCAACACAAAGAAAGAGGAAGGTGACGGGACATCCGAAAACGGACATCCGGCGGAATTTCCAGCAGAACGAGAGCAGATAAAGACTAAAAATATTAATAATTTCTGGCCACTATAAGATAGGAACTGTAGTTTTGGCAAACATTACTCAGACAGGAGGAATACTGCAATTGTTGGAGACTATTTTCAGCAGCAGTTGAATCCACATTTGGTGCTCTAGTGAGTGTTTCTGGCTCTATCATGTCTTTTTAATAGTTTTGGAGCTCTATGGCACAGATGAATAAGCTATATCAGGCTTTGTATACTTTACACTATACTTGTTAGTAGGATATATTCAGTTTTGGGTTGGGTCTCTTCATGGGATTTGTTCCTGCAGAAAGCTGTACCACCCCAG